>NC_137509.1:4307500-4350000 GCF_041902795.1 Electrophorus electricus
ACTTATTATTCTACTCATTAAAAAGAGGAGACAGAACAAGGCAGGGCATCGCTGATTGTGTAGGTACTTCTGAATGCTGCGAATGCGCAACCCTGGAGCTTGGATAAGTTGCACAGTGAGATTAACTCACAGATAAAGGCCTTAACTGCAACCAAGGTCTGCTTTGCTGTACGGCCAGATAATATGGCTGCAAATTCATACGAGTCCTTCTATAAACTTTGGATTAGCAGTCTGCTCTTGAACATGTGAAGCGCAGATTGTTTGGAGGGGTCAGGATTTAAGATGAATATCCTGTGAGGAAAATACTCTAACGCTGCTCAAAAATGAATGTAAACCTGCCTAAACAAAATTGAGTTTCACCGCAATAATATCCAGAAACCAATCTGAACTGCTAAATGAATGAGCCAGTAACGTGATTGGAGATCAGACTATTGAGGCTGTCATTAACATTTCTAGCCACTTCAGATATCTGGGTGACAGCGTAATAATCCAGATTTATGTCATGTACTCATTGTCTTCTGACTGTCAGCCATTGTATTCTCCATATCATCACCCGACTGCTACGTTCCCGAAGGGCTTTCCGTCGGTCAACAACGTTTCCCCTTATTTTCTATAATTCTGTTGCTCAGCTATGGTTTTGCTTTCAATCATAATGAATAACTCCACCCACCCCCCCCACCCCCCACCTTTCTCTCTCTCTCTCTCTCCACTCTCCTGGTATTTAGTTATTCACATGACTGCAGGAGAGAGAGAGAGAGAGAGAGAGAGAGCGGCAGAGCTCTGGTTTTGATGAGAGCTTGAAATGAACTCAGCCTTAGTCATGGCCCCGAGCAGCTGAATATCTTAACATAAGTGATGGGTGGCCTGAGGCCCCAGCGCGGGCTGCATGCGCCAGTGGGCATGCCGCGCTGACAGACCATGTATTTATAGGTCTGTTGAAAGACCTCCATTGTGTCCCACATAGCCGCGGACCATGTCTGTCCTCTGTATTAGAGGAACGCCTCGGGGCGATGCTCCATCGTGATGGATGGGCAGTCTCTCCAATGGCAAGCAACCGAATTACCCAAGCACATACAAACACATTGGATGAGCAGGTTTCCGTGCGTCTGCCCATGAGCTGCGGGGAGAGTTGCTGACCAGGTGCACTTACCCTGCTAAATGAAGGACGAATGGCAATGAGGACATGCTGGAGAAGGTGTGTTTACCGCACAGGAAGTTAGGAGGGTGCGCACGTGTGCGCACGCCTGAGAGATAGTGCACATGCCTTTGTGTGTGTGTGTGTGTGCGCGGGGATGGGTGTGTTTATGGTGCTCTTGCTAGACTTGGCTCCAGGGCACAGCGCAGATGAGACGAGTGCATTGAAAACAGAGTTTGGCCGCTAAGCTCTTATCCCATAAACACACATCCAAGTGAATGAGAAAGTTTGCCGGAGCGCTTGCATCAGTTTGCCTTCTCGCTGCAGCGGAGGGCCACTGAGCCGATGCCGGCCCGGCTCGAGGAGTGCACAGACTTTTGGAATCTGTAATAAATAACTATTTTAATATTCTCCATAACGTACCAGCTCTGTGGCTCTGGCACGCCCGGGGCCACATCGCGGCGGAGTTTCGACTGTCTCCCCAATCTCATGTTCCTCTCTAACCTCAAGAGTGGAATATAAATGATTCCCGGGAAAAGCACATGCCAAGGAGCCCTGCAGCCAATGTGCTCCAGCCGAAAAAGTCTCACCGAGATGGCGGCATGGCCTGAAGCTATGCTGATAAATAAACAATGCAAAAGCCCCTGTACGTCGGTTATTACTGCCCCCCCCACCCTCTGCTTGGAAATCTGCCATGCGTGTGGGAACTATAGGTCTCCTCGGGGATGGCTTGGGCTCGGATACTTACAGGCCACAACCAAACAGTGTAGGGGTGGGTCTTCTGGGCTTGTCTGATTGGCTCCCACCCACACGCAGGTCTGTGCTCCAGGCTAACTATTGGTCGCAGGCCGCACACCTGGTTATTAAACTTCAGATACCTGGTCTCACTCTGCTGAATTGTAGACACCTCGTCACAAGTCGTCACCACAACGTGGTGTCTGATGCATGAGGGTGTACCAGTTCGCAAGAACACATTGTCTTTTTGAATTCAATCAGGAAAGCCCCAGAAACAGACACCCAGCTGTCACTCCAACTGGACAGAGTTACACTCTGCACTAATCTAAAGGAAAAACAGCATGATCTCATTTTATCAGCAGGGACTTCCAGTCCTGCCAACCACTACATTAGTCACGAGGGCAATTAATGTTTGAGATGTGATCTCTTCATCTACTTTGTGGGGTTAAAAATGAGTTATTGTCTTGGTAAGGGCTGAATTTGGTTAAATAGTTCAACAAATCATCATCTGACTTGGAGTGCTAGAAGGCCTTAGATAATTTACCAAAGCATTCATCAAGCAAACGAACAAGGCGCCCTTGCCCCATTTGTGCAGGACTAATGAACGCATACGGGGGCATTTTCATAAAGGTATTTATGAACCTTCTTCCACCCTTACAGCATGGCTGCTTCTAAAACCAACCACCCCAGGAGCTGTGTGTGTGTGTGTGTGTGTGTGTGTGTGTTGGGAGGCAGAATACAGATCTGAGGCAAGTCAGTGGTAGATTTTAATAAAACATGCACACCTACTCAACACAACTCAGAAAATGATCCAAAAATCATAGTGTGCAGAAGTGAGAATAATAGAACAGATATTTGGCTGTAATTAGGAAAAGTTGTTTTCTGATTAAGTGCTGGAGGAAAGATACTCCCTGAAGGGATCTCATTTTAGCAAGCGACAGTACTGAGAAACTGGAATTAGCTCTGCTCTCCAAGTTCTCTCTCTCTCTCTCTCACACACACACACATACACATACACACACACACACACTCTGAAATGAGCTCCCTGGCAGAGCCCGCGCTGAGCTTTAATATGCCATCAGTGTTGCGCTGTCTCAGGGTGAGCTTCATTCAGTAGAGGTTATAGTCTTTTCAGCTTCCAATACTAGAAATGAACCAGTGGACTTGCTCTGTCCTTCAGCTGAGCAAAGCACCCCCAGCTATACAAAGGGTGAGTGGGGTCAGGAGACCTCTGCCCCCATTTAAGGGGATAAACGTTTTCTCCACAAAAGGTTTCGCAGTCTCGGACAACCACTCACTACCAAGAGGGCGGTTTAAAAAAAAAAAAACTCAGCCCATGTTCTCCACCAAAAATAGTTCACCTGGAAATAGTGCTTGTGTAACTGTAAGCTGAAGTATGACACAGCTCCACCCAGTCACAGTGGGTTCTGCTGGCGTAGCGGTGACAGCAGACCCAGGGTTGAACTGAAACACGGACGAGGAGCACGGGAGCATGGGCGGAGCACGGAAACCGGCGAGGAGCGAGACGCTGCAAAAAGCAATTAAAGCCAGATGGGCCTCCGGGCAGGGCTCCGAGCCGCGTCCCACTGAGGGAGACGTCCAGGAAGGGCTTGCGTGTGACGCCGCTCCTCGTCGGTCGGGACTGCAGAGAGGCCGCAGGACGGTCGCTTGACTGGCTGGCATGAAACCTGGGAAGTGCCCAGCAAACCAGCTCTGACTTCAGCTGCCCAAGAAGAGCTGGTGGTGGATAAAGTTCAGGACTTTGATGGCATTATAATACAAGCTTTGATATCGGTGGTACATCATCAACAGCTTCACCTCTTGGATGCAGATGCTGGCCATCTTTATGTATAGCTCTCATATCAAGCATCGACTCTACTGATGGATTAGTCAATGGCCCTTCTCTTTAGTATGTAAATAGCACAAAATCTTTTTCCATTAGACAAGAGGGATGTTGAACCAGGAAAAGAACATAAATAATAATCCAGGATGAAAATCATGATGTGCATAAAAAAGGCTCCTAAAGATAAAACAATCCGGAGAACGGTAGTGCAGTGGTAGAACCTAAGGACATGAAAATCCACCCCACCATGCCCTGGTCACGTACGTAACCACGGGTGCTCCAAAATCCGAACCTAAACCCATTTCTCTTATGGACTGGTCCAGTTCAGTAAGCCAGAGAAGCCACATACCTCACACTTCACTCTGCACTTCACATCATCTCCGCTCCGCAAATTAGGACCGACAGAAGCTCCGCAACAGTGCCCCAGTTCGCCTATAGGGGTCCTACCTTGTATAAGCCACCCACGTCCACGGCTCCTTGTTTGTGCAAAGTGAAACACCTTCAGCTCTGCCCCTCTCTGCGGACCAGCTCCAGATCCCGGAGTGCTGCCCTAAGAGGGGAACGTGGGGCTGGCACTCCGGCAGGCTTTGCACTCGGAGCCCCGGAAGTCCCGGAAGCCCCGGAAGCCCCTCCCAGCTGTGGCGAGCTCCTCTGAGGTACCACTGCCTGGGGTAAGGACACATGAAACAGAGCTTTCTGCTCTCATCCACACATCAGGAGGAGCCTAGAGTTTGAGCTGTTTTTTATGAGTCTGTGGCGAGGGGAATTAGAGAGGCCTCACAAGCCCAAATATTACGCTGGTCACCTTTTCCTGTTTTTTTCATCTGCTTTCAACACGGAGAAGTTGACTAATCTACTTGGACGAGAGAGTCCGACAGGAAAGAGAGTCTGACAAAGTAGTGACGTCTTTCCCTAAAGCAATAAAGACCATTTAAGACCTTGCAATTAACAGCTCATCATTCCCTTAAACAGACAAAACACATGACCCTCTACAGCAGGCAGCTGTAAAGTGAGAAAGTGGCAGACAGACAGACAGGCAATTGCTCAGTACAAATCACTATACCGTCTCTGTGAGCGATATCCAGTCAACTACACTCCTGACTACCTATAAAAGGAACAACATAAAGACTTTCCCCCCTAGAATTAATAAATAACTACAAGACTAATGCTGAAAATTTGTGGGACCAATTTATTTTGCATTTGCTTGCTACATTCTTCATGATTTAGAGCAGCTGGGCTTGGTGTGAGATAAACCAGCATGACTTGCTCAGTTTGACAGCTTTCAGAAAGTCTTCACTTTTATTGTGGACCATTACAAATTTCAGTCAAAAAGAAGTCAGAGGTCAACGAAAAACATACTTACAATCGAAAGACACTGCAGTCTGTGAATGAACATCGTACCAATTATAAATTACGAGTAAATTAGTTGGACCTTCTGTACATTTTAAATTGGGGCTTCTGAGACGTAAAATGTTCCCTTCATATTACGTAGCCACAGTATAGGTCTTATGGTCGATTTTCTACCGGAGTAAGGATTCTCTCACACAACACATACTATCTGTAACAGCAGAAACTGACTGCTGCATTTCGATTAACTGAAGTACATATTTGCCTGCACCTTTTAACATAGAAGAAAAGCCTACTTTGATATGGGAAAACAAAACGGTGAAGGTTTGTAGATAAAGGTGTTTTGATGGCCAATCTATCAATGTCAGATTAAGAAATAATACTCATGAATATTCATACTTTAAGAGGTTAGGAATATCCATGAGTCAAATTTTATATGAAATAGCAAAATATATACATATTTATATATACTGTATACTGTATAGCACTGCAAACAGAACGACTTTGTTTAAGCTCATCTTAATGCGTGTTGCGCTTCACCTGTTGAAATTTCAAAGTTTTAAAACAAACTCAACGTGGGGAAAGGGACAATGTTTTCAACAGAGCCCTCGAGCGGACAGTCACAATTCACCCCAAAGGTCATCAGGGGTCACTGAATATGCTGAGGCGTCTATCAGGATTAACACACCAAACAAATGTTTGTTCTTCTAGTTTTTAAAAAATAATGATCAAAATAAATGTCCAACCCTGGTGGGATGTTTGGGCACTGCTGAAGTGCCTGCCACCTTCTGGGACCCTTTAGGGCCCTTTTCTCCTTTTGGTAAGCCTGCAGGGCTGTTTTGTGGCCCTTGGGGGCAGTTTGGGGGCCTGTGAGTGGTCTAGTCCAGTTGCTCCTGTTTTATGCGGTTGCTGGGTGCTCGCCGTAGCTCTCTCCGCAGGATGTACTCGCTGAACTGCGACGAGTCAACGCCTCCGCCACACGATCCCACGATCTCGAAGCCTCGCTGCTGCAGCCGCTCCAGCACCTGCTGACGCACACACATGTGAGAGGACAGCACACACACACACACACACACACACACACATGCAAGCAAACACACCCCAAAAACACCAGACATCACACC
Organism: Electrophorus electricus; assembly: GCF_041902795.1. NCBI lineage: Eukaryota > Metazoa > Chordata > Actinopteri > Gymnotiformes > Gymnotidae > Electrophorus > Electrophorus electricus. The sequence goes on from NC_137509.1 coordinate 4,313,685, forward strand.
CACACCCACACCCACGCAAGCATGCACACCCTAAAAACACCAAACACACACACACACACACACACACACACACACACACATCCACACACGCAAACACACCCTAAATACATCAAACACACACACACACACGTGCGAACACTCCACAGTGCATGCACTGCCACATGGCATGGCACCAGTACAACACATTACACAACCACAACGCACGGTAAACAACACCCCATGAGAAGTCAAGTCTTGTGTGGGGTCTGTACCATTGTGCAGGAGAGTACAATTCAGTTGTTATCTGGGGTCAGTAGTTTCACTATGAACCAAAAACACTCTGAAGGCAAATGCCGACACGCTAACAAATCCATTACATTTAGGATTAATCCAGAATTAATAGGCAGAATTAAAACAGAATTTGAAATACTGCTCTTTCTCCGCCGCCTAAGCTTAGACAATAACATCTCACAGGCATCATTTTAATTCTAATTGCTGTGAATGTGTAAATATGAGATCCACTGAAAATCTGGTGGGGCAAATAAAAAAAAATCACAGGTGTATACAAAACCTGATGAAATCACAGGTGTATACAAATCCAGATGAAATCACAGGTGTATACAAAACCTGATGAAATCACAGGTGTATGTGGAAGTGGACATGAACTCAGGAGAATAAATGGTCAAGGCTCAGAAAACTGGCTGGTGCAGTCGCTACTCAAACACTGGACACGCTTTTAAAAATGTCTTTCCAAGTAAAGAAACAAAGGAAAACAAGATCAGTACAACTGTACATCTACATGCATGTGTATATATATGTGTATATGTGTGTGTGTGTGTGTGTGTGTGTGTGTGTGTGTGTGTGTGTGTGTCACAGACATCCATGTGTGACCGGTGGGGGGGGGCACCAAAATCACCACATTCCATCAAACGCCTCCAGGGAATAGAGTCCGTGCCACTTGGAAGCACAAAATCTCTGAGCTGGAACCCCACAAGCCCAACCCCCTCGGCCCCCATGTCCAGTCGCTTCAGGCTCCAACCCCCCGCCAAAACTACAAAGGTCTCGCTCTGCCGACAGTCCCTCCCCTGCATCTCCCTCCAGACACACACACACACACACACACACACACACACACACACACACACACACTTCCTGACACCATTAGGCGCAGATACAGCATCCACTGCAGGGCTCACTTTAATAACCAAACAGGATTACGGGCCGTGCTTGAGGGCTACCTGCCAGTGTGTGTGTGTGTGTGTGTGTGTGTGTGTGTGTGTGTGTGTCCTCATGTGCTGCTGTTAATGTGACTGTCCCCCGCCCCCCTCACTTGGGGATACAGAGGAAGGCAGGCTTTTCTAAAATAGCCTAAACATTTTATGGAGACCAAACAGAACTGGTGCACTTAATAGAAATGGGTGGCAAAAGAAAGATGAGAATGAACGGTTTAGCGGACAAGATGATGGCGTGTGTCATTTCATAATTACACTGATATTTACAGTGGACGAAAACACAAGCAGCACACAAATTTGATAAGACATCTGAATTTTAAAAAGAGTTTTAAACCACACACACCAACACACAAAGCAGTCAGTACTGCTTCCTTTATGCATTAGTAATACGCGTCAGTACTACCTAGTCTGTGACTCTCTGTGCTTCATATGAGTATCATGCCGTGCTTGCTCTGCAGAGCGTAGTTAATACCTCTGTACTGCGTCACTATGAATCACTGTTACCCATTACATTACAGCCCCTGGTCAGACTTAAAGGCCTGCGTTTGGGCCGTTTGGACAGTCAAACCTTTTGCTTCTGATACATACAGCCTTACTTTATAATGACTCCAACACTAAGACTTCAGAAAGTAGCACTTCAGTAGCTTTATTCGCAGTGCTACCCTCCACGGTTTGGACGCTGCAGAAGGCAGCAGTATGCAAATGAGCTCTAGAGTGTCACTCCAGAATCTCTGTGCTGTGAGCTTCCTGGCCAGTCTCAACGCATGCCATCCAGTCTCACTGCACGCCAACTGGTCGCCAACCAGTCTCACTGCACGCCAACCGGTCGCCAACCAGTCTCACTGCACGCCAGCCGGTCGCCAAACAGTCTCACTGCACGCCAACCGGTCACCAACCGGTCTCACTGCACGCCAACCGGTCGCCAACCGGTCTCACTGCACGCCAACCGGTCGCCAACCGGTCTCACTGCACGCCAACCGGTCGCCATCCAGTCTCACTGCACACCATCCAGTTGCCATCCAGTCTCACTGCATGCCATCCAGTCTCACTGCATGCCATCCAGTCTCACTGCATGCCATCCAGTCTCCCTGTATGCCGACCAGTCTCCCTGCACGCCAGTGTCTCTGGATGTTTCCATACACCATAGCAGTCACAGCATCCAACAATAATTTTGACAAAAAATATGGCAGGTCAAATCTGCATGTAGCAAAATAAATCACAATATGGTATTTTTACCTCCATTCTAAACATTAAAGAACAAACCACCAGATATTTTCATGTTACTGGCACCACCTTCATACAAATAGATACAGTAATTACTCATACTGTATTAAACTACCTAAGCTGAATGAGATAAAAGGAGAAAAACATGGGGCATGCTTTGGTTACTAATGTGTGTGTGTGTGTGTGTGTGTGTGTGTGTGTGTGTGTGTGTGTGTGTGTGTGTATAAACAGGTTTATAATGAAGTAAATATTGCTAGAGCCTGCTGTTTGCCAGGCCACTGTAATCTCTTCTTTACCTGCACCGAGTTGAGGTGGCAGTAGCCGTTCAGCGGGAACCGGATCACGTGCGTGGAGTCGTGGTTCCAGCCGGCGTTGACAGAGTTGCACATGACGTCACCGATCTCAGGGAAGACGTCCTCGATCAGGGCCTTGTCCCCGCTGAGAGAAATGCGCTCGCCGAGGTCGGGGGCCACGCGCACCACGAGGCACTCGCAGGGGCGCGCCACGCGGCTCAGCTCGCGCTCGTGACGCCAGCGCTCCAGTTCAGCCAGCATCGGCTGCAGCTGGAAGTAGCGCGCCTCCTCATACAGCAGGTGGTAATCCTGCGCGAGACGAACGCATTTCAGTCAGCGAGACGGACACCGGGCACGCGACGACGTCGACGGCTTGGCAGGCGCACTTATCCAGAGCCAAGCAGAGCGCGCTCGTCGCTCTGACAGTACAGACGAGTTAAGTGTGTTTGGGAACAGCAGAGGTCATGCTTTCCAGCATCTCAGATGAGTGGCCAAGCCAACAGATTGTGCATGTGCATATCATGCAAATATGTTTAGCAAGCTGGGCTAGAAGCATCAATCTAAAAGCCTAAAAAAAAAAACACACCAACGAGTTAAATGCGAGAGGATATAAAAAAGGCTATTTAAATACAACCGGAAAACGAACCAGTAGTGCTGCCCATAAACTCTCCAAGATTGTGTCTGCAAAAATGTACCCTTTACGTGAACCATGGCACTCTCGAGGCTTCGCTTATTTTAGCCGACATACTTTCTTCACGGACAGACCATCAGATAATGGGATTATTTATTTTCTCCCAGGGCAAATTTGTAATTAAGGGCTAAATGACACGAGGGAGTTAGCCACTGGAATGCAAATGCGTCTCGTGGACAGAACAAGAGCTGGATTGCTTTGGAAAACCATTTGGGTGTCCCAACACCTTTGAGTGTGTATACAGTTTAATCAGCAAAGAGCCAAGCACATACACTCAAAACACTACATTACAAACAGCGCTGTACCACCTTCTAGGGGTACAGTTACAGTCCATCCCATGTTTTGGCATCTGCAAAGTGTATGGTATGATTTGTCCATGTCAACAAATGGGCTACAGTCTGTAATAGTGCACTTATTAAGTTACCTAAGAAAGAGGCCAACCGGTCTTTGAATAGTATGGCTAATGATAGTGTGTACGACACGTGCGGACCACATGCACTGAAATGTTCACTCTCTCGCTCACTTTGAAGTCGTCGGGGATGAGGAGCTTGGACGTCCGCAGGAAGTTGAGGATATAGCGAAACATGTGACCGTCCCTGTCAATGAAGTAGTGCTGCTTCAGGCTGTCCAGAACAATAGGCTCCGTGCCATCGAAAAGACGGCCAATCCTGCTCATGGGGGGGGGGGGAGAGAGATAGAGAGAGAGAGAGAGAGAGAGAGAGGGAGGCAGAGGAAAAGTGAAATACAGAAGCACCTGACTGTGACAGTAATGAGTGCACAGATACACATTTTCAAACTGAAACCATGTTTTTAAGTCCAAAGACAGAGAGAGAGATGCTTCTGTCACATTTTCCATATTTATTTCTAATTTACATTGTTCTCACAGACAAAGAGAACAATGTAATTTAAGTAACAATGAAGCTAACAAATCTGGAGTGGAAATGTTATACCCATTGGTGTACGGGGGCATTTTCATAAAGGTATTTATGAACCTTCTTCCACCCTTAGAGCATGGCTGCTTCTAAAACCAACCACCCCAGGAGCTGAGTGTGTGTTGGGAGGAAGAATACAGATCCGAGGCAGAACCGAGCTTCTGAGAGACGTGGCGCTTCAGTCCGAGAGCGTGGAGTCAGGGCTGAACGTGAGCTTGTGAAGGAAGTCAGTCTTTGATAAGCACATTGTGTCATCACACAGGTGATGGCGTGGAGTCACACAGCTAACGAGAGCAACACACAGACACACCAGACCCCCGTCAGACCCAGATAAGGGCCGTTTTGTCTCACATTCGGCTCCGTGATTAATAAATACAAATACTGCAGCCAATCCACTGTGGTTCTGCATCACATTTTCTACCCTTACACATCTGAGTGGGCTCATTAAATTAGCTGATGAAATGAATCAACACAAAACTGTTCAGAGCACTGGGTCCAAATGAGACTCGGAGAGAAAGAGAGTGTCTATCTATTGCTGTCGCACTCTCGCTCTCTCTCCCCCTTTTCCTGTGGCTTTGAAAGTGGCCCCTTGACTTGCATACATGACCCATTTATCGGAGAGTCAGTCAATATTCCATTAAACATGCACTGGTACAGTCCCTGGTTTCTTGGCATAGACCAAACCTCTTCATGTACAAGATGATTTGACTTTTTTATGAATGCACGTGAAGAGTTAACTTGACAGTACAGTTATCTTGACATGAAAATAACAGTCATCCAGAATTTTAAATGTAACATGCTGTAGTATCATAACTGAGTCCAGTTAAGGCCCTAAAAGGCCAAACTTCATCATTCTGACAATTTTAGAACAGCACAGCAGAGACATTATAGGGTTGTAACCCACAGGATGGAGCTGCAGAGACGTTACAGCTGCATAAGCTAAAAATAAACATCAAATACTGCAGGTTTCAGACATGACACAGAACTTGCCTTTTTGTAGGTATGATTTTATAACAAAAGCACCAATATACATTTTGTATCGTAAACTGAACAAAAAACATAAATGTACATTAAAATGTTATGCAAAATATCGTACATGCTTTATAAACACTGAGTTTGCAAAAAATGTTTTCACTGCGGGACCATAAATATCGCCGTCAATAAGTCATCTCAGAAAACATGACAATCGAGTTTTTTAGGCCATATTGTCCGGCCCTCTAAAGTGGGCATGGTGGGAACCTCACCTGGACTCTGGGTACTTGGTTAGCGTGGCTAGGCTGCTGGTGTACATATGTCCACCCACGTCGATGTGCACGGGCGCGTTGGACTTGGTGAGCTGGGCCGGGGTGGGTATGCCCTGGTTGCTGAGCGGTGACGCCGGGGACCTGTTGATCATCGGTCTGGACATACTGGAGCGGTTATCCTTATGACAGATTTAAAAAATGCAACTCATTACTGAAGGAACAGATGACTCTGCACTACTGACCACAGGTGAGATTGCTTTAATGTGAATGTTGTGCCCCTTGTGAACATAATACCACTGAACAAAACTGTTTCTGTTTCCATTAAAATCTTATTTGTAAATAATTGCTTTTTTGGAGAGTCATGTATTCAATTCAGTAGCAAATTCACATCTGCTGTTGATAATACTGTTACTCATTTAAAGATTTTTACTACAACAGTTTTACTTCATCAAGTTCATTAACCAATCTTACAAGGCAGGCAAGAAAATTGCATGAGATGTCAAACAATCGTAAAGACCTGTCAGAACAGACCAAACAAGGCGTTCCTGACTGGGATTAGGAACACGGTGGAAGGCGTTCCTGATTGGGATTAGGATTAGGAACATGGTGGAAGGATCCCATGCTTTTAGGCATCTCTCTCTCCAGGGTTAAAGTTCACTCTGATCTGCATGAATAAGACCTGCCTGGTTATAAGGAGGAAAAAAAAGCTTCCAAATACAGCACCGCCTGCGCATAAAGAGGCAGTGACCTTTTGACCTGGTACCTAGTGTCTCATCATTCTGGCAAGTGGCACTGCGTTACCAGATCTCCGAACACCAAAATTTACAAGGCTGCGATCTGAACCATTGAACACTTTATACACTGCAGTCAACAAAAACAAACATACAAAAAAAAAGAAGAAAACTGAAGCCCCAGAAATGGAAAATAAAAATTGTACTGCAGCTGCCACTGCAATAATTACCAGTAAAAGAAGAAGAAGAAGAAGAAGAGGGGGAAAAAGAAAAAAAAAAACTCAGAGCTTTTCAAACACGTCCACGTTTGGCTCCTGGTCAGAGCCAGAGGTGTGGCTTTCACACCTAGGTCCCCAATTACCAATTAAGCCTGCCTCAGAGTGGAGGCCTTCTCTGCGCACTGCTTCGTTTGCATGGCATTTGGACTGCTGCTGATAAGAGCACCCTGGCAGAAGCCGTGCATAGCTTTAAAAGTGAGGTGTGCGCGCGTGTGTGATCAGGGGTGTTTGCCAGGGTCCCCTCGGGGCACCCAAGGCTGCTCTTCAAAGGACAGACCTGGGTTAAGCTGCAGAAATGAGGCATCACACATCACACTCCCGGTACAGGTAATTTGTTCCTTTACTAATTCCCACAGACTGTGTGCTGACCCCCCACCCTGGAGCATTGTCACTTGGAGTTAGTGAGTCTGGCACGGCAGAGGGCTGCGCTGTATGTGGGAGCCAGAGGAAAAGTTTGTGTCCAGCACATGACTCTAGTTTTCCACTGTCTGTTGTCAACAGCAGCATTACTTGTTACGGTTACGCATGAAGACTCAGCAAAACACGCTTAGTCAGTCAGTCAGTCAGTCAGTCAGTGAAGAGAGAGAGAGAGAGAGAGAGAGAGAGAGAGAGAGAGAGAGAGAGAGAGAGAGAGAGATTTTGTTAATTTAGTTTTTAAACCATTTCAAACGGGTGTGCGTAAACAGGCTGAATTTCCAAGAAAAGCAACGCTCTGTATGGCTTTAAAAGATCCGTGAGTGGATATATAGCCGAGTCGGAATAAATGTATTTTAAAAGTACATTTTATTGTCAATACTTTTGATACATTATATGGTCAGTTGATTAAAGTCTATTTCCATCATTCAATCGGCGGCATTAAACTGATTATGTCTGATAAGCAACACGGAGCAGGGGTCAGTGAAAACTCCACTGTCTTTACCACCTTCCGGGCCGCACACAACGAAGGGAACTGCAGATTGTTGAGAGCAATCCTCCTGCGCTACACTTAAGTGCTTTTAAAGGACATTATTCGTCCATCACCAGACTTCTTCCAGCAATGTTTTTGACTGGAGCAGGGACAACGCGCTCGTGAGCATGACCAACATCTATGACAGGTCTCGAGCGAGCGGGTTGAACCGAGACTTAAGGTGACCCGTCTGGTCGGTACTCTAACAACAGCGACCTCTACTGCATTTCATTGCTGTAAAGAATTTTTTTTTTTCCATTAGACGCTCCGTAAGCGCGACAGCCGGCATGGCGTTCGCGTGTGGCAGCCCGAGCCTCCAGAACCGTCGCGTCGGTCCGCACTAACGGACCGACCGGGAAACCAACAGACTCTGGAGGTCTTTAAATTCAATCAGCAAGTTACCGCCGGCCCCACAACACACCGTTTTGGGAAGAGGTACCTTACAATAAAATCTGCTGGTGGGATCAGGGATGCAGGGATCAAGGTGTATGATTTGGCCTGTAGGCTAGTAGGAATCCGTATGCAGGAGAAAGGGGCGCATGTCGTTCATACTCCACCATTGAACTCCCAAAGAACTCCTTACGGAGGGATCTGTCCAGCAACCGACAGCCTGACTATGCGAATCAAAACGTTTCACTTGTTAGACAATCTGCCCCCGTTTCCCCCACGAAAACAGGGAAATCGGCTAGAAATCAGATCAATAAATCGTAAAGTTAAAGAAACACAATCCATGCAACATAAAGTCCATGGAAAGTCCAAAGAAGTGTTTAAAAAGTTCTTCTCCTGGGGTCATTCATACTTTCCTCGCTACTTCGCAACCTAAACGTGATCCCTCGTATTTCAAATGATAACGACCAATTATTAAAATCAGGACAGTGCGCGTCCAGCTCCTCAGATCAAGTCAGGGTCAGTAACACGAGACGGCGAGTGGAAGAAAAGCGAGAGTTTCCAATAGGCAGCTCTCGTTACAAAGCATCGGCACGTACAAAGGAGCGATTCACTGAATCAGCAGTGACGTGGCGTGGAAAAGGTGCCTCCTGTCTTACAAAATAAGAAAAGCCTCTAGGCGCACGACTCCACAATGGCGCCTTTCACTCGCAAATCTGGGGCATCCAGGAAACGGAGCTGCTTTGGGACAGAGAGCGAGCTTGGAAGTGGCCCGAAATGGGAAAACCGCGGCGATAAACGTGCAAAAAGGCGACAGCGAGACGAGGCGCCGTCGGTAACGCGCCCCGTAGTTCACACGGTGGACGAGGCTGCGGTAGCTCTTCGGCGTAAGTCGAAATATGCAGACGCCAATTTACGGATCGCACGTTTCCGTTCAACTGTCGGCTCTGAAAATACAGTTTATAAACAGCTCTCAACATCCAGGAAGTGGTTAAATATTTTTTTGGGTTGGAAGTGTGGCGCTCAAGCGTCTGGCACATGCGTAAAAGCGACTGCGCGTTCAATGTCCCAGTCAAAGCAGCGTCGGAAATAATAGCCAAGCAAATAAATCCCCCTTACCTGGAACATCGATGGACATAAAGTTGCTTTTTGCACACCTTTTGCCTCCGATTTCGCCCGCGATCTGCCTCCCTTCCTACGCCAGTGAGAAATGCAATAGCTCGGCTAAGGTAGACAGAACAAAATACAGAGAATACTTGCTTCAGGGCTTCGAAACCCCTCAAGGCAAAGATCAGGATACAATTAGCTCATGTCTCTTGCCTAGTCTAAACCAATCTGCAAAATAAAACTCCTGGCGATGGATCAGCCCAGCTACACTGAAAATATACCTCTCCCTTTACGCTAGATTTGTATATTCCTACATAAAATAGTTTAAAGGCAGTGGCGTTTGGCCGCACCAAAGCGCTTCTCCCCTGCCCGCAACTTGCCTATTTGCCCCGCTCTCCCACAGAAAAGCTGATTTTAATCGTTATGATTAGTTTTGATGTAACATTCCCGCGGGCGATTTCTGCAAATGGATGGAGTCTTTCGTTGCCAGAGAGGAAAAGCAGCAGATGAGGACAATTATATAGATTGTTAGTCAGACTTTTGATTTAAAAAAAAAAAAAAAAAACCAAAAAAAAAACAAACCCACAGATCTATCAAGGTCTGTGAATCTTTAGTGTAGATGGACACCAGGCGGACCAAGCAGGTCGTTGGACTTGTTGCAAAGAATCATCATTTTCAAATAAACGAATGAGTGCTTAAAGGAAAAGGGCAGCTGATTTCTTTTTGCTCCGTGCTCCCTCTCCTCCGTGTGGCCAAGCTCCAACCATGACGTGACTGTGTAAGCGAAGCAGGCACTCATAGCCTGCCTTGCCCCAATCAAATCTGAATCAGCGCCCGGGGCGCCTGCGAGCAGCTCATTTCAAATGCTCAACCATGCATAATTTCAAGAAAATTGAGGCGCTTCCCAAGCATTCAGTTTTAAACTGCGGGATGCAGACACTAAATGGCATAGCGCCATACGAGTATAAAGTCTTTTTCTCTTTTCTGGAACAAAGCCAGGATAGCACGCCGTATGTGTAGTGTTCAAACTATGGGTAAAGGTGCATTCATTATTTGTGTGTAATGTTGCATTTTTGGTTTTGGCGATGTTCTTTAATTAAATGCAGGTAACGGTGTTGTATGGACTTCATTAGCTCTCCCAGTCAATCAGACATGTTTCAATGCGTTAAGCCCCACTTCCCTCTCGTGAGGGCGTTGCAACTTGGCCCTCTCTGTCGCCCCCTGCTGGCCAATGCCATTAGTCAAAAACGGGTTCGAGGGCTTCTCCTAAATTTTGCAAATCGATAATTATAGTAAATCTTCATTTGTTGAGTATTATCACATACTGAATAACCAGAGAGGCGAATGAATTAGAATGAATTATATTGTCATGATTTTAACAGGGAATGCCCCCTATTCTGACATACTGCATAATGTAGGGAAAGAAAAATACAGGGCAAAATAGCATATTAATAGTTCTAATTAAACTCAGGTTTATACATAGCAAATAACCAGTAATTCGTTGATTTATAGATCATACTCAGGAGCATTCTTTCAAAAAAAAAAAGCATTAAATATACCCTAATTATTAAAAAGACATGGCCTGCTTTTAACATGGCAAGCATGTTGTGTCGTACCTGAGATGCATATCATTGGTGAGTCGTATGAGTTATGGGTGGTGTGTGATCCACAGATTATTGTGTGTAGTGCCAGGACTTCCACCCTGCGTCCGGACGAGCCCCCTGTGGAGCTCACGTCATCTCCCGCTCTTCGTGCAGGAGAATAAGTCCCTCTTGTCGGACACTTGGGTGGGCAAATGTATCATACCAGGAAGGAGATGATGCATCTTCTTAGATATCCATTTTGCCAGAATATCGCCTGCTTTTCCTTGAGGAATGTTTTTGTTAGGAGCTCTGCTATGATTATGGCTGTTAGAAGGTCATATCTAATGTTCAAATACATACCATTACTCATCAGAAGGCGCTCAGTCAAATGGCACATGGTTAGAATGAATCTTATCCTCATACTAGCATGTGAGCAGCTTTTAATAATGTGTCATTGATAGTGTGGAACCAGTTGTGGGATATTTAGGATAGCTCAGGCACCTCTAAAACGGCCTGGCGCGGGGATTTGAGTGATAATCTGGGAACAGACATGTTCCCCACTTTGACCTCCGTGTGCCGTTTCCCTGCACGGTACTGTACGTATGCTAGGAACGCTGACGAGGTGGAGCAGAGGAGACAGAACTCCACGCGCAGGCATGAACATACTGGGGGTCACAATAAAAGCCCCTCTGAATCCCTGTCCGTGAGCTTACGTGTGCTTTGGCAGAAGTGGGTGAGCCGCGGACGATCAGCGCCGGATGAAAAGTCTAATGCCATGTTTGTTTTCTCTCTCCTGTCCTGCATGCAGCTGCATTGGCTCTGTTACAGTCACAATTCAGCCACTTTTATATAATATTAAAACATTTTAGGGAAGAGGAACATTTGGAAAGCTTAATTGATTTTCTTATTTCATGACTACAATTATCAAATCTTAAAAGCTTTGATTTTAATGGCCTTATCTAGCACTGCCAGTGTCTGGGCGAGGTGTAGATTTGTTGTTATAGCTCATAAAGGCTGCTGTTTAAACAGAGGACAAGTAACTCATTTCAGTTATGTTTGATTAAATGTTCATAGTGCATGGACAATGTATTCACACCGAAGGTGAACTTATAGATCATGAAACTGAAATTGTTATGACAATTCTGGATATTCAAATCAAAATCTGATATTTTCAGCCTAATACCTCTGCCCTAAAAGCTGCGTTATAAATGAAAAGAGTGATGAATATCATCTTGTGAGCTGTGTGTCATGATTCTGACTGATCGTAATGCCGTGTGAGCGTAGAACTCCTGAACTTTTAGTATTTTTTGCTGCTGAATGTTGCCTCAAGCTAAAATATCAGTCTGTGTTTACTGGACCTAAAAAAGATTTAGATGTAAAAGATGTAAACCAATTGTAAATATGCTTGTTCTTTCTTTTGAATAAAACTTAATAGGAACCACAAAATATCACAATAAACACAGAAACAGTACCCAGCTTTAGCGTTTATCTCCCACCTCCACCACGCCTGGATGCACAGTGCACTCTGGGTATGTACATATGCTTCTGGTTTGGTGGGTTCTTGGATTTATGAATAACTTGTGAGTTATGGCACTATTTTGCCACTTTGAAAAATCTCACATGGAGGGCAGGCCAGATGGGAGTAATAACTGAGAAGCACAGAGATGTGAGCGGCTGTATGTTTTGGGTGAGCTCTGAGTCTCATAACGGCGTGAACATACGGGAGGCCACATAATGGAAGTTTTGATAGGACCCGACACGGTTGTTGTTGTTGTTTGAACCACCTGTTGTTGCTGTATCATAATCTAGCATGAAACGCAAGATTTGTGACGGCAGGTCAGGCCACGTAAAGCTGGAGATCTGTCGCGGTCATGTTTTCAGAAGGGCCGTTTCCACTCCTTGTATTTTTAAGTCTCAGACAACAAGGCCTGTTTTCTTTGGAACTGATCTGCGCTGCCGTGGCAACAGCTGTGAGAGAATTCCTTTGGAATAATGTTTTGCTGGATGAATGGCTCAGATGGCTTGCAGATGTGGCTCGCCCTAAAAAGCAGAGCTGCACTTTCAAAGGTGGGTGAAGTCATTTGGAGGGCTGTGGAACTTCACGTCCCATGGAGAGAAATCTGTGTACCATTTTTTTGTTGTTGTTTTTTTTTGTTGTTTTGTGTTGTTTATCAGTCAAAAGCCAACAGTGTTATTTCAGCCTCCTAACACATGCCACGTTAGCCACGTATAAACCACGCCATAAATCTGCTCTGTTTCATCTCTGTCTGCTCTTAATGAGAAAACAGACGTGTTTAAACTCTGCTGAGGAAAGCATGAGCTGCCAGTCTATGTATCTGTGTCCGTGATGTAGAATAACTGCATGGGCAGGGTCAGACCAGTCTGTGCCAGCTGTCCGTTGGAGCTCTGCTTTACTGCGGGATTAAATCCGGAGCTCCTTGGCTCTTGCGTCTCGTGTGGCCTGGTGTGGTGAGATGCCCAGATGAGACGCTGCTGTCCTGTTCTAGCACCAATTGTGCTTTGAATAATTAATTTCATTTTCTGTACAAATCCCACAGCTTTTATAACCGCATTCACTGTGATGCCCTCTGGGCAAATAATCACATCGCTGCGCTGTCTCCATACACAAACTGAGCAGTCAGTGGACACAAACCCCTGATAGTTATAATAACTCCTCACCATATTATTATACTGTACATTATTACACCATAATAAGAAAAAAATATTTTGAACACATTTCATCATGCACATTTACAGCTGAAATACAACACATACAGCATATATACAACATATAAAGCAGCACCTGACTTTTAAATACAACACACATAACATTTGCAGTCACACCTGACTTTTAAACCTTTTTCCTAAGGTTTTACTTTAAGGTTCCCTTAGCTAATATTATTTACATCATTATATAACATTAACAAAGTATAAACATCTGCATTAATGAAACATGAGTAATGTTAACAAAATAATGAACACCTGTATGAATAGTCTTCATTGCTTGCCATGGGCAAAAAGACATGAATAAACATTTGAAGACAGTTGAGAAGAAAAAAGAGGCAGTGAACTTAAACTGTCATTTATTTTGAACATGCCCAAGATCATAATCTATTTCTAAGGTTTGACCTGTAGCTCTGCCCCTCCACATCATAGCCAATGAGATGCAGTGATGTGGTGTTTGGTGGGGTCATTTCCTCAGCACTTGTACCTTGAAGGGAAACTAAAGTTCTTTTAGTTACGGACTCAGACAAGCAGCTTCAAATGCTGAAGATTTTACAAGCGTAAGTTAAGGCACACATATACTGTATATTCAAAAACATGGGACAGTAAAAGATCAGAACTTAGAACTTGTGCTAAAATTATTCCGAAAATTATATATATATTGTTAGACTTCAGAAAAATGTATTAGATTTTAGAAATATTTGAGAGTTGGATTTAAAAAGGTTTTTCCCAGCATGAGTGTCATAGATGAGTGTCTTCAACTTTCTTCAGTGCTCTTTCTGTCTGTTCTTAGTTATCTGAGGCGATACATGCTGAAACGTTTACTCAAAACCAGATCAACACTTCATGACACATCGTTCATCATAATTGTTACAACTAATTGTCAAAAATCATAATTTTCCCTGATGAGTGCGGTGAACTAAAGTAGGCACATTCAAACGCCTTGACAAACATTGCCTTGCAATACCATTCAAACGCCATTACCTTATAATACAACCCTCCCCGACCCCAGTATCAGATCTACTGGACGTACAATCAAAAACAAATATGGGGGGGGTTGAGTGCAATGTAAAGCTTAAAGGGTCTAATAAAATGTAATCCTATTATGTGGTATTCCCAGAGGGCGAGGATAATAACATGTCCCTAATAACCCGACCAGGCCATTCCCAAATGGGGAGCTTCTCCTCTGGTTAACTCCTGTAAACACTCATTGTCTGCTCCGCGGTGGGGCCCAGTGCTCGAGTGCTGTCAAACACCGCGTGTACCGTAGCAGTACGTGAAAAGCCTCTCTGATTTCGTTTTCCATTTTCAGGACTCCTTTTCCAAACTTAAAACACTCAAATGGAACTGAATGAACAGACAAAGTCAGCTCGATCCGTCACCGCAACCGCTCGGTCACGTTATGCCTCTTTCTTAACGGAGATTTGATTGAATGGGTGGCTAGTCGTCACACTCGACCGCCAGAGTCAGACCCCAGTGGCGAGAGAGGAATACTTAACCCAAACAAATGTCTTTCATCAAAACTTGGGCTCCAGCTAATTTGCATTGTTTCTCTCGCGATATGTCTCGGGGGCTGCTGGGTAGATGGAGGGGGAGAGGGGAAGCAGAGGTTGGGGGCTGAGAAAGCAGTGGGAGGTGGAGGTTTCCCAGGAGGAGACCAATCAGAAGGTCTCCACCCTTATCCTGCCACAGAGCCCTGGGTGGACTCAGGTGCTCCGCACACATGCTAATAACGCCTAAACTTGTTTGTTTACATATTCGACTCCTAAAATGAAAAAAAAAAAAAAAAAATTACACTTCTATAAAGAGCAACAAGGGGAAGAAAGAGGAGGCTCATTGCTCAGCTGCAACTTTTATTTCTTGTTGCTGAAAAACATTTTCAATAAAAGATACAATGTGGCAACATCTTACACGACTGAAACTTCGCGTATCCTACACAGCATGCGTGTTGGAGGATGATATATGTGCCATATTCTGTGCTCGGGCCTCCAGTAAGACTGGCTATCGAGAAATTTGCAATTCCGAAAAGCAGAAATTTTATATTGTAGTGTTCTGCCCCAAAACGGTTGCGCAACATTGTTTTATCAAAATATTGAATACATGGTTATGAACCTGTGATGTTCATTTGGATTACAGATCATATCCCTTGTGTTTGAGTGGGAAAGCTTGCTGAGTTTTAATTGAGTGGCATTGGATTGTTCAATTCAAGGGTTTTCTTGTATACAAAGGCCTGTTTTGTCTTAACAGCTAACTAATTGTTATTACATCTAGTACAGGATTCAATTCTAGCCTCCATCAAGCTCCCGTTTTTTCTAGGAACACGCTGTCCAGGAAGACGTGTTATAGAAAGTCACACTAAGGTATAGCTGGGAGCGTCACTGTACTTTGGAGCATTACTCAGATTGCTTAGAGACGATTAGTGGGGCTGCTGACTCCGAGCACATAATTCACTTCAACTGCAGTGATCCAGACTCTTCTGTCTGTGGTTAATTTTGTCCCCCTTTGTCTGCCATATTCTCATAGGCTACACTGAAATATTTACCAGCCCATCCGGATGAGAGGGTGTCGGTGTCTTCCCTGTCACATTGACGCGTCATTCCTCCGGATAAGTTATTAGGCAGTGACTGGAACGACATTGCAAGGTCCCTGAATAATAATGCTTTATGTATATGTGTGTGTGTGTGTGTGTGTGTGTGTGCATGTACGTGTGTGTGTGTGTGTTGTGTAACCTTTCATCAGTGCTTGTACATTTTTGTGTGTATCAATCTTTTAGGACGTGTCTCACGGCACTGCCTACGCGCATGTTTGTATGTGCACGAAGACGTGCATGTGTGTGTGTGTGTGTGTGTGTGTGTGTGTGTGTGTGTGTGTGTGTGTGTGTGTGTGTGTGTGTGTGTGTGTGTGTGTGTGTGTGCACATACAAGCTTGCGAGAATGTTGCAGTCCTTCCTGTCCTGTAGCGCCGGGCGACCCCACAGCGGTCCACTCGGGGCGCTTTGGAAAATCACACAATTTCACGCTGCTACTGGAGGAGGAAATGAACTGAGCCGAGAGCAATAATAAAATTATACAAATGTTATTACAGTCTTGCCTGCTACTGTCCTACTTTAATTCAAATGTGAGAACTTCAGGCGGCCCCGGTGGCACAAGCCATCCTGAATAAATCAACATTAGCTTACGTCTAAATTATTAAGGAAGTGGGAGACTTTCTTGTTTATAGTGTGAATTATTAAACCGGCGTTTAACTGCGTAATTTCTCCACCATCCCCACAAATATTAATTGCTAATGATTTCCAAGGTGTGTGTTTTATCTCTTTGCCAGTTCTGTTTGGAAGCCATCTCAAGCTCTCCAGAGCACTGGGAAGCCTTGCGGGACTGCAAACAGCACCAAACAGAAATTGGCTGCAGACAAAAGTTAGTATAATTCTGTTACCATTTTGTTTGGTATAGTGTGTATGAGTGAAAAAAGCAGGACTGCAGTAACACGAGTCGTATTTGTCCTTCACTACACGCCCACAGTGCTGTCAGAAACAGCCTGCATTGGCTGTACGCAAAAAATAAACTGGCCAATACGCAAAGGCCAGTCAGGGTAAATGCATGATATGTGTCTCCTGCATGGCTCTTTCACTCTGGCCTCTTGACTCTAGAGTGTCTATTCGGTTCTGTTGTCCTGTGTTCGGTTAGTGGCCTGGTCAGGTCTGCTGCACTCTCTGATGTAGCATTGTAAGGTTGGGTCCTGATAGGCTTGAGGTGTCCGGACACATATGGAATTCTCTTTGACTCCCTAGATAAGAGGAATCCTCCACACAGTGAACTCTGACGCAAAGCTGTAACCAAACACGTTTGAAGAAGGATTTAAAAAAAGACCAGTGTTCGCTTCACACGAATCCAGTCTATGATTGCAAGTTACATTCAGAACGAGATGTCTCTGGTGATGGCAGATATTGATCCGGAATAAATAATCCTGCTGAAAGTCCCTCTTTCTTGGCCAGCCTTTAAAAGAAGATGCTTCTTGCGTATTTAAAATGAGCGAACCTTGGAATCTTAACTCCTTAGTTCCACGGTTCATTTGTTTTGCTATTAGTGGCACTAACGGGGGACTGTATGATTAGTGGCTTTATACTGGAATGCCTGGCACGGTGAGGAGTCGGCTTTCAGTTTGATGAATGCGCCACGAGGGTAGAGCCCCCCTGCCTCGTATCGTATACATAATGAGAACTATTGACACAATGTCAGATTTATGCCCTTATTCACTAGGCTTGAAGATGATTGACTTGAAGCAGGGGAACAGGAGAACAGGCTTCAGGAGATGAGGGATGGAGGCCTTGGAGGGCAGGCACAGGTTTTGGACCGGTTACAGGGTGCAGAAAGGGAATGACCAGAGAGCCAATGACACTGCTGTAAATCTGGTCTTACCCAGCATCACCCAACCCTGAGAAGATGATATCCTTCAAAAAAGCAAAAGCAATAGGTCAGAAACTGAAGGCTTCGTTGAGGGTGGGTCTACGTTAGCCAAAGGGTTTGGTATAAATGTGAGTGAATGCAGCACTAAAAAGCACTAGTAAGCCATCTCCACTGTAAATATTTAGAGCAGTACTTTTGGACTCATGTAACCATCAATGGTATCTTTCGACACACTTCCGTCTGTCTGTTTTACATTTTGTTGGGAAAAATAACTTGCGTTTAAACTTCAATTTACTTGAATTTATTCATTACATGATGATTTCAACCAAAAGGTTTGCTTTCCCATATAATCTATGAACTATTTTTTTTCTCAGAGAATAAAATCCTCAAAGAATGCAATGTTTCTGTTTGTGGTCTATTTATTTACATACTTGATTGATTACGAAAATGACTTCGTTAGTGACCCGCTAGACGCCCTCTGGTGGGCAACAATAAACAAGCAGGCGCAGCCCGGTGTCAGCAGCGTCTTGGTCTACGATGCCATCTGCTGGCCTTATTACGCAACTACATGAGGGTTCTGACAGAGGCGACTTGTCTGAATCAGACATTAACGACTTAAAAAGGCTCATCTTTAAATATAGAAACATTTACAATTAGAAAACGTTTTATTTATTTGCAAATTATGTCCATAGCGTTGTTTTTTTTTTCCTAAGTAGCATATTCTCACTGTCAACCCCCCCCACAACTCCTGTTTGAAACCCACGCCTTTACATGGTGAAGAACGTGTTACGATGGGTGGACCAATAGAAATGTCGCTGAAGAACATGTAGTACTATCTCATTGGTCCACTGGCAGGTGGTTCGGTTTTACTAATGACAGTGATGGTATATGATTTGTCACCTATAGAAAACCGATGATGTACCTCAAACTTGAACGTAATCTTAAGAGAAGGTTTTAATTGTACTCTCCCTAAAAGAAATCATGGCTGTTGAAGACTGTCAGTGTGGATGGCAAGACGGAAAAGAACACAGACACATGTTTAAATATCACTTAAAGCAAAAATAATAATAATGTGATTATAAAATCATAAAAATAATAGCATTTACCTTTTAGAGAACTGTAATCTTTACAATAGTCTACACAACACGCTTATATTAATTTTCAACTGTTTGTCATGTAGTTCATAAATGTGAATAATCACAAACTGATTATGAATATAGTAACAGTACAGATCTAAATGATGATTATAAAAAAATAAATACATTCTGAGAGCACAGTAATAAAATGACAGTAATAAAAGCAAGTGTACATAGCTGAAAAACAGATGAATCCAGACCAGTGTTATTAATTAATGGCAATAAAGCATTCATAAATAAATCCCCCTTCCAAACACAGTTATTGACAACAAAGCAATCAAATGAGTTATCCAAAGAACTAAAGCACCAAAATTCTATTTCAAGCCGCTTTCTGAAACTAGTCTTATTAGCATGCCATAGCATACTATATGGATGGAGCACTGGAGGTTTGGGGAAATTCCTCAGTGTTATTATTTAAAACCCTTTACATTTGCACGAGCAAAACCTTTCAGACAAGCTCGGTGTTTATTATAAGCTACAGAAGGCTTGGAGCACAGGCAGGCCATTACTGGGCAGACTCTACTGAGAGAGTGCGATGAGGCAGGGACTCCGCAGTGGACGCGGGACCCAAGGCCCAGAACGCTGCTCGCAAGCCCCACCCCTTCAGGGGTCAGTCAAACGTGTTTGGGGCGGGGCCATGCAAGAGCGTAGTTTCATGCTACTTTTACGTATGACGAGGCATGTGTGTGGAAATTTGGATGGTTTGTGTGAGCACGGAAATAGGTCCGGGTTTATAAAGCAAACAGTGTGTGAGTGATTGTAAAAGCTAATATAAATATCTAGGTATATTTGTAAAGTGTCCTTGACTATGAGAAAGGTGCTATATAAATGTAAATAATAATAACAATCAGTATCACTAGCCACTTTGAATGTCACCATAACAGCTGAACGTCTGTTTTAACTGTTAGCTGTATCACTGCTGAGTAAAGTGAAGGTACTTTCTTAAACTGAACATTTTCCTAGTTTTTCTTTCTTTCGAATTTTCTTAAATCATAAAGCGATGTCCTCCTTACACATCACTGGCCTCTTCTGCTTCCCACCATTAATTGTTCAGTCTTAACATAAAGAGCGTTGCACTGTCATGAATCAAAACCGCTAAACGGTGAAAAGAGTGCAACATCTGAATGGTTAAAGGCAAGTCAGTCTTCTGAGTGGAGACCTACTGTAGAAACCCCTGCTGACCTGTCTCAGGATGTCCATGTTCCCTGCCTAAATCCATCACAACAAACGTGCACAACACTTCATTGACGACCACAGAACCTTTGATGTCGTAATGTCTTCAGTGTCTTCGATGCTAATCCATTTATTGTGCATTTATGGTGCGGAGGCTCATGTCGTCCTGGGATGGCGTAACTATACGTCTATCCTCATTCCAGATTAGTGCGTAATAAGACACACAATTGGGATGGTTTTGGTTGTATTCTTGTTCATGTAAAAATAAAATTCCATTCAGACATGGCTGAGTTGGAATATGGAGTCAGTGGACAGAAGGCTCTCACCAAACTCTCTGTACTTTAAAGTGAGATGGCGGAGCAAGTTTACTGGCTGAAATGTACTTTGGTGGATGCCATGAAATTTACCACATTCCCTGAGACGAGGCAGTGGGCTTGAAGAAACCCTTTACCAAAAAAATGCTAATGCAAATAGTAACGAATGCAAAGCTAGCAAGCATATTTTAGCACACTATCCAGCTTCAACACACTTCTGTTCATTATGAATTGGCATTGGTCTTTTGGCTGAGGTCAGTATTCCTGCACTAGCTCCAGCCTGGACCACAATGTTCCAGAGCCACCGCTAAGGCCCTGCACCCTGGCCTCCATCTACAGTCCACGCTGTGGTCATACCGAAGAAAGCACATCAGCCGACAGCTCCTGGAGAGGCTCCTTCTTCTCTCCTCTATCGATCTCCAGGAACCAGGCCTGACGGAGATGTCGTCTGCCTCTCCAGCTTGTTGGAGGCTGGAGCCCTCCACCTCTTTGTACTTTCCGGAGGCATCTCTGGAGAACCTCTCCCTGCAGCGACTCTTAGGCACAGGGTCTGGGCAGTACAGTTACTGATACACTGCCGCTGCTAAGATCCCACCTAGAATGGGCCCCCCCAGTACATCTGGTGTGGAGGTAAAACAAGCTGCATTAGTTAGCTGTGTATCTTTTTGTGTGTCTTTTTTGTCTTTATTTACTTACATGGGAGCAGGGGAAACAAGCAAGTCTTTGATCTGGATTTAAGGACTTCTAAAGAGCTTTTCTTTCAAATAATTTCTGGAAAACTGGAAAGAGTAGGAGTTGTATATTAAAAAACTCCTCCGACAGTTGGAAATGATCCCAGGGATTAACATTACACCTGGCTCAGCTGGGTGAAGGAGGTGGGATGAAATATAAGGAATCATTAAGATATGTGGAAGCTATAGGCCATTAAAGACCATTAAGGAATGTCAGGAGCAAGACTTTGTAGTCAGTATGGAGCTTTATAGACAGCTGTGCAAACTGAATACAACAGTTTCTTTTTCTGGTAAGTATGCATTCTGAACTAGACACAACTTCAAAAGAGACCAATAAGAGGTCAAAAGCCAAAGCCTGAACCAGTGGGTAGAGGACTTAAGCATGTTTGCCTGTTAATCCGTGTGACTTGGTTAAGGCTGTATGAAGTCAAATCGCTTGTATTACTCAGTGGTTACTCAATAATGAGCAAGCGGAGGTTGGTGGGTGTAGGTGGGTCAGGTTTGAGGGCCTGTGTATGTGCTGGCACTCCTGTAGGAGGACAGTGTACCTCTGTCCCGCTTGAGCACATATAAGCCTGATCACTGATACCTTAGTTGGTCTTATTCTTGGCCTCAGATTTAGTATGTGGGTCAGACTTACTGTAGAGCCCAGTTAAAAAAAAAAACAATAAAAGTCTATAACAAAATATTTCAGAACATTATAAATGAGTTGGCTATAATTGACGTTCCAGGATGGAGCCGTGGCAGGGGTTTTCCTACTGTGATCTTCTCGGTGATGCCTGCTGCGTTGGCGTGTCTTACCCAGTGGTGTTCCCAGCTCTAAGTTACGAGTGCAGGTCCAAAGGAGCGGGCTGGGTTCATTCCGGCCCCGGTATACCGTATCTGGAACAGTCGACAACGCCACGATTGAGGGCTGCTTCATGCACATGTAACTGCCATTCCAAAAGGGGACTTTACATACTAAAAGATAACAGGTAAAGTATTTACACTTTACATACTAATAGATAACTAGTAAAGGATTTACACTGTACATACTAATAGATAACTAGTAAAGTATTTACACTTTACATACAAATAGATAGCTAGTAAAGGATTTACACATTACATACTAATAGATAACTAGTAAAGGATTCACACTTTGCATACTAATAGATAACAGGTAAAGTATTTACACTTTACATACTAATAGATAACTAGTAAAGGATGTACACTTTACATACTAATAGATAACTAGTAAAGGATTTACACTTTACATACTAATAGATAACTAGTAAAGGATTTACACTTTACATACTAATAGATAACTAGTAAAGGATTTACACTTTACATACTAATAGATAACAGGTAAAGTATTTACACTTTACATACTAATAGATAACAGGTAAAGTATTTACACTTTACATACTGAAAGATAACAGGTAAAGTGTTTACACTTCACATATTACTAGATAACTAGTAAAGGATTTACACTTTACATACTAATAGATAACAGGTAAAGGATTTACACTTTCCATACTGAAAGATAACAGGTAAAGGATTTACACTTTACATACTAAAAGATAACAGGTAAAGTACATACTAAAATATAACATGTAAAGTATTTACACTTTACATACTAAGAGATAACTAGTAATGGATTTACACTTTACATACTAAAAGATAACAGGTAAAGTATTTACACTTTACATACTACTAGATAACTAGTAAAGGATTTACACTTCACATACTAATAGATAACAGGTAAAGTATTTGCACTTTACATACTAAGAGATAACTAGTAAAGGATTTACACTTTACATACTAATAGATAACTAGTAAAGTATGTACACTTTACATACTGATATGTATTCTCTATCATGAGGCCAAAACAGATGAGATTACTGTTAATGAAACTATTCCACTATTCATATTATAGCAATTTAAATCCTTGCGATGGTTTAAAAAACATATTCATCGTTGAGTCTGGCATTCAAGAGATCAACAATAACAATAACAATAACAATTTAAAAGGGGATCAAATCCATAATGCGCTTCATTGTTTCAGTACTGTAGTTACAGCTGCATCATTCAAGAACTGGCACCAGGGCAACAGACTTCAGTAAATCCTTTAACTCATTTACGCAACCAAACAAACATCCTAACTGTGTCTCCCAGAAGACCGTGCTAATTACGACCTGGTGTCTGAACTATCCAGCGTAGACAAACACAGGCTTACATTCAAATTCTGGTTTTTGGCTACTTTGAGATGGAATGTGTCGATAAAGAACAGATAAGAAAAGGGAGAAGAAGAGAGAAAAAGACTAAACGGAGAAGAGTGTGTTTGATATCGCAGCATCTCGGCATGGCTCGGGGCAAGTTCACCGGAGGGAGTCTGTTGGCACAGCTGTGCCAGCCGTTCAGGGATTAGAGAGAGCATGTCAGAAACCTCCCAGTGAGATTCACTGGAATTGAACATTTCTGACTAAATAATTTCCTAACCAACCTCTTCCTAACTCAAATGATTCTATTCACTGGCCTTTACTGAAGTTTACTTCCAACCCCCATGTAGCAGACTTATTCAATCCAGGTAATGCTCTTGAGAACTACCTCTAACTTGAGAAGCATGCAAATATAAATATTATTATATAAAATGTTTAGCATGTTAATCTAGGCTTTAGAGGCTATTTCAGCAGTGTGGTGGATCAGCTTGGCTGGCGTGCCCTCCTCTCCAGCCGGGCCTCTATCAGGGCCTCCTTACGCTGCACATTGTAAATTCTCATCTGCAACAAACCATGAAGGGCTCGGTAATTGGCTAATGGGGTGGATCAGGTGTGACAGAGGAGGACAAAAACAGAACAAGGTGGCGTGGGTGCACAAGCCGAGAGCCGGTTCAGCACAGGGTGGCGTGGGTCCGCGTGCCGAGAGCCGGTTCAGCGCAGGGTGGCGTGGGTCCGCGTGCCGAGAGCCGGTTCAGCGCAGGGTGGCGTGGGTCCGCGTGCCGAGAGCCGGTTCAGCGCAGGGTGACGTGGGTCCGCGTGCCGAGAGCCGGTTCAGCGCAGGGTGACGTGGGTCCGCGTGCCGAGAGCCGGTTCAACGCAGGGTGACGTGGGTCCGCGTGCCGAGAGCCGGTTCAACGCAGGGTGACGTGGGTCCGCGTGCCGAGAGCCGGTTCAGCGCAGGGTGGCGTGGGTCCGCGTGCCGAGAGCCGGTTCAGCGCAGGGTGGCGTGGGTTTGCGTGCCAAGAGCCGTTTCAGCGCAGGGTGACGTGGGTCCGCGTGCCAAGAGCCGGTTCAGCGCAGGGTGACGTGGGTCCGTGTGCCAAGAGCCGGTTCAGCGCAGGGTGACGTGGGTCCGCGTGCCGAGAGCCGGTTCAGTGCAGGGTGACGTGGGTCCACATGCCTAGAGCCAGTTCAGCGCAGGGTGGCGTGGGTCCACGTGCCGACAGCCGGTTCAGCGCAGGGTGACGTGGGTCCGCATGCCTAGAGCCAGTTCAGCGCAGGGTGACGTGGGTCCGCGTGCCGAGAGCTACACTTTAGAGGCGCTTCTGCTGACTCACCGCAAACAGATGGCCGATTACCACGGCAAGGCCGATAGCGAGGCTGGCTGACCCTGTGAGGTCGGCACGCTTGGCATTACATGTGGCCGTTACGGTGAAGAGCAGCTCAAACGTGATCAGGAGCTCCACGAGCAGTGCGTGACCCACCGAGATGTCCAGGTTTACGTGCAGACAGCGAACGGGTCGGCTTCTGCACAAAATACGTTTAATACGCACTGAATCAGCTCAGTAATAAAGCTCTATAAGAGAACATAGAGGGTGAAATGAACTGTGGGGTTTATTTCAACACTGTGTAAAGGATGAAACACGCTCAACAAAATACAATACTGAATATGACCATATAACCTGCATCCAGCAGGTCAATGAGCAGGTTTCCCAGGCCTGGTACCGGCGTAAGCCTACATTGTCTGGTTTACGTGTGCGTTAAAATGGCCATGCTGAAGGTGTAGCTCACTCTGTGCAGTTCAGCTGTACTCCAGGATCATGAATGAGAAATTTTGACTTAAACCTTGACCAATAGTTAAGACATAGCCCTAAGTTATTTAAAAAAACCCTGTATTTCTTTATGCGTATCCTTCAACTCTATTAAAAGGGCGTTACATTGGTGACGCCCAGGTTGCCCCTAACAGCGCTGGGCGTGAGCAGGTAGAGAAGACCCGCGGCGGCGATGGCTCCCAGGCACTGTGCCGTCACGTAGAACAGGGCCTTGGCGAGGCTGAGCTTGCCCACCGGGTTGATGTGGCAGCTGCTGAAGGGCAGGAAGCACTGCACCACGGTGGCGACGCCCAGGCTGAAGCACAGCGAGACGAGCACCAGGTCGGCGGGTGACGGCTTCTCCGTGCCCGACGCCCAGTCCATGGTAGAGCCCAGGCCCAGCAAGACACAGATGAGGGTGGCTAGGAACTCGCCGGAGACGGCGCGCCTAAACGACTTCGTCCAAATGCCCTTAAACGCCACCGAAGCTCGCTCACGGCTGCACCACGGGAGGCACTTTCAGAACGGCATCGAATCACATTTCAGTCCACATTCGCCTCTTCACACTGTGTAGAAGTGGATCTGTCACTAGGAGCTCACTCATTTCTACAGCCTTGTCTGTGGTCTGCGGCCTTCTCATCTCCACATCCCCAGACTTAGACAGTGTACAGAACAAGTATTGAATTAACACTTGCAGTGTATACACAAGACCATGTAATGACACTCTAAAGGTTACTTCAACAAGGCAGGTGTTAATTCAACACGGTGGGGCGTGGGGGGATCACTGTCCTCTGTTTCTCTACGTGTCAGTATAACCCTGTACTTTCTTTTCATGTCAGTCTCATGGTTTTCTTATCTTTAGCAAATCAATTAAAATTGTGTACCTAAATATCCCGGGCTAGTCTTTACACAGTCTTCTGAGCCAGTACAATAGTTACTGCTTTAATCCCATGTAGCTGTCAAACTGATCAAGTGTGTGAAATGTACAGTGATAAAACGCTGTCCTTTTGGATATCTTTAGTAGACTCAGCAAACAAACTTTTTTTTCTCAATAGGGTGGGGGTTACACTAAGTAAATGCGCTAGGCAAATTAAAACATTTTGTTAGTTTTATTGTACTTGTAGTCCTGATATTTGATATTCTAATGTTAGAGAAGCCTCGAAAACAACCTTAGTGTTTACTTAAAGTTACTTTGTCACTTCAGTGACTCCCCGCACAGTCAGTACATTTGGCAAGGTCTGCATGTCAAATGAATCACACAGAACAGACGTCACGCCTTGCGCCCAGGCCATCGTAACGCAGTGATGTTTGACATCAGCACACTCTCACTCGTCTGATTAGCTCAGCGAAATTATACTCCACGTCTATATTCATCAACGCAAAACAATAATGTGTTGCTTTGACTTACGGCTGAGGAGCAGGACAGAAGGTGAGCGCCGACGCGATAGGGAGGAACACGGTGGACAAGCAGGAGCGACTCATTCTGCGCCTCGGTGTGCGCGTGGAGATGTATCGCGGTGGCAACGGGGCATCATCCCTCGAGGGTTTGGGAGAAGGCACGTTCAGGAGGAGGAGATCAAAGGCACAACGCCCACGGGCTCACCTGCACCAGACTCGTGGGGAATGACTTAGAGCCTGCAGGTTTGGCAGACATTAGCCATGTCCTACAGAGAGTGGAACAGGCGGAGCAAAACGCTTATCTCCCACACAGGTGCATGTGAGGTCCTTTCCTTCTGCCGCTCAACATCGCCCCGTAGGTTGAATGTCGGGAGCCTCCACTAATGAGGAGATGTTACAGCACTCCGCATACTTACATCTTTTTACGAGGGCATCTAATTTCTATAATGAGGGCATTTCCGCTCTTAAAAGGTCTCATTTCAGTCCTACTTTGATTTTTAAAAAATGTAAATAACAGGTGAAATGGCTCCTTTTATCTGTCAGACATTCAACCTTAATTCGACTCTTGGCAAGGACACCAGGCGCCGATAACAGAAACAGTTGTAAGGGTTAGTTTACCTGGACAATTTAGAATTCTGTGGTCATATTTTGTTAAATTTGAAACAAACCGACAGCAACAATACCGTTATCTAAAAACTAACATTGGAAAGGCCCCAAACAACAGGACAACAGATCAGGCTGACTTCAGCTTTTGTGATGTGGTCATATTAATTATCTAAAACAGTACTGACTTTTTAAAAAGTATATATTTTAATGTGTATACCAAATATAATATATAATATATTTAAACATGCATGCACATATATACAGTATATAAGCAGTGGCTTCGGAGCCACCTGTGGTCAGAAAACAGCAGAAACTAAGAAAGGAAGTATAAAACAATGATATATTATTTCAGCACTTCTGCTATCTCCTCGAGTTCCTGTCAGCGCCACGTGTTTGTCCTGCGTGATTAAACGGGTGTTTTGAATCAGCGTTGGCTTTTCTGCTGAGATTTAACCTTGCAGGCACGGCTGAGCACTTGCTTGTCAGCATACACAACCTTTTCACCGCATTTGTTCATATCTTTTCTCTCTGAATCGCCATATGAGAATCCGGAGTGGCAGAAAGTGCTCACGAATAAAATCGGATTTCCTGTAGAACACTATAGCGCCCCCCTCTGGTGATCAATGCAAGAATATTATTTCGCCAGTTCTCTCATGACAAATCCGTATACCTAAACGTTTCTAACACTTAATTCTAATCATAGAGGTGTTCCAGCTCGATGTTCTACATTTATTATACAGTACGTAAAGCATATAAGGATACTGGGTTGTAGACAAGAGTGTTAAAGTTTGTGATATATGTGGTGATGTCAATTGTATAAATGTTTTGTAAACTGTTGTCCAAGCTACACAAAAAAATTTCCCTTGGGGTGCAATAAAGTATAATGTAAAGTATGAAGTAATAAAGTTTGAAGTAATTTGAGACAACGACTAGATGGTAAAATGACTGAAGATTTTATTTCTGATTTCTGTTTTTTATCTTCAGTTGCATATGTGCCACTACATCATCAGTTCCCACCCCAGACAGCCTTTAGGGTATATCTGATTCTGGACATGAGGACCACAGAGGTGTCCAGGCCAGCTGAGCCTGTCTCCATGACAGTGGACATCAGCATGAGAACCACACACATGTCCAGGCCAGCTGAGCCTGTCTCCATGACAGTGGACATCAGCATGAGAACCACACACATGTCCAGGCCAGCTAAGCCTGTCTCCATGACAGTGGACATCAGCATGAGAACCACACACATGTCCAGGCCAGCTAAGCCTGTCTCCATGACAGTGGACATCAGCATGAGAACCACACACATGTCCAGGCCAGCTAAGCCTGTCTCCATGACAGTGGACATCAGCATGAGAACCACACACATGTCCAGGCCAGCTAAGCCTGTCTCCATGACAGTGGACACCAGCATCAATCAGATGTAGCCAAAACATCCAAAGTGTCACAATCAACTGTTTAGTGCATTGTTAGGTAGCAGGAGCGCACTGGTGAGCTGGTACTGCTACCAAACGTCCTGGTAAACGTAAAGATAACAGTAGTGTATGACCAAAAATATATTCAGACACAAGGACTGAACTACTGAACAGATCGAGAGGTCAACACAGATGTATCAGTCAGACAGAAACAGAAGGCAGACTGTCATGATCTACAGTTACTGGGGGTAACGTCGAGACCTAAACCGCAGGTAAGCTTCCGGAACCGGACGGATGGGCTAGGGTCTGGTAAAAATGCCTGAACCAGGGTGCCGGGTTTTTGAAACAAACTCTTACGGTCAGACAAGATGAGCAGACGTCCGCTATGGCAAAAGTGTGGAGAGGGTGAAATCAGAGGTGCACTGATGGGTCGTGATGCGCACTGAAGCACGGTGAGCATAGCGAGAGATCGCGCCGATCGCGCCGAGCCCACCACCCAACGGGCAATGCGTGACTCGTCCTCCTGCAGCAGGGCTCTGGTCCAAAATGAAGAGGAAGATGCTGCCCGCCAGCTTTTAATCCCCGGCAGCCTGCGCTCAAGTACAGCAGCATTTGATCAAAACAAAAGTCAACTCATCATCCTGGGAATGTAATCAAATAAACGATTCCACATAACATATTAAGGGAAGCAGGTTTACATGTGTATAAACATTAAATTACAAAAGATTAACAAGATTTTTCTTTTTCTCAGTATAATAAAGACATACATTCAAATGTAAGCAAATACTTCAACCACTAATGGAAAACACGCTACTATTCTGTGCAACTTGAAAATGAACAAATTCTGAGACTGTAATATTACATTATAACTATGACATACTTTTCTCAGGGCTCTCAGTATCACTGTGCACATATAAAGCAATGCTTAAATCCCACAGGTTAATACTGAGGCTAACTATTAAATCCCACAGGTTAATACTGAGGCTAACTATTAAATCCCACAGGTTAATACTGAGGCTAACTATTAAATCCCACAGGTTAATACTGAGGCTAACTATTAAATCCCACAGGTTAATACTGAGGCTAACTATTAAATCCCACAGGTTAATACTGAGGTTAACCATTAAGTCCCACAGGTTAATACTGAGGTTAACCATTAAGTCCCATAGTGTAAAAGAAGGGGACCACCTATTAAAAGGGCTATGACTCTTATATAGGTCACTAAATACTGTCAAATTAAAGCATTTTGACCTCATATATATATCTATATAATATGTTGTATGTTGTACAAAGTCAAAACAGCAGACATTGCTGCCCAATTACTTATGAACTGCATGCTAATTAAATTCAGCACCTAACTGCTGTCTTCATTTGTCTTTTATTGTATAAATTTACATAAATTCCTTGGGCGCAAAGAAAATACAGGGTTCATTCGCCGTTCACCAATTAAGCTAACTTCATATCGGTTTGCTTATTTGCATTTTGCCACATCATAGAGTATTAAGTCAGTCCTCACGAAGCAGTAACGTGGAGCTCCTACGGTACCAGAGCCGCCCGCTTGGGGAGTAGGAGTGTTGATATCAGGGACAGCACTTTGCTCTAAGGAATCTTAATTTGCTTGTTAAAGCAAACTTCCTTTGTACTAAATTAATCTCCCTAAAAGTCATACATGAGATCTGCTAATGTATTCATATGAATAAATGTGCAAACAACAGAGCTACTGGCAGGAGAAAGACACAGATACAGCTACAACTGCCCTAGAGGTAGCAGTTAGCAGATTAGCAGATAGTTTTGACTAGAATAGAATATTATAGAATAGAACTTCTTTATAGTCTGGAAGGAAAAGTGTCTTTGGCGATCCCTAGCTCAGGAAACAGATATCTGCAAAGGTTAAGTGCAGTGCCAGACAACATACATCACAGAACAGCAGATAAAATCACTAGAAATATTATTGCAATTTATTATTGCTGCAATCAAGGCTATCGCAACAGGATCAAGAGATTTCTTGTGCAATTTCTTTGTCCACTAAAGGTAGTCTGTAGCAACAGGTAGAGGGGAACAGCTCACAGACGACAGCGTGGAGTGTGTTTCTGTCTGCAGCTGTGTTGTACAGGTCTTCCGGTGTCTTTGCTGGTTGGCTTCTGTTTTCAGAGTCCTTTTGACAACACTAGTCTGTTAATTTTTTTTACATGATGTCAAGGTTCCACACTGGATTAATACACATCTTTTCCAGAACATCTGCGATGACCCCAAACCCCCTCGACTTCTTAATCAGAAGCAGCCTTCCTTACTAACGAGGTCAACGTCATCCGTAAGTGTTCGTGTATGTCCAAAGATAGTTAAAGCAGTTAATATAGTCCAACCACAAAGAGTCAGTGCTGGGGGACGGTGGCATGCCTTCAAATCAATTATTTTGCTTTGTCAAAGTTAAGTACCAAGGAAAATTGATTTATACTGACTTTGAAGAGGCCCGAGGAGACCAGTGAGAAGCTTTACCATCCATGTAGAAGCTAGAGGCCCTGCATCAGCGTGTTTATATAGAGGAAGAACTCTGTGCTCAACTTTATTGGTGTACACAGTTTGTTTGGGCCTTTTAAATCCTCAAGGACAAGTCAGGTTTTCAGTGGAGCTTGGTATGTGCTATAAGGAGGGTTATGTGGACTGTAACAGACCATGCAGGAAACGTAACAGTTTACCAACTAAATCACACAGTGTGCCTTTCAGAAGATTAACCTTCGACGATGCATCTCTTTAGGTCATTACATTGGCATGATTTTGAGATAAACTGGTACTGATCATTGCCATTGATATGACATTTATATCTTACTCACAAACTAGCTAATAATAGCATAAACCTTAGCCCTAAACTACATCTGCAGTAGAGTTTTATGATTAACTTGCTGTGTTTCCTCAATATATTCAATATATTGAGGATATCAATATATGTTTCCTCAATGTATTCAGTTATCTGTGCAATTTATACTCTGTAAGTTTGTATTTTTTACAGTACATCTTATCCAGCAAAGATATTGTCGTTTGAATATTTATTTGATAGCACACGCCATGGGTGCCGGTCGGTTAACCCATACTGGGTTAAAACTCCGGGATTTTTGTCGAACATCAATGTTCTTTCCCTTCAGAATCTGCAAGCAAAGCCGATCTCTGAGATAGAGGGAGTGAAATATCGTCCCTGTGTCCTTGGTACCACCTCATTAGCACAGGCAGTCCACCATGTTTATGGAAATCCACAACATCTCATATTGACTGCGCCTGTACTGACATGCCGGTTCTTGCCACTGGTTTAGAACGCCATCAAGTCTACAAAAGCTGTATGTAAAGCAAATGACCTTATGTACTTATGTAATAACTATGGTCAGAGGCTCTACTCTCAGCTGTGCTTGACCCCATGATATAGTGCACTGTGGCTCTGCTGTGTACGTAGTGAAGCCACACTTCTGACTAACGTCTTCTTCTGTATTAAGGTAATCCCGGTTAGTCCAGAGTTATGTTTTAATATGCTTTGCAGATTGTAGATATGAAGGGATTTCAGCTGCATGAAAAGTGAAAACGAGGAGGAAATATGCTGTTAGAAAAATCCTCTCCAGATACAAAAAAAATATAATAAATCATATTAACCAATGTGCAAATAGAATATAGTCACTATGAAGAGGAACTTCCATTATTTTAGTTTGTTTTTCCCTCCTATTACTCATGTTATCCAGGAAAGGAAAATGCAATTTGCAGACGCATCCAAACAGGAAGCCCTGCGCTTCGCCGCCGCCGCAGAGTCAGTGAAGGTGTCCCACGGGAGCGCTAAAGGGGAGTGTGTGTGCGTTCGGGAGACACTGCCAACAGTGCGATTGGTCATGCCTGATCGGAGCAGAGCGCTCGTCCTCATTAGGGCGTGCGGGTATTCAACTCGGCAGCGTCACACAGGGAGCTGAACCCTGCCTCGCCGCATTAGCCGTTTCCCTGACACCAGCGGGTAGCCGTGCAACCTCTGCCAAAGACAGCACATGAAAGCGAGTCCTGGCCTTGAGTCTTATTGAACAAAATCAAGGAGTCTTCTGAAGAATTCTGTACTGTCCTCCCTTACCCCGGCACATCCAGAAACTGGCCCTTTGACTGTAATAACAAGCTGCATGGAATGACAATCTATCTCTCTCTCTCTCTCTCTCTCTCTCTCTCTCTCTCTCACTCACACACACACGCCAGATTGCGGTGTTGGGCAGAATGTGCGGGGTGTATGGGGGAAAGTTAAAGGCACAGTCCCCAGACAGCTTCATTAAGCTGCAGACACAGTGGCTTGGTAGTTAGCGCGTTTGCCTCTCAGCATTAGGATCTTGAGTTCAAGCTCCTATCTGGGTGGAGTTTCCTTGTTCTCCTGGTGTCTGTGTGGTTTCTGCTGGGGATTCTGGTTTCCTCCCACAGTCTAAAAACATGCAGCTTGGATACTCTAGATTGTCCTGTGCATCTATGTCCAGTGATGGTTGGTGCCCTGTCCTGGTCTTAGCCTCTTCCCCTCTCCCAGGGGGCTGTGATTTCTGGTTGAAAGTATGCTGTGCACAAAATGGGCTGTTGCTTCTCATCAGGTGTGTGAGTGTGTATTTTGTTTGAGAAAGGTGCTGTATTAATGCAAATAATGAAGAGGGGCAGAGGGGATGCAAGAGGACACTGCTGGCCTTGCACTTTTAACTCATAAACCTTTTAACACTAAAGAACACACGAACAACAGAATGACTGCCTTAATACACCAAAGATGGTGTTGTGTTGCACCCAGAACATCTGTGAGGATCAGTACTCAATTACATGAAAAAGTTGGAGTTGAATTTTTTTATATATATATAATTTGTAGTAAATGGATAGTGCTAAATTCCAAGTTCCATGATTTTTTTTAAATTATTTGAATGTCACTGGATATTGAAGCGGTTATTGGCTTTTTCTTTACCTTGCTATAACCTCACGGGGGCGCCAAATCCCAATTCATCTTCCAGGATCCCTGTGTCAGTGATCTCGTTCGTTATTTATGACTCTGTTAAAGCCAATATATTCATATCTGGGGTGCTGCTAGAAATGAAAGGTTGCTTGCAGTGCATCTAATTTATTTATGTACATGATTACAAAGGCCAGATGAACCGGCCGAGGCTCCGTTCTGCCCCTTCCGAGAGGCCATTCAATGTCACTGTGGGGCCCAAGTGCTGTAAATATGATAAATCGCGACGGTGCTGTTCGGCATGACTGCTGCAAATAACCGACAAGCACACTTGATTTTGAAACGTACTCCCACTTCTCTGAAAACAGCGCAAGCAGAGTCCGTGCCCCTATGTTCTCGTTCGTTTCATTTTAACAGAAGCCATTCTGCACTTTAAAAGAGAATTTTCTTAAGACGCTACAAGCGTTATAGCAGCGGTGTAATCACACAAAAAGCAAAAATAAAAACAGGAATGGAAAAGGGGGAACACAGGTTGTAGCAGGAGAGAGAGAAAGAAGGCGCGATCATTAGGAATCCGTGACATTCCCGTGCCTCAGCGCGCTCACGTCACCCTCCCTGTGTCCTCGTCCCAGCCTTTGTCTTGCTTACACTCCCCGTTTCTCTCCGTCTGACTCAAATTAAACTAATGTACCAAGATTAATGAACTTATTTGTGTGCTGGGATGCGGGCTCTTGCTTGCTTATCTTTTCGAGCCAGCGTGTACTGCACACCCGAAACTGGTTGTGAAGCAGGTATGATGAAGTGCTCATTCCCCAGTCTGAATCACTTCGGCTGCAGGTAGTTCATTAATTCAGACAGTGGTTGTGACCTTGTTTGGAAGCACAAAAGCCACTCTTGGCTGCCACGGCAATTAACCGGTACGCGGTGAACGTCCCTCGGTGCAACACTCCACAGCTCCACTTTTCCAGTCCCTTGGAATGAAAATGCCCTTCATCCGTGCAACTGCATTTCCCGGTTTTCCTGCTGTCAGGGGGTCTTTTATGTCTGCGAGTCTCACGAACGTTACAGTGGCGTGGCATCATCAGGCTTTGTGCTCTGCAGGCACACCAGCCCTACTGCTGAACTAAGGCGGATTGGGGTAGAGGGGCAGCTCTAGCTGAACACCAGCACAGTGAGCCCAATGAGCCCAGCCCGAGCCCAGCCCGAGCCCAGCGCGAGCCCAGTGGGAGCCCAGAGCGAGGCTTCATCTGTGTGTCTGTGGCAGGTCTCTGACTCACCCCAGGCAGACATCATTTCGTCTACAACGCTGGAAGAGCCACGATGCGTGTCTGAGAAATCTTCAGGAGCCAGTGCAGCTGCTAGGTCAGCGCTGGGTTCCACAGCAACAAAGGTTTTCTATAAGAAGATCCGCATTAAAACACGGGAACACGTACCGTGCTTTGACTGGCGCGCTGAGATCTGGCGGCAGAACATCTTTACGCCCCGTAAGCAATGTTATCTTCCACACATGTTTGCATTTCTCACCTTGGCTTGCAAAGCAAGGAGCTTTGCACCTTTTCTCACACCGCGCTGTCTGGTGGTTTTACGGCTGACGGTGGAGGTAAACGTTTCAGGTTCATTCTCAGCGGGGGGGGGAGCTGTGTCAGTTTGAAGTACAGCCTCATGCCAAGTCCATTCCTGATAGTGGCCAGTGTGAAAGGTCTAATGGTTCTTGGAATTCGTAGGTTGTGTAATGGGGCACTAGGCGGTGGGAAGGCGATAACTTCTCTTTAAAAGTAATTAGAGTGAGCGATTCACGTGGCCTCTGACCTTTTCACAGCAGCGGCTCTTGGGTTCCACAGGTCGTTCGGCGTCATTTGATGATAAATGCGGTTTGAGCCCCATGTTTTCTCCACAGACGGGACTGATGTTTCAGTTTGATTTCGAGTCAAAGCTCGTTCTGACACCCTGTAAAGCCAAACAGTGGAAAATTTCACAACAGGATCATTTTCATGCAGATAGCAGCCACTCAAGATTCAACATACTCGAGGTTTTGATTTATGGGGGCTCGTTTGGTAGCGGGTTCCCCTGACACTATGCAAATCTTATCGTGCTCTTCACTGTGGCAGTCAGCTTGCTATCAGCGCATTGTGTCGTTATCTCGGTTATTTCGCAGCTGCCGTGGGACCTGCATCGCCAGCCATCAATCACGGAGAGGCGCCGGGATCGTATGTGAATGCGGGCAGGGGCACCCGGACCCCGGCAAGGCCTCACAGCCTTTTGAGCAGTTTGTGTTTCTGCAGGATGGAGGTAAAACGATGCGTCCACCCTCCGATCTCCCATCCACTGGCCTCCAGTAGAGAACCGACTTCTTATGCTTTTCCTCACTTATTAAAGATAAATACATTTGCCTTGAAGGCTTAGGAAATCTGATGAAATATTGTGTTGGCAAAACTGCGTGTTCCACATTTCCTTGTTTAACTCGATCTGTCCAGTTGAAAGGCCTTTTCTCCAGTAATGTGGACTTGATTAGATCGCCACCAGTACTTCGTTTCACCCGTAATATTTCATTAAAGAAACTTAAAGTTCACATTTCTCACTTTTACTTCAAATTTATGTAGGAAAAAAATCAATGCTGATTGTGCTCAAATCTGCACACAAAATACCAGTGCACTTTTCCAGTAGACTTTTCTCTTGATTGCTCACATATAAACGGAATATTGATTTAATAATGTTGTATTATTTAAACCATTTAGGTTTATTCATTCCATGGAGTAAAATATTTTGTGGTTTCTTCCATCTTGTGTCATCTCCCACTAGTTTCACGTGAGTAATCTCCCCTAAATCAGACTGCAGGTATGTTCTTAA
>NC_137509.1:4355000-4377500 GCF_041902795.1 Electrophorus electricus
TTGCACGGTATGCCTACTGCATTTATATGCTGTCTTTATATACCTGTTTCCCCATTGCTTACTTGTCTGGATAGTTATACAGCGTGCATACAAACCCTGGCAAAGAATGCCTGGTCCTACAAGCCACACAGCCGCACCTGATGGGGAGTAAAATCTCTCTCTGCATCTTTGCTTTCTTTGAGACTAGCATCCCATGAAGTTGCTCTCAAACCTCTGTCCTGCACCTCCTGTGTCCAGTATCTTTGCTGTCCAGCATCTCCTGGGTCCAGCATCTCCTGTGTCCTTGGGTTTTGCACTCCCCACTCCTCTCTCCAAGTCAATTGTAATGCATTATGGAGAAGCTCCATCAGAAGTACCCAACTGCTGTGTTACGGAGATTGCCTTCACCGGAAACCCCGCCGGTCCCCCAAGTGCACCTAGAAGCACAGAAGCACAGAGTCCTTGCAGGGCAGTTGTCATGGTGACGGGTCCATTTTTGTTTTTAATTTTTGTTTTCATACTAGACTGTAATTAAGGTGTGATTCTCCGATAACGAAAACTTACGACTCCACTCATGCCAACCGGAAAACTCACCAGGGGACAATCGTGGAGGTCTCTTAAAATAGATGAGTATGTCATTACTAGGGGCAAAGCGATCTCTGCAACTCAGCCGTTAATAAACGAACCTCGTGCTTCTGCTTTGCACTTAACTCCCATTGATTTGCAGCACATGCCCAGAATTAGAAAATGAAACGGCTTCTGACAGATTCCATCACACACTTCCGTAAAGTAAGCGCTGAACTCGGAGGATTTCATTAACTCGTATGAGCGATGGTTTGAATCGCGGCAGTCATTCTGTCATCCCAGCTGGTCCTTCGGCGTGATAGACTGCAGGAGCTTTATCCATCTGCATAGTCACAGTCTCCTGTGGATTCTCATCCGGTTTGCTCGGCTAACTTCAGCCCAGCCAGGAAATTAAGACGTGTTATCTTTTATATGTTTGCTCTCTTTCCAAGGACCATCGTGAAAGTGAATTAGGATTCAGAGGAACATGCAAGTGCTTTGGCGCGTTTGCACGGTGGAGTCTTTAAAATGTATAGACTACGACTTTACATCTTAGGTACAGCATGTCCTGTACGCCAAGATCCATGTCTACTTGTTTGACTGAGTGATGATGTCTCAGTCAGAACCTACTCTTGAGACATTTTTATTTGCTTGACATACTTTTAAAAGAGGGCACCTAACTGTGATTGCCTGTCTGCATAGCAAAATACTCCTGCTTAACCTTTCTATCATGTTTCCTGGTACTTACGTTTTTATATAGACCAAAGCTAATGGGTCTTTTTATATAGGCAAGTCAAGGCAAGATATTTGTATAGCACTTTTCATATATGGCGGCAATTCAAAGCGCTTCACATCAGATAAAGAAAAATAATAAAGCTTAGAACATCACCTCGAGAAGGTCTTTGTCAAAAAATAAAAATTATTAAAAAATATCATTTATTAAAATAAAGTTAAAATGGGCTACAGGATCTGAGGGAACGGTGTTTGACCTGAGCCCGAAGCCTGGCCAAACACGGGCGAGTAAAACACCTCTAGTTTTGGGGTTCTTTTAACTCCCTCCGTCAACTGGCTCAGTTTAACAACAGCGTAGCAGCTAAATGCCACCCTTCCATGTTTAGCTTTTCTTTAGGCGGGACGGACTAGTTCCTAACAAGTTGACAGTCCTGTCTGTCTCACATAAACCCAAGCTAGTGTTCCTCTAGTTCACCTACTAGAGAAAATAAAGCAATGTCTTTACTTCCCAAGGCGCTCATAGGCTCTGGTACCGATCATAAAGAAAGTCGTCAACCAAATGGTGTAAATGTACCGAAACTATAACAGCAGCATATAATGTCAGAACATCAGGCTCTCGAGTCTCATGTCCACTGGAAGGAGAGGTGGCACGCGTTTGCTGTGTGCTTCAGCTGCCGTTTGGCCATTAAACCTCGATGGCGTGTCGGAGCAGCACTGTTGGTTCGGTTAACCTTTTCCACAGACAGACCCTCAGCCGTATTGACCCAGAATGTCAATGACTGGGAAAACGGAGACCACGTATATATGATTCACATCAAAGTGGATAGTACTGGTTTGTAGTACTATATTTACCGTATCACACAGTGGCAGAACCAAGCATGAAACAGAGCAGAAAGCAGCTCCTTGCTGTACTGAACGCAGCCAACTGGCAACACTTCCCCCTTTGGACTGATCCGAATCCAGCACACAAACTTTTTATCTACTTAAAGTCTTTTTTTTTTTCCCTCACGGCCACAAAGCACAAAGCAAAACTAAATGTGAATACGGCCAGCAGAAACTGAATGTGAATTTCTGTAGAGCTAGCCTGTCTCAGCTCCGTCATCCGCTGAATTCGATTAGGCCTCACCCGGCCAGTGATTCATTTGTGTTTAACACTTCCCCAGTGAGCGAAGAAACAACATCATGGGGAAATTGTTGCTGTCTTGGAAACATCCCTTCCGCCCCCTGTAAATGAAAGATCTTGTTTTGTTTGAGAAGCGAGATTTAAAGTCTGGTCTCTGGGCAGCCGCTTCGTACTGCGGGGAATTTTAGGGTGCTTCTTTCACACTTTTCTTTCTTTTAGGAATCAATTATGAATCTCCAGGTCTTGATCTCGGTTAATCTGGGGAGCATTTTGCTCTCCGGTTTGTCCAACGTGAGATATAAGGTTGAATGAGGCAATTAGACATTTTTATGTAAATACACACACACACACACACTCACACACACACACACACACACACAAATATTGGCAAAGAGGCACAGTTTTAAATAACGAGCATATGGCATTTGTTATGTGTAACAGTTATGTAATGTACATTTTACATTCTTGACAGTTCATTTAGTCTGCACAGGGCATTTGTTTACTTTAACTGTTGCCACACACAATTAAAGATACATTTCAATGTAAAAATATGCAATTAAAAATAAATAATAAATAAATATAAAAGTACCTGCAGTAACAATTTCATACACAGCATTGCCTTGCAAAGTCACAAAAACATGTACCTATTATTTTTTGCAGTGGAGAGAAACACTACACTACAAAACACTACAAATCTCCAATTAGCCCTTCAGGCAGATCCAAGCAGATCTGGTGCTTTCCTGTCCTTTCCAACAATGCCCCAGCAAACATCTCCTGCTGGAAATGGATTTGGTGTGGAGCTAAAGTCCAATTGCCCCTTTTTTCCAGGGTTTTGCGTGTGCACTGGCTGTGATCATGGTAACGGCAGGGCCGCACAGGAAATGCAGAGCAGAGCACTGCGCGTTAATTACCCAGTCCTGTTTACACCCCCACCCTAGAAGTCATCCCACTAACAGGGACTCTGCTAAGTCTCAGCAAGACAAACACACATCAGAATTCATCAGCTGTGCAAGGACAGAGGGATCTCTTTCTCTCTCTCTCTCTCTCTCTCTCTCTCTCTCTCTCTCTCTTTCTCTCTCTCTTTCTCTCTCTCTCTCTCTCACACACACACACACACACGCACACACACACATTACAGCATACACATACACATGCGCATACACAAACACATATATACGTTTTTATTTTTGTCAGTACGTGTTCTCATGTATACAGACTTTTGACGTAAGCACTCACAGAACAGAAGGTTTGACCTATTTAAACAAACCCTTGCATACAGACAGTCGTATAAAAGCTTCCTGACAACACAGAGCTGTGAAAATCTCTTAGGTCTACCATAAATGTCACTGTGTGGAGACAGTTGATGGTAATTGCACCAGCTATAGACAGATCACATTGCAATTCCTCACAAACAAACACTTCCTGATACAACAATGTGACCATTGTAAA
Organism: Electrophorus electricus; assembly: GCF_041902795.1. Classification (NCBI taxonomy): domain Eukaryota; kingdom Metazoa; phylum Chordata; class Actinopteri; order Gymnotiformes; family Gymnotidae; genus Electrophorus; species Electrophorus electricus. Next base: position 4,358,848 of record NC_137509.1, read on the forward strand.
TAAATGTGATTTATGCTTTAAATAACAGCCTCAGCACTGTAGCGGCACACAAAATATTTGAAACAATCATTCAAATGACTGCGTGGTTAACAGCGTGAGTATTCTAAAAGTGTGTATTTAAGGTCTCCCAGTCCGTAACATGTAGACCAGTTTTACAATGATGAAGACAGTTCCGTGCACAGGGATGATGGTTAGATCCGTGTCATAGCAGAAGGGTGTGGAGCGTGTGCACAAGGAGAGCAGGGTGAATGGGCACATTGACTGGGAAGAGCAGTTAGACTGGGCTACCACTGGTGCATCTTAATGGCAGCTCATCGCAGTCCTCACACCTCACCGTTGTGTTCCAGACGTTCAGCAAAGAAATCCAAACCATTTCTTCTGCTACGCCAACACGGGCAGAGATTTGAGGGGAAAAAAGACAGAGGCGCTGACAAACCGAGCTGGAAGAGTGTAGAGGGCATGTGTGTGGAATTGTGAAAAACTTTAAACTGAATAAGAACCAGTTTGTTTATTGAAAAGGGCAACTGTGTTTACTTTGTCAATCTGAAACTATAGCCTCTGTGTGAGGCTCTGCGCTTCCAGTGTTTAAAATCTATCCTGCTGTTTCATTTCAAGGTGTTGTGATGTTGTTTTTTCTGTCAGCCCTACGGTTCATTACTTTCAGAGTTTCTCTGGATTTCTGTTTCTTTCTGTATCACATGCATTGCCCAACACACAAATACACACACCTACACACAACCCCCCAACACACACAACCACACACACCCACACAACCACACCCCCCACATACACACACTATCGCAGACATGTATATACACACACATATCCCCCCCACACACACACATATACCCACACACATCCCCTCACACAACCACACACACCCTCGTGCACGCACACACACACACACACACACACACACAAACTATTGCACACACACACACACACACACACACACATCCCCACACACGCACATCCCCACACATGCCCATCCCCACCCACACACACTCACACACACACACACACACACACACACACACACACACACACACACTCACACACACACACATCCCCACACACGCACATCTCCACACATGCCCATCCCCACCCACACACACATACATAGACACACACACACACACACACACACACACACACACACACTCACACACACACACACACAAGCAGCAGCTCATTGAGCAGTCGGACAGACGGCCACAGGAAGTGCTGGCTCTGCAGGACTGCAGTGTGCCGTTTCTTCCAGGCTCTGCATCGATCCCAGCCATCCCTGAGACAGGCAGCAAGCCGCCCCGCCCCCACCGGCCGGAGTGCCGCCACGCTCTCCACGCCTCCGACAGCCCCTCAGGACGTAAAGTCCATCGGCTTCTACTAAACATTAGCCATTTAAATCCTAGCAAGGCTCCAGCAAGCTGGAGAAGTTTTCTCATTTTCTCTTCGTCTGGGCTGCAGCCAGTGGAAAAGAGGACACAGTAATGTCGCAGGCCTACGAGGGCAGCAGGAGGGAGAGGGAGGGGCCAGCATATATTTATCTCCCTCGGAAGTGAGTGGAATCGGCAGAGTTCTCCGTTGGCCAAGGAGATCCTAAGGAGTGCATGATGCTCAGGCCCCAGTATTGAGCTAAAATGAAAACATGTTTGAAACAGTGCAGACTATTACCAGAAGAGTGGAGGCTATTTCTCTATTTCATCACAAAGCTCAGAATTTTTTTTCCTGTTCTCTCTCTCTCTCTCTCTCTCTCTCTCTCTCTCTCTCTCTCTCTCTCTCTCTCTCTCGCTGTATCTTTCCCTTTCTCTGTCTCTGTCTTTCTTTCATACACACAACCACACCAACCACACACACACCCTTGAATAATTCATTTAAACCATTTCACGGCAATCACTACTAATGGGCAGAGTTCAGTCAAAGTGAGGAGAAAAGCACAAACAGATCAGGCCATACTGGAATTCCTAAAGAAAAACAAAAATGTCTGGGTCTGTCATTCCAGCATCCTTTGTCAACGTGTGTCACAATGGTACCGACAGAACATTCTGGCTGAAATCCACATGATATGCATTCGGATTTGTGGAATGTCATCATCATAAGTCATCTCCCACGTGTCTCCCACGTGTCTCCCACATGATCGCAAGCTGGTTGATATTTTGGTTGGAAAGCCACTTTCAACTAGACTTCAGCACATCAGCCAAATTTCATTAAAATGACGACACATGTCTGGGGAGACATTTGCTTGAACCTGCGTTTCTGAGTCAGCAGCGACTGTAGCTCATCTGGGAACCTAAAATGTTTAGATTCGAAAGGTGTTTTTGAAGCTAGCCCTCTGACCCTTTACGCTGTAGCGTTGCAGCCTTTTAACAGTAGAGGTCAGAGTTCAGCATGACAATCCGGGTCTGGTACATCAGTGTTCTTTCAGTGCTGGTGACGCGTCCTGATAAGACTATCAGCTCGGTTCCCATGAGCTGGGAGATGCCTGGATGGGGAGCTGGAATCAAACAAACAGGGTGGAGTGTGGAATCCCAACCCAGACCCCACTATCATCCAAAGCAATACTGGGTAAATGGGATACTCCTGAATTGGGCATATGTCTCATTAATTTTTGTTTTGTTTTGTTTTGTTTTCATGTCTTTAATGTGATTGAATTCAGAGAATCACTCAAAAAAGAAGGAAAAGCATGTCAGGGATTGTGTCCAAAAAAGCAAATGCACAGCGCTGCATTAGGGCATTTCAGAGCTGATGTGCTCTTTCCTGAGGTGTGTGTGTAAGCAGTTGACAAAAAACCAATTACAAACAGCAGGAACCCGTAGCGTGATTTTTCATTATGGCCAAACAATTTTTCACCATATTCAGACGTCCGATGTTACAGTTCCCGAGTTCCGTTGAGACAGGAGGAGGCTTGTGGGACGTGCAGATCTCTGAAAAACCTCGTCTGCAGTGGGAACGAATCGCCTCAAACTCTCGTCCTGTTGGTGGGGAATCGGATGTCACTCACATGACGGTGGGAGAGCAAACCTCTCGAGGTGTTCTATACTCTATCCAGAATCCGAGTTTTTGCCAGCAGAAGCATCATGCTGTTCAGAAATTTAGAAAGGTGCGGACATTGCACCAGAGTGGACCCCGGTGCGATTTTGTTCAGGAATTTGTCAGGTACCGAATGAATGTCTTGGGCATTGCTGAAGCTGGATGGAGAAACAGTGGATGGATAATCAGTGTCAGCAAAGTCATCCTTTATTCATGTCACATTCAATGGCATGAGCATGGTGTGGGTGTCCCCCTTGGACATGGGCAGGGTGTGCCTACGTCGGTTGGATGCCAGTCAGGGACGGCGCCACCACGGCCCATCTGAAGATGACAATCATTCAGGTTTACGCCCCCGACGGAAAACGCCGGGGATGTGGTGAAGGACGAAATTAGGGTGGCCGACTCCAGGATGTCAATTATGAGATGCCAAGTCAGTTATGAGATACCATGACTCAAGTCAAAGAGTTTTCTAGGGGATTGGAATGCCAACATGGGCAAAGATCAGCAAAGGTTACAAGCAGGTAGTTGTACTAATGTTGGCAGACGGAAACGAAGGGATGGTGTCTGTCTGTGAGGACCATGGCCGGTGTGTAGGCAGAACATATTTCCAACATCAACTCCACACAGCCGCGGACCAACGACTAGATACGCAAGAAGTTATGAAGGGTCCCTTCAGCTTGTATTCACATCCTCAACAGCTTCTAGTTCAGATGTTTGGTCAGAACCGATGCCAGGCACACAGGCTTGGACAATAACCCAGTAAAACCTGGGCTAAGGAACAGTACTGAGTCTAAGACTGTGTGGATCTTACGGTCTAAGCTCAAGGGTTAATCAAACAAAGAAATCCACTGTGCAGTGCTACCTCAAAAGGACTGATACCGTTCAAAAGAGAAGGGACTGTTGTTGTAAACAAGCAAGTATAAGAATAACATTTCTGTATAAAAATAACACCTCAATTTTTTTTTCTACTTAGGCACGGGATATTATCATCACATTTAAGAGTGATGAGACGCATCTGAGCAGTGTGTGAGATGAGAAGTGTCTGAGCAGTGTGTGAGACGAGATGCGTCTGAGCAGTGTGTGAGACGAGATGCGTCTGAGCAGTATGTGAGACGAGATGCGTCTGAGCAGTGTGTGAGGTGCAGCAGCACTAGACCAGCCTGACAGCCTGCTGCCGTCTCCACTCAGACAATCGTGTCCAGCACCACGATCCACTCACACAAATCGCTGTTTCTCTGGCCAGCCTTGCAATTACCTGAAATTTCCACTAAAGAAAGACTCCAAAATCAATAAATGTTGCTTGAAGATTCTCTGTGGGAGCAGAGTAAGAGGAATTTCTTTTACGAGCAGGATTCTGTGACAGAAAGGTGACGGTGGGTTTACGGCAAGGGCCGTCATTATAGGATGTAAGAGTAGGTGACTTCAGGGATGAGCAGACTGGATAATCAGCCTAATGGTTCTCGATCACAGTAGACACGGTGCAATAACAGGGAGAATTCAGAGCCTGGCCCACACACACACACACTCACACACACACACACACACACACACACACACAAACATATGCTCACACACACACACACACACACACTCACACACACACACTCACACACACACACACTCACACACACACACACACACACACACAAACATATGCTCACACACACACACATGCTAACACATCTAAATGTCAGTACTGTGGAAAGGGAATGAGGAAGAATATGAATATCTATTTAACATCAGATAAAGCTCTGTGTGTGCGTGCGTGTGTGTGTGTGTGTGTGTGTGTGTGTGTATGTAATTGAGTGTTTCAATAGTGTCAAGTCATACTGGGAAATAAACAGCACTCTCAAAGAAAGACCTGTGGTGGGCTGTACTGTGATTCAGTAGCTTCAGCTATTTGTTTTGTTTGTGTGTGCATTTGCTATGCTTTGAATTATCTCTTAAACGTGTGTCATAAATCTATCTAGTTCTGTAAGGTCTGTAAGGTCCCTGAATTCTGGGTGTGCTTCGGTTAAAAAATATTTAGCCGCAGTCTCCTTCAGAACAATGTGCTCCTCTCACGTCTCCAGTCTCCTTGTGTCGGGTGTCAGTGCCTCGTATGCTTATGTACTTGCGAGAGCTTCTTCTCTCGCGTCTCAGATCCATCACTGCGCCCATCCGGACCCGGTTAAACTGCACCCGTCCTCCGGATTGTGATTTTCACTTACAATGGATCCATTTAAGCACAGACACTGGTGCATGGTCCCCCATCACCATAAATCTGCTGTGGCCCACCTCTGCACATCCCTCTTGTTTCGCTCCTGTGGTTCTAATGGACTGTACCATTTTAAGGATTGAGGGGGGGGACGGTGACAGCGCCCACGCGTTTGTTTCTTCAGGTCCTGTTCAATGAGCCTGAACTAATCTCTTCTGTCTTCTTGCTGCGGAATGTTTCAAGGGAGTGAGAATGGGCCCCTCACTTAGGGAAGTTGCTCAGACAGGTTATTGACATCATGGACAGGCGTTGGCGCAGCGAAACTAAGCTTAATGACTTCTTGCAAATATGAGCCGGTAAGATGGCGCCGCCGAGCCCGGCAGGCATGCGATACCCATCTCTGTCTGACTCCTGTGTAATAAGTGCCGGTTACGAGATCACTCTGAAAATCTGGAGGGAACTGATTAGCATTTAGCAGGATTGATGAATGGCATTTTTATGAGAACACAGCACTTTGTAAGCAGAAGTGCATTGTCTTTTGGCTGACAAGAAAAACAATGTAGAAGGCAGAGCGGTGAACGTCGACTCCCCCACGTGTGGAAAGGGACTGCGTTTTATACACAGGCCAGTTCTTGCAGTGAATGAGATAATCGCAGAGATGTGGCAAGGTAGGAGTTACTGCATTTGTTCTCCGCACAGACCAATTAGTGTTCATCAGTTGCTCAGTTCCTCCTCAGTTCTTCATGGTTCTGTTCTACTTGGCCAGACTCCTAGTGCTTTGGACTTGGTAGAAATGGTGTGTGCGCTGACAAGAAAGCATCAGTGACAGGTTTCTGAAGCAGCGGCGCAGCCCGGAATGGGTTTCCTGCTTTCCAACATGAAGGACAGTAAACGCATGCATTCCGCTTCTTAGTGCGGACGCCGCCGCTTGGCAGCCTTAGTCTGAGAGCCAAACGCAAGCCTGCCAAGTCCAATCAAACAGAGCCTTCAGTTCGGGAGTGAAGACCAAGCTTCACATTCACCATTACTGCTCATCTACCAAATGTACTCGTGCAATAATTGTGTCTTATCTTGTTATTTTAATTCTTCAGTTTGGTTTAATGATATGTATTGCAAGGGTATACCATCCTCACGACCATCAGTCGTGTGTCAGTGTCTGTCAACCAAAAAGCAGGAACTGAAGTTCTAGTGCTTTTTCCCACCCCGCTGGCAAAGTGCTCCAGCCAGGTCAGTCAGAGGCTCCACCTGCATCATCGCCTCCACCTGCCAATGAACACCGCCTCCGCCTCTGCTAGCGCCAGACAAAAAGATCAGTGAGACATCAGCAGTTCAGGTCTCCATCTCAGCCTGGTGTCTGGTGCATGGGGAGGGGAGGAGCAGGCATCTTGCTTGATCATTCAGAGAACAAAGGGTTCGCCCCCACCCCACCCAAACTGCTGCAGGCCAACAAAGGGCTGATGTGGCATGGTTTAAAGAAAGGAACACAATTATTACAGTATCGCCCCCAGGACAGAGCCAAGTGGATTTACAATCAAAGAACGTGTGCGGTCTTCTGTAGGTTATCTGTGGTGAGCTCTGCCCTTCTGATGGGAGCACTGAGTCACAGTGAAGCGTGCCTGATCTTTAGCTGGAGTAAAGGTTGAAAACGGGTCTAAACACATATCTGCCTGTCATCTAAAGAGCTCCTCATCCACCCCGCTGTGACGATAACAAGACTGCACGGTTATGCCGTCAAAATAAAGCACGTGCCAGCAACTTTCCACGTCATTAACGTGAAATGATCATTAGGTGTTTTCAGATGACTGACTAATATCAGCCTTGCCGACTGATGTGGGATCTGTAATTCAGTTGGTCTAACCAGGAAACGTGAGTTGTGACAAGGATCGACTATTAAGAATTCTTTAAGATGCAACCATGTCTAACTTATCAAAATCATATTACCATGACAAATTTTTCGACAGTGTTCAAACGTTCTTTCAGCAACCCTCTACTGACGTGGCCAGGGTGTGTCAATGCTGATTTAACTTACAAGACTTCTGCCGGACAACTTTGACTGCACTTCACACCTTAATATTTCATTTCATATTTTCAATTCCCTTTTTTAATTTGGAAGATGGGGGAAGAAAACCCAAAAGAAAAAGTATACGGAGAGAGAGAAGAGGCAGGCTTTCATAAATAAATAAATCCGCATTGTTCATAACACGAGTGCACCTGACAGGGCAGCATGTGGTCACGCTGATGATCCTTACGACCACTCGGAACAGAGCACAGAGTGCCATCAGTGCAGCTCTTTAAACCTGTGAGGAATTTAAAAAGGAACAAAACAACATCAGAACCTCGGCATTGCAATCCTGTTTTGCAGCTAAAAAGCACAGGAGAGTAAAGTGTAATAGAGCCACTGTAATAGACCCAGTCGGCGGCTGTTTCGTTAGCCACGCCCACTGAGCGCCTAGCCAGAGATCACATCTCCCAGCTGCCTGTAAGTTGCAGCCCATGGGAATCATTCACCCATCCTGGACCTCGAGTCAACGGACTGTACAGGGACCATGTGGCTAATGACCCTAATTATATATAAATGCACTTATTTTAAATACATTTCTATTTTGAATGTTTGAATATATGTACATATATGTTGTAATGTATGTGCAGCTAAACATTGGCAGTTTTGGTCTGCACAAACACAGAATATCCAGCCAGCTCCTGTACTGTTGCCAGAACAAGGTTGTGAGGAAGGCCAGTTATCACCGGTAGTACATAAGTTATCATCGGTAAGTCAGTTGTGAGTATCTTAGCTGTTTCAGAAATATATGTGGCTGTAACAATCTACTGAAAAATGTATGTTGTATTTTTAGGTATAGAATTTAAAGCTATTAGTGTCTGTCTGCCTGCCTGTTTGTCTGTCTGTCTGTCTGTATGTCTGCCTGTATGTCTGTCTGTATGTCTGTCTGCCTGCCTGTTTGCCTGCCTGCCTGTCTGTCTGTCTGTCTGTCTGTCTGCCTGTCTTTGTATTTATATATTCATAAGATCCAGGACCACTTTGACAATAGATCAAAAACAAAACAAAGGACCAAAAAAAAAGTAACAATAAATTATTAGGCAGCACGGCAGCATGTGCTGAAGCAGAAGAGTCTGATGTGGGCATTTGCGACTGTGAAGGACCTGCCACTCATCCAGACACAGCTGTCCATCACGCGCAGTCCCGGCGTGCTGGAAACGATCTATCACGCCGGCGCACCGGAGGAGGATGTCGGGGATCTCCGGCCACACAGCCCGTTAGGAAACATAAACGTCCTCCTGAACGGCAGTGAAGCCAAACTGTTGCAGGAAACGGGCAGCTCGCTTATAACAGCATATTCTGTCGCTAAGGAAAGGCTGGCTGGTGCAGAGACGAACCCGCTCAGAAAACGCTAACGGACTGAGTGGTGCACCAGACCGCCTTGTACCAGGTTATGCCGTTCTTGCACTGACAGCACGCAGCGCATCATCCAACACATGAAAGCTAAACTCCAGCTTATGTCACATCACTGTGTCTATTAGCGTCATTACGGAATGACAGTGTCACGTATGGATGTCGTGCGAGGAGGTCTAATTGGATTGGGGATTTTTTCTGAAACAGGAGTGGACAGGTATGCAGATGGCGAGTGTATGTGCTTGAAAGAGGGCCTTCACAAGGCTGCATTTCCTGCAAATACAAATCCTATTGCTATTGCGTGAGACCGAGCAGGTTCTCTCGATATGAGACAGAAAGAATTAATGGAAAGGCCTGAATGAGAGTTTCCAGTCAGTTCTGCTCAGCAGTTTAGTCTGATTCCCCTACAGAGCAGGAAAGATGCAATCATGTGGAACTTCTCCTCTCCACACTGCGTTTGTCATCTTTCCTGTCAACTATAAACCACGGGAACGACAGGAAGCAGCCGGAGAACTGAACACACAGTCGAGGGAAACGGGAGAGGTTTTCGCAGTTGGATGGGTTACAAGTGTCTTCGATGTCAGGAAGGCGGTGCTAAAAAATCTCACGGCTTTTTAGTGACTTGGCGTGAATGAAAGATGTATCACATGAACTCTGCACTTCGAATCTTTCAGAAGTTACCGAAAAGTGACGGGTCTTTGGCGAGCTTCTGCATCCAGCAGAAGACTGGGCTTCTGACGGTCAAAGACAGACAGAGGTAGAGGAATCAACAGCTAGGGTGCAGGGGTAGCCACAGGCCAGTTCAGATGTGTTGATCTTACGGGGCTCCAGGAAAAGATAAACAGGTAGCAGGTCCTCCAGTCTTTTACTGATGACAGGACTACCTGAATGCCTACCTGAAGCATCGAATATATCCAAACCTCCAAACGGGCGTTTATGGGGTTATTCAAGTTTAACTTTTTTTTATTGACGTGTGTGAGGATGAAAACTATATTTATGTCTATTGTTTTAGTGAATAGGATTATGTAGTTATGTGTATATGTTTCTAAGGAGTTGTACAACAAATTTCTTTGTAGCATTGTAATGTACGATTAAAATAAAAGGAATTCATTCATTCATTCAAAACCCTTCATAGGTCCATGGTGGAAAGCTTCGCCTCTTCTGAATGTGGAAGACAATTCTCAGTAGTACAGACAGGCAGGCCAGCGCACAGCCACATCACCTGTAACTGCAGCAGGAAACTCAAAATGCGAAATTTGAATAGTGAATATGCATCAGCTGATTGAACTCTTCTGATGTATTGCAGAAACTGTGGACATTTTCGCTGAACTATTTCTTTACGGCGCATACCAGCTGTTTCTCTGTGCTAACGCTCGTGGGTACTTTTACGGCACTGCCCGTTACGGCATTTGATCTGTCGTTTGGTTTCAGATCAGATGGGCTGATCTAAGGTGATTGAGTGTGAACAGCTCACACTACGAGCAGCTCACACTACAAGCAGAGTGACAATAATAGCATGCTCATGAGAATCGGGGCGCGAAAACAGGCGTGGCGCGTCGCCGTCTAGTATCGGTAACACGTGTTCCAGTGCGTGCACGCTCAAACAACACACCCAGCTCACTAATCATGAAGTAATCAAAAATTGTACACATAGCACCACTCATTCTTTGCCTGGCACCAGTTCTGAGCGAAATCGATAACAGAAAGCCTCTCTGAGCTCCACTCGTCTGACAGCTCGTCTGACAGCAGTCTGTATGAACGGCTGCACAGTCATGGCAGCAGAGAGCGAAGGAGATATATAGGCCGGTGCCATTCACCCAGACGATAACACAGGCCTTCTTCCGTGTGATCAGCACAGCATCGATGCGCAACATCAGGCTTTCAGCTCATTTATGGCGTGGCGTGGCTCACGACAGTGAGAGGCACTGAGGGAGTGAGAGAACACGCTCCAGACTGGCTGAGGGCCTTGAACTCAGTGCGATGTGTTCACTCAACAATTACAGCACTTAAACAAATGGTATTTTTTATACAAAAATGCAAAGTTGGACATCTATTTACCCATAATCTACAGAGCCCTTTAACAATTATTTTTCTAATACACATATTTACAGTTGACTTATGTGTAACTCTATCACTTTGTACAGTATATAGATTTTGTCTTTATATCTCTAAATGTTGCTTTTCAGCTCAGGAACAAATCACTGTGTTTGGATGGCGATTCTATACTCCAGAATGCTGGCTTTGCAATAACACAAATAACGTGGATAATGTTAGCTTTAATCATGTGGGTATTAACATCTACACTTGGTGAACCACAGAGGAAAAACAGACGACCATAACCATTCTGAATATTACCACATCCTTGAAACACAGTAAAACTGTTTAGTATTTGAAGTGTTCACTCTTATCGCTTCTCTTTCTGTTAAGTGCCGGTAGTCTGTGAGTCATAAATGCCACCAGAGGATGTATGAGCACTGCCAGGCCTCTAACACGGGCAATGCCAGGCCCTGCCGGTCTTCCGGGGATGTCTTTTTTCCCTCACGATGTGAGATGTATGCTCAGCAGTTCTCAGGTCAGGTGACTGGCTTGGCCAGCCAATAACACTTCGCCGTTGAAATAAATGAATGAAATAAACCGTTAGGAAAGAACAATGCTCTAGCTGTCATTCTGGTTACTGAACGGGTCTGTCTTCGACAACGGTAGGAAAGCAGGGAAGACAGCTTTCCCTGGACCGTTTCTGTGGTGATGAAAATGGCTGTAAGCCACGGTTCTGACGAGCACCTGAAATTTAAGAGCGCACGATAACTCTTCTGCGCACTCGTTCTCGTGTTGCGTTCTGACTTGGAAATGCCGGTATGATTTAAATGGTACACCTATTAGAGAGAGCGCGGGACAGAGCTGGCTCAAACCATCTCAGCATCGGTGGACCACGGCGGAAACAAAGGGGTTTTTTGTGGAAAAATGGTGGAAAACCACTTTGCAGTGAGCAGAGAACTCCCTCAGCCGTAGTAAGCAGCTAATGCCTGGTGTCCGGACGTCATTTTGATGCCTTCACTGGTATTTGACACTCCTGCGTGATCACCCTTGTCCCTAACGGCAAATGAATACATTTTCATTCAAACGCCGCCGTGTGTCGCATACCATTATGGAAATGAATTTGCACCCTCACGCGTATGAAAACACCAGACTGCCTCCGCTGAATGGGACTGCGGTGACCAGTCCCCGTTGACGGCACCTTCTTTTGTCCATGAACACTGGAGCGAGTGAGTGACCTTGGAGGGTGAATGAAGGGAAGAAGAGCTCTCTCCTCTCCGCGGCCACGAGTATTTCTAAGGCCTGACTAACAAACCGGCATGACTTAAGGGAGAAAATGCCTGAGCAGACTGACAAATTTAACCCGAGTTGCCCTCAAATAAGAAAAAAACAGAGAAAGAAAACGTAGAGAACTGAGATAGCATGGGCTTTTATCCCAGGCCTTCTCTGATTCAGCGGTGAGTGCTGACTGCTGACAGTAGTACTGACATCCTGCTGCAGTGGGGTGTGCTACGCTGAATGACACACACGGGTGATGACGCGGGCTCTAAAACACAAAGGGTCCTGCTTTCCAGACACACTGAAATATTACCATCGCAGCTCGTGTCAAAGCCAAGAAAATCAGTCATGATTAGTGAGTGCTTTTGGTTAATTTAAAACGTCAAGGCAAAAAATGGAGTTAATAAGCACGGAGCCCATCGTCAGGAGTGTGAGAAGCAGCGTGCTGGAGCGGGAAACGGAAAAAGGAACAAACAGAACAGCCTTTAGCTCCAAAATTAGCATTTTTATTTAGATGGTTGGGGTCAGATGAATCATTTGAAGTACATAAGCTCATCCACAAAGCATGTCAGAGACCTTTCCTGCTCTTAAAGCTGACTCGGTCATTAGTTCCTACAACAGTTAAAGATGGAACAGCACCCAAGCCCCTCCCACACCCTAGCCCCTCCCACACCCTAGCCCCTCCCCTTTTTGGTACAAATTTGAACACTTGTGCTGACAATGTTATTTTTTATTTTTTTATTTTTACAGAGTATTTTTGTTCTTTTTCTTTACTTTTTAGTGTTTTTATTTTGTTCACTTTTCTTACAAAAACTCTTTTATCCTCTACATGTTTCACATCAGCTGATTTTAGTGTTTTGTACTTTGTAAATAAATTTTGGAAAGTTTTTTTTTTCTTTCATTGTTGTGAAAAGATAAAAACATGCAAAAAAAGTAGCCCAAATCATACATTTACAAGATTGAAACTGTTTGCACTTCTTTATAGACTACATCAAAATCAAAAGGAAGAGAGAAAACAGAAAACATTATGTACACACGTTTTTACAGTAAAAACTGAGGGCATCAGACAGCGACTAAGGCAAGAGAAGAATACATGAATGAGAACAACAAAAAAAGGCAACATTTCTTGTCCTTTTTCGGGGGAAAATGTCACAGCACTTCAGAAACCAACGTTAAATGTAATGTTCTACAAGAATTTTTGTCTCCCCTTTTCCTGCAACCAGCTGCATCATATTTGTGGGAAAAAGGAGAAAGGTCAACTAAAACCAAACTGCACTGCACAGTGCCACGAGTTGAAGTGTGTGCGTCCTTCCTATGGGAGTCTTGCTTTTCAATTTTTTTGAATAATGCATTAAATAGTCATCATCGTCATCATCATCTTCATCAACAAACAGCAGTTGGTAAGCAGGAGAAGGTAGCGTGATGAAGAGGACGTTAACACACTTCCTCACACCTCCAGGTCACTTCAGATCACTCCAGATGTCAGTACCATTAAAGCCTTGAACATAAAACTAGTCATTCAGATCCAAAAAAATGTACAAAAAGGCACATTAAATCCCAGTGCTTCTGTACTGTAAAATTCAAGTGTAACTGCGCGCTTATTATAGCCTACCGAACAATCCACAAAACCAGTCTCCCCGTTCGCACTGGTCCCAGACCACTGCCACTGCAAAAGCCTTCAACAAGCATGTACATGCCTAAACTACAACATTAAGCCTAGGGTTCTGATTTTTTTATTATTCATTTCAAATCTTGGCTTTATGGTTCTTTTTTTTCCCTGTTTGTGTGTTTTCTGTTTAACCTGCTCTCATCCAGTCTGTTCTCGGGGTGGGGGGGTGGGGGTTGTCAGAAGCTATATTCATCCGTCGACAGAGGGCGGGAAAACGAACACGGCGTTCCGCTTCCTTCCCTCGCCCTCTCTGCTGGCCGTTCACTCGTCCGTGCCTCCGTACATGTCGGCCAGCTTGCGGAAGCGCGGCCCCCAGTCGCTGAGGTAGTCGTAGTCCTGGTCGCCGCCGCTGCTCGATGAGGTGATGGAGCTAAGCGACCCCGCCGTGGACCCGCTGCCCTCGTAGTCGAACACCAGCAGGGAGTCGTAGGGCGGAGCCGTGGGGTCACTGTCTGCTGCCTTCAGGCCCTGTGCACACACGAGAGACACACTCGCCGTCAGCGAGCCGACGTGGGTCTGTCCGTCACATGACCCCTGCATCGCCACAGCTACAGGGCAGCGGTGCCTTACTGATGCGTGTTATGGTTGGTCACGGGCATTTAGATGTATAGGAAAACCTTAAAGTGTTGCTTTTTAAATTAAAAAAAAAAAAAATAATCACAGCAGGTAGCAAATGATACATTAATCCAGCCTTTTTGAAACATTAGTGAAAAGTGCGCATGGAATATTCATTCTCCTTTATGTGTGCGCCATTTAACAGATACATCCACGATGTAATGGTCTTAGTATCAGAGTGAAACTTCAAGTGCTCTTAAAACCCAGTAAAAGTGTTTGCAGAGAGTGAAGGAATGGGGGAGTTGAGGTTAATTAGAGCAAAGGCAGATTAAATTCCTCCCCTATGCCTACGCGTCCACCTATCTCTAAAGTCTGCTAAGCACCCAGTTCTCGCTACATTTCACCTACGCAGGCTAATGAAGTGCTTAGCGTGAGTGGGAATCCCGCCACAGATCGGAATGATGCCATTCCGAGCTTCCTTGCTAAGCAGGGGATAATCCCAAGTTTGATGAGAATCAGAAAATAGGATGAGCACAGGCATCAGTGGGAGGCATTTCTATAGACGCCCCTCCCCTTCCTTGCACTCTTCTCGTCTCTTCTCACCTCAGTTCACCTCCTCCCCTCCCCTCTCATCTTCCTCTCTACCCTCCTCATTTTTCTACTCTCTTCTTTCCAAAGCCCCAAGCAGAACAGTGACGCTAGGATTATACCTGTGTTTACTGCCATTATTTGGACACACACACACACACACACACACACACACACACACACACACACACACACACACACACAGAGAAAAAGAGACATTTGATTCTGCCTTCAACTGCTTTACCAGTATTTTAAAAAATTACTGATATAGTCATTGGCCATTAATCTTCCAAAGGCTAAAAAGCTAAGGAACTGCCAAACACGCTACTAGGGTTAGCCTAATACCCAGCAGTCAGTGTTAGGTTAACCTAACATCCTGTGGTCAGTGCTGGGTTAGCCTAACACTAACCCAGCACTGACCACAGGGTGTTAGGCTAACACAGCACTGACCGCAGGGTGTTAGGCTAACCTTAACACCCTAACACCCTGTGGGCAGTATTGTTTGTTGGGTTATGGTAGCACCCTGGTGCTACTGTCAGGTTACCCATAGCGCCTGCTTTTCAGGACTAGATAAAAGTAGCAAGTCAAGAAGTGCAGGTCTAACGCAACTCCAGCTCAGTCAGTAGAGTAACCTATACCTCAGCCAGTAGAGTAAACGATACCTCAGCCAGTGGAGTAACCGATACCTCAGGCAGTAGAGTAACCTAGTCAGTAGAGTAACCTATACCTCAGCCAGTAGAGTAACCTATACCTCGGCCAGTGGAGTAACCGATACCTCAGCCAGTAGAGTAACCGATACTTCAGCCAGTAGAGTAACCGATACCTCGCTCAGTCAGTAGAGTAACCGATACCTCGCTCAGTCAGTAGAGTAACCGATACCTCGCTCAGTCAGTAGAGTAACCGATACCTCGCTCAGTCAGTAGAGTAACCGATACCTCGCTCAGTCAGTAGAGTAACCGATACCTCGCTCAGTCAGTAGAGTAACCGATACCTCGCTCAGTCAGTAGAGTAACCGATACCTCGCTCAGTCAGTAGAGTAACCGATACCTCGCTCAGTCAGTAGAGTAACCGATACCTCGGCCAGTAGAGTAACCGATACCTCGGCCAGTAGAGTAACCGATACCTCGGCCAGTAGAGTAACCGATACCTCGGCCAGTAAAGTAACCGATACCTCGGCCAGTAGAGTAACCGATACCTCGGCCAGTAGAGTAACCGATACCTCGGCCAGTAGAGTAACCGATACCTCAGCCAGTGGAGTAACCGATACCTCAGCCAGTGGAGTAACCGATACCTCAGCCAGTGGAGTAACCGATACCTCAGCCAGTAGAGTAACCGATACCTCAGTCAGTAGAGTATTCGATACCTCAGTCAGTAGAGTATTCGATACCTCAGTCAGTAGAGTAAGCTAGTCAGTAGAGTAACCTATACCTGTCAGTAGAGTAACCGATACCTCAGTCAGTAGAGTAACCGATACCTCAGCCAGTAGAGTAATCTAGTCAGTAGAGTAACCGATACCTCAGTCAGTAGAGTAACCTAGTCAGTAGAGTAACCGATACCTCAGTCAGTAGAGTAACCTAGTCAGTAGAGTAAGCGATACCTCAGCCAGTGGAGTAACCTAGTCAGTAGAGTAACCGATACCTCAGCCAGTGGAGTAACCGATACCTCAGCCAGTGGAGTAACCGATACCTCAGCCAGTGGAGTAACCGATACCTCAGCCAGTAGAGTAATCTAGTCAGTAGAGTAACCGATACCTCAGTCAGTAGAGTAACCTAGTCAGTAGAGTAACCGATACCTCAGCCAGTAGAGTAACCGATACCTCAGCCAGTAGAGTAACCGATACCTCAGCCAGTAGAGTAACCGATACCTCAGCCAGTGGAGTAACCGATACCTCAGCCAGTGGAGTAACCGATACCTCAGCCAGTAGAGTAACCTATACCTCAGTCAGTAGAGTAACCTATACCTCAGCCAGTAGAGTAACCGATATTGCTGTGTGCTTTATTAGAGGAGAGAGAAACTAAAGAGAAAGAGAGAGGCCATGCGGTGAATGTGTGTAGAACGCTCACTAAACGGTGATTAAAAGATTCGCTTATCCTGGTATGTGTAACGTAGCCGTGAGTGTTGGAGAGGTGGTACATAAAAAGCCTTCGTCTTATTATTAGTTTGCAATTACTGAAAAATAACCTTCACACCATGTCAAGGTCTTGCAAAGCAGGGTGCACAAAGAAAATTATATCATCATTTTTCTAAATCATGTTATTGATTTTAGCAGGAGAAAGAGCCAGGCTAAGCAATTCTGAGTTTGGTGAGTTTATTAAGGCCCTGCTGTTCTTGAGATAAAAATAAAAGGAACCCATCTCTGACCTGATGCTTCTCCCCTCCTAACCCCTCCAAAAAACTAGCACAAAAAGAATTTCTCATACCTAAGAAAGAATAATGGCCAGGTCACAGAGACGTCCGGGCGCTCTGCGTCCCCATCTGGGCACGCGGGCGACCGCGGGCCGTCATCCACGGATCCGTGGCGTGACCCGGGGCCGGTGCAGGCGGGAGAGGCAGTCGGGCCTACCCGTCAAGGCCGCCTGGCATTTCCTGCTTCCCAGCATCGGCACGAGAGCGACGGGGTTACAAGGGATAGTGGCGCAGAGGGGAGGATAAGTAAGCTCCCGTCTACCTCGTCCGGGTCAAGCGTACATGCACAGCGAGGAGGAGGCTGTTCGGACCGGCCGCAGCAAAGAGCCGCCGACGTAAAGGCCAAAGTGGCCATGTCTCCAAAGTGTTTGAGTGTAGGGAGATTTGAACCTGGCCGAGAGCAAAATTAGAAAGTCCAATTCACAACTGCTGGTTAAGCCCGCTTTATTGTACGATGTTCTTACCTTAGTAGATAAAAAAATAAATACATTTATAAAAAAAAAAAAGAAAAAAAAAAAAGATAAAAAAGTCAGTTGGGAGATTGTCTGACTCCACTCTACAAATCCTTGGTAGTAAAAGATGAAGAGGGCACTAAAATTAGCCGAGCTTAGAAATGAAATGTGAAATGGTCTCTAAGCCTCTCACGCCAGAGTGATAAAACTGAGTGGAGGAAAAAATCAGCTTCCTCTAAAGTCAAATGGGGAGAATAAACAAACTCTGCTCCTCTCGTGCTAGTCTCATAAAAGAGAGAAGGAACTCTAAAGAAAGAGAGGGAGGGTTAAGGGAAAGAGACCCTCGGAACGTTTTCGCTGTGCAGAGTAAGACAGATGACTGCGTTTGTATTTACCCTTTGTTACAATCAGAAGTGGCTAGAGTAGCCTGTGTGTGTGTGCGCGCGCGCGTGTGTAT
Organism: Electrophorus electricus; assembly: GCF_041902795.1. Lineage (NCBI taxonomy): Eukaryota > Metazoa > Chordata > Actinopteri > Gymnotiformes > Gymnotidae > Electrophorus > Electrophorus electricus. The sequence goes on from NC_137509.1 coordinate 4,376,923, forward strand.
TTATATTGATGTGCTACACTTTCTTCCTGCAGAGAAAACTCATCTTCAAACTGCATTAAAGTCAACACCACCATTGCTGTGAATTAGCTATATTTGGCTAATTCTCCTATCATACCAGACTCAGACACAGCCAGCATGCAGTTCGCTACTGTAAAACCCCCCTCCTAGCTCTGCTTCTACCCTTGGGGGGGGTTTCTCTCCTGAATTGCGGCACTACATTCCCCTCTCTCTGGTTCGCTCGCCCTGACCCCCTGCAGGCTGTTTGTTTAGGGTGAGCTACCTCATTGATGAAGTCCCCGATGTCTCCGGGGTGGGGCGCGGCCGATCTGACGGGATACTGCGGCTCGGGGTGCAGGGGTCTCTCATCCAGCCGGCGGATGCCCACGGGCTTGATGGCATCCGGCTCCAGGGTGTCCGGCTGCTGGAGTTGGCTGAGATCATAATCCTACACACACACACACACACATACGCACAGACACACACACACGCATGCGCACACGTGCATGCAAAGGGAGACAGATGGAAGAGTCAATGTGATGGCCAAATTACCCACTTACACACATACACAGAAATATACT
>NC_137509.1:4382500-4437500 GCF_041902795.1 Electrophorus electricus
ACCCAAACCTGGGTAACCTAAACCTGGATAATCTAAACATGGGTAACCTAAACCTGAATAATCTAAACATGGGTAACCTAAACCTGGATAATCTAAACATGGGTAACCTAAACCTGGATAATCTAAACATGGGTAACCTAAACCTGAATAATCTAAACCTGGATAATCTAAACCTGGGTAACCTAAACCTGGATAATCTAAACATGGGTAACCTAAACCTGGATAATCGATGGCCTCACACGATGACCTCACAGTCTGTGCTCTGGTCACGGTACCTGATTATAGTGCCCTCATGCACGGCTCTCTCGATGTCAATCTATGTTCTGTTCTGTTGCCATTACTCGCAGCGGGAGGCGGCGTTACACTCACTGAGGAGGATGATGATACAGAGAAGGATGGCGATGATGGCACCCGTGCCCAAGCCGGCGGCCATGATACGCTCCTGATCTGTGCAGTCGCCGTTCTGGTTGCACTGGCAGACCTTGACACGCAGGTACGACGTGTTGGACATGGGCAGGTTGCCCGAGTCCGTGATGTGGATCGGCACCTCGTAGATGCCACTCTCCAGGAAGCTGATCCTTAGGCTCAGCTGGGCGTGGTCACCTGGAACAGGGCACCATGGGAGTTGTAGTTGATCCAGGCATCTCATATGCACATATGTTATATATCGGGGCGCGTTCATGTTCAGCTTCACAAACCAGGTTTGAGTATTGCTGCTTTGTGACAATTTTTAAAAAAATATTTCAGATATTTGCGTTTTGATACTCAAGGTCTGAGAAAAGAGTCACTGAGAAAGAAATCACATCACAGGACAAAAACAGACAGGAACCACGATACAAAGGGGACTTTCAATGTGAAGTTGAGGAAATGGCAAGCCAGTCTGCGGTCCAGTGGAACCGACCATGTTGAGGACCGCACTGCGTTGTGGGAAGCTGGGTCCACTCCGAGGAGGAGCGCCAGAGGTGAGAGCAAGCTCATGTCCACACAAGGGGACGGACCAGACAAAGGCTAACTCAGAACCTGCTTAAAGAACACCAGGCCCCATGCCCATTTTCACTACATGGTTGTGTAGTGCGATGTAATACCGACCCCCTGACACACACACACACACACACACACACACACACACACACACACACACACACATACAGACTCTCACACTCATGCTTTCAGACACTGGTTTAAACTTTGTCTGAGGTTCTGTTGCCCCTCTGTGCAGTACCTAAAAACAAGGGGTGTGATTTTGCGGTCATGAATATTCCAGAGCCGTGACATATTCCCCCTCTGAGCAATCTGCCCCCGGGCTGTTTCTCGTTCTGCGCTCAAGCACCGATGGGATTTAGAATCGCAGTTTATTAATCCGTCAAATATCTCTCAATAATACAGCTTAGGGAGAAAACAGCTTCCTGTCTAATCCCTCCGCCAGCGATCTCATTATACGTGCATTCCCTGTGAGGAAACGTGGAACACAAAACTGGGACTCGGAGCTACACTGGTTTTCCTGTCTGATTTGTCCAATCAAACATACTACTGGATGATAGCGATAACAGTGCGATGAATTCGTGACTACGTCCATTAGGCAATTAATTGACATAAATACTGTGCTTCCTTTTTTACCAACCATCCATCCATCCATCCATCCATCCTTTTTTAAATCTTTTAAATCTTTTTTTCAGTGCAAACGATGTGCATTAGGACACCGCTCACAGAACTTATCTACGACAGGTGTCTTCTCAGGGAAACGCAGCTCTACTTAATCAACCTGACACGCAGGAGGGGAAGAGGAATCATATTTCTACTGGACATTAATAATCTAGTACGTGTGTGTGTGTGTGTGTGTGTGTGTGTGTGTGGGCTCTCTCACCATTGAGGCGTGTGAGGGTCCAATTCCTCCTGACATCAGGTGGTCGAAGGGGCAGTTCAAATGCGAAGGGCCCCGCGTTGGGGTTCAGGTCCCCGTCCAGCGCCGTGATGTTGATTGCGTTGGGCTCGGGCTTCTCGCACACCTCGGCCTCGCGGGGGAAGACCTGCGGGGCATTGTCGTTGATGTCCCGTAGCAGGATCTGCAAGGTGCCAGTCCCGCTGGCCGGAGGAACACCTGCAAACGGACAGAAAATCTACACATCTGCACGCTGGACTAACAGACGGGAGGCGGTCCGAAACGGAACGGCCTGAACACACGCGCGAAGGATAATGAGCGAACCGCAGAGTGCTCAGAACAGCGTGTACGGCCACGTAACGCAGCACGGAACCGACTGGTGCTGCTCTCTCTCAATGGCCACTATTCCATTCATCACCAAGCACAATTCCATAAACACTCCCTCTCTCTGTCACACCTGAGCGGCCCCTGCGCTACATTATCCGGGTGCGGCGCTCCAGGGTGGCTCTTCCTGGCTGCCAGGTCCCGAATGCTAAAGACTGCCGCTTGGCTCCGGACGTGGACGCCCCTCTGCGCGACAGCGAGCGCTGCTTGGCCCGCGACGGTCCGTGGCTGGCCGCAGAACTCCCAGCTGGAAGAGGCTTTTGTCCTTACTGCCGGAGCCCGCCATGTCTGATGGGCCACGCGCCGCAGGGTTCAGTGCTAGCGTGTGTACCGCTGCCTGCTTCCAACCATTTCGCTCACTTTATTTAACAGCCGGTTCATTCCACACCGATGATATTAACGGCTACGTGGTCTTGACCCCAGATGGCTCGGGTTGTATAAGATGCCTATAGCCAATTACAATGTCACTGTGGCTTGAGTGACAGCACCGAAACCCCGCCTGTTCTAATTCGGCTACAACAGCTATAACGTCTGACTAGGAATTTTGGCTCTGTTCTGGCACGGTTGCCTCCTCATTTCTGAGGTGAATTATTTGAATGTCATTTCACTACACCGTACTTGAAGAGGATAAAGGGGAGGGCTTACAGCACCACGGCAACGCCGCCCATGGGACGTGGAGAAGGTGGGGGGCTGTGGAGGAGAGTAGTCAGGAGATGGTGCTGGCTCTGCACGCCGCTTCTCCACACGCCGCTGTAAAGTGAGCCCTCTCTCCGAGCGCTTGCTGGGCTGCTGTCACCTTGGCTAAGGTGTCTCCTTGGCTGATGCTAAATATGGCCGGCCGGCCGGCCACGCCTCTTCGGCGAGGGAGCCGACGAGCGCCGCCGCGCCCGCAAACACGGATCATTCTGGAACGTGGGTCCAGATGGAGCACACGTGCGCGCATGTGCGTCCCCCACCCCCACGTGCGTGCACGTCACGTTCCCGTGTGTCCTACTAAACCCCTTTCTACTTGTTTTCTCTTTAGGTTTGGGACGTGCAGAACCGCTGAGTCATCAGTCTCCCCACAGGAAGGAGAACACAAGCCCGCACACTGAAGTAAATGGAGACAGAAGAGGATATAATATTACCCTCGGCCAGAGAAGGCGTTCGCTAATCCGCTTCAGTGACCTGTGCCTCGGCATTTAAAGGCACAGGGCACATACGTGATGCCATATCACATTATCATCGTCATCATTACATTACAGGTAGCCATATAATATTATGATTTATATTCGATTTTGTGTCCTCGCAAATGTAATGGGGAATTTTTGAATGCACCAGACAAAACATTCTAGAAAATTTGAATCTTGCGGCAGGTGCAAAAAAAAACAAAACAAAAGAAAAGAAAACAACATGATGAAGATCTCCAGTACAGCAGGACGGCGTTTCTGCCGGCGGTTATCCTCCCCGCAGTGACTGCACCCAGACCCAGCACTGCACTAACCGCTGTCGGTAGCGAGGAACGTGGCGTTGTACAGGTTGTGCTGGACGTAGGGGGACTCGCGGTCCAGGACGGCAACGGTGGTAATGCGGCCGCTGTTGGCGTCAATCCTCAGCCAATCGGCTGGGTCCGAGAGCTTGGAGTACCTGCGCAGGTGAGAGTGGTCAACGAGGCGGCCTACACTGTTGTACACCACAGGGCATCTCACAGGTTTTAACATACTGTATAAAGCCTCTCTGAAATCTATACGTTAATATACTAAAAATGAAAAATAACGTTTATTCTTGGTTTTATTCCGGGCCTGTTTCGAAAAACTATTGAACAAGGCACTACACAAAGTGGACCGAACCAAGCCACATATGTGATGCAATAGCCTGACTACGTGCTATGTACTAGTAATGGATGTTCATATATCATTTATTCAAATATTTTTTTTAAAAAGTAAGTAAATAAAAAACTCTCTGTGTGCTAAAGTCCAGTGCAACAGTGTACAGGCTAAAACAACTTTCCTTGCAGTGTATCGTGGATGTGTGGTTGTGAGACTACTGCGCTAAAACCCCTGTCTTGGCCTTAGCCGGGGTGGGCCTTAGGCGTTTCCAGGGTGACGGGGTGCTTGGCTGTACCTGATGCTCTGTGGCATGTAGCGGTCAGGGTCCTGGGCGGTGAACGTGGTCAGCAGCGACTCGGCCGGCATGCCCTCGTCCAGGCGGACGAGCTTGGGGTTGGGATCGAAGTTGGGACTCTCGTTGACGTCGATGACGTGCACAGTGACGGTTGCCGTGGACTGGCGGGGCAGGTGAATGCCCCGCTCCAGTGCCACCTCGTTGACGGCCACCACCGTCAGCACAATTATCCGGTTGGTCTCATAGTCAATGGGCTGGAAGGAGGAGCTCTACGGTCAGATGCTGCCTCACGACCCACGACCCACACACGTAAACCCGCTTTGACTCCAACTGATCTCAACCTTATACATTTAGTTCTGATTTGAGTTATGAGCACGTCAATCTTGACCTTGAGGAAGAGGTCTGGATAAAAGGTATGCTCGTTCCCACAGAAATCTGATTCAACTTCCATTTAATATGCGTAAAGCAATATTTTTTTACTGAGACACCATGACTGAAGGATCACAGGCAGCAGCAGCACAGAAGAAGAGCGTGTGTGTGTGTGTGTGTGTGTGTGTGTGTGACTGGCTTTAAGTGCACTCTTCCTACCTTCACCACAGTGACCAGTCCCTCGTTGGTGATGGGGTCGGTTGGGACGGAGAAGCGTCCCATAGGGTCGCCCCCGGTAACCTTGTAGACAGCGTTCCACGCCGGCGTGTTGGGCTGGTCTTTGTCTGTCACCGTCAGGTTGGCCACGATGACGTTTACACGGTTCTCGGGCACTTCGCCATAGAACTGCGGGAGAGAGACGTCCGTGAGCGCGCTTCACACGCAACTTGCGCGCTGAACTCCACCGCACTCCTGCAAAATCGTTTGCTCAATGGCGGAGACATTCCTGCCACATTCCCACACGCTTCCGAACACCTCCCGGTGGGATGTGTGTAATTAAACATGATGCTATCGCGTGGAGGTGTTGACTCCGTGTGGAATCACGCGCGAGATACGCTGCAGGTAACAGAACTGGACACGTCTCACGTTTAGGAAACACACGGCTTGGGTGTCACGTGGGGAGCAGTCCCTTCGGATGCTTATTTCAGAGAGAACTGGCCCAGGCCACTGGGAACAGCCTGTAAAAGGTAATGTTTCACAGTCCTCATTAATAGCTAAAGAGCAGGCTGTAGAGAACAACTCGATTCTGTCTCAAATACAGCCAGCTGTTGCAAACCTTTAAAGCAATGATGAGAAATGTCCTTCAGACACATTATTCCAATTCCATTAAACACTGCTGTGCTCTCATGGATGTCTCCTATGAGTGGTGACAGAAATCACAGACTAACTAGATATTGAACAGAGTGGCTTGCTAATATCTTTCCTGCCAGGGTGGAGGAAATCGACTGGCAACAACTGAATCCCATAACAGTTTATGTCAGTCACCTGTTCTATGTTAACACTATTCATACATTCATTCCTGTTAATATCAGCACTGCGGGGTAGCTACACTGCCTGTTCTCTCCTTCTGAGCACAAACTCCCAGTCATTAGCGAAACTAACAACAACCTACAGGTGACCATTTTACTTACAGACTCCGTGGTGAACTCAGGCGGGTTGTCGTTGACGTCGGTCACCCTGATGACAGCTGTGGCCGTGTTGGAAAGTCCATACATTGGGTTCCCCTCCATGTCAGTGGCCTGGATGACCAGTGTGTACTGTGGAACTTTCTGGACACGGGACAACCGGGAAGAGCAGTAAGTGAGGGCTTGATGTAAGTACAGTCTCCTCTACTCATCCTCATTTTATATATTTAAACATTTTTGTCCTCATTTTTACACGTGACCATCACGGAGCCAGTACAGGAAGGGTCTAGCATTACGGTGTCGTGGGGGTGACCCCCAGGGCGCACACGTCTCGTTCATCACCCACGAGGCTTTGATACGGCACTCAGAAGCTCCATTTTCCCTGAAACGAACTGCTTCAGATGTGACCACGGTTCAGATTTGACCACAAGTGTTTTCCTTTCTGTGTTCGGTCTGATTTTACACTGCCAATCCCAGGACACACCACTCTGATTTGAGAGGGCAGACGTATGAAACGAATATGAAACGAGAGTTGTCAGGGTCGTTGCCATCGTGGTCCATATTAATCTAGAGTCTCGTGCGGAAGGGGCCACAGCAGGACCCCTTGCGTGGTTCAGCCAGCACCAGCGCCGGCGAGTCGGCCTCGCTGGGTCGGGTTCCAGGACTTTCATCTGTAGCTGCAGGCTGCTTAATACGGAGCAACATGAGCCCTGAGTTGTTTGCATGCATGCATTGTGCTGGCTGTGACGCTGTGTGTGTGTGTCTGTGTGTGTGTGTGTGTGTATGTGCACGATTCTTGTTCCAACTTCTGCACAATTTAGCAGTCTCTTCTGCATGTCCAAAATACACCCCTCCCAGACATGATCTTCCATTTTTAAATTTCATGCTCTCTCTCTCTCTCTCTCTCCCTCCCTCTCTCTCCAAACACACACAGATCAGTGAGCCCATCAGAGGCTGCAGGGTTAATCATTATCTTTAATTCCTCATTAATGTCCTACGAGGCTGGTGTCAGTAATACATCCCGGGCGATGGTGGACAGCCTCGCTCTGCACGACACACTCGTGCTCACAGAGACTCCGACAGCTTCGCTAATAGCCGTGGAGGAGCTCTGGCGCGTGATTGGTAATAGACCCCCCCCACCCCCCAGTCACACCCCCGGCCCAAGCAAGCCACCAATGACCAAATACATTACGGGGCCGTGCAGCGGAACTGATGGAGCAGGGATAGCATGGGTGTCCTTATTAGAATTTTAGTATCTATCTATTTACTTACGTTTTATTTCAGTCTGTGAGGGAGTTCAATTAAACAGGTTGGTGATGATCATAGCCCACAAGGCCCCTCACACACACACACACACACACACACACACACACACACACACACACACACGAGGCGGTCCCACTCTGGCCTGAATAACCTGAGGTAACAGGTCAATAGCCGCCACTCTTTTATCAGACGTCCGTCCGTCTGTCATTAAAAAGCCTCCACAGGCACCAGAGAGTCTGAACAGGGCAGCAAGCCCCGCGGGGGTGGGGGTGGTGGTGTGGGGTAGGAGCGCACCTCACGGTCCAGGCCTGCTGCCACGGTGATGATGCTCCCCGTGCGGTTGTTGATGGTAAACATACTGCTGCTGGGGCTCTCGGGGCTCTGTGACAGGATCTTATAGCGGAGCTGACCGTTCTGCGTGCGAGGGTCATCCTTGTCCTCTGCCACCACCGTCATCACCGACGTGCCTGCCGGGGAGTAAGGTCCGGAACACCGCGGTCAGCGGTCAGGCCCACTCTAAGCCCCGCCCTTTTCACAGGTTCTCTCTTCCTGTCCAGTCTGTGTCATTTAAGACACTGATTGCAGCAGCACTTAAAGTGAGTCGGTCAGTGAAAAACTTTATACAGACTAATTGAGCAGAGTCGCTCGAAGGTTTGCCTGACAAAAACATTTTAGCTAAACTTGTGCTTTTTCCAGTACGTGCGCATAAATATACACCCCAGTGTACCTGGCTTGGAGCCCTCCGGTACACTCCCATTCCAGATCTGATGGACGAACGCTGGCCGGTTGTCGTTCATGTCGATCACGTTGATCACGATGTCAATGGGGTTTTCCACCTGGTTGCCATTCAGGTCCACCGCGTGTGCCCTGAGCTGTACACACACACCACGCCACACACACTTGAGACTTATGTATACTGAGCACACTTCATTAAAGAGTGCATACACGTACACACCCACGCGCACACACACTCACATCTCTTCCCAAATACAAGGTTAACACAATGCACACAGTTCAAGATGTCAGGTGGGCTGCTATTGGCTAATCATCCTTCAAGACACAAAAGTCTGAACAAGTTTAATAAACATTAATAACTATTTAGAATTCATTTAGGAATTGCACACAGGCCCAGACGACGAGGGCTTCCTGACCCCACAAACAATAGTGACCTTCTCAAACACACTTTAACACTTGTGTCTTCGGGGGCCAGTTGGAGGAGCTCCAGCTCTGTGCTGGACTGTGATTAACCGCACGGCTCCCCTCCGCCTTCCGCGTGGGTTCTGACCTCCCGTGCGTGGGCGTGCGAGTCGAGGTGCTACTTCGCGTGCTACAGCCCTGCCAGCTCCATCACAACTTGCTGACAGCAACGCCCAAAGACGCCGTGATTCCTGGCCGCGATGCTGCTCGCAGCAAAAAACGTGCGGACGCGGTGCCCCGCCCGGGAGAGGCGGCTCTGCGGGACTCCGGCACGAGATCAGCACTCCGTGTCAGGGACGGACTTCGTTCTGACCATCGTAACAGGCACAGTGAGGTGCGTCTCCGCATGGTGACAGGCGCCACACTCATCAGATCTGGGGGTGTGGCGCATGCTGTCTCTGCTCTGGCTCGAGAAACGCTCGTGTGCCGTTCCTCCCTCGCCTGGGGCGCCGCGTGGAAAAACAATCACATAAATGCGCGGAAATATCTTTTTTTATATATGAGAAATAAACAGACAAAAGTCACTAAACGCATTCGGTCCCTGCGGCAGCCCTCTGCGAGGAGAGTGAAGCTGCAGTGGGGAGTTAAGGAGGCTCGGCGCGAGATGCTGCCCCTCCCCCGACTCTGCTGCATGCTTGCGGGGGGCTTACGTGGAAGCTGGGGATATTCTCACGGTCCAGGGGCTTGAGCACGCTCAGCTCGCCCGAGATGGGGTCGATGGAGAAGATGCCCGTGGGCGGCTGGTCGGCGCCGGGCCCCGTCACACTGTAACGCAGATTCACCTTGTTGTCGTGGTCCGAGCGGATCTGCACACGCACACGCATGCACGTACACATACACACCAGAGACAGCGAAGCAGGATTTCTCACTGGCTAGCTTTTGTGTTTGGTTGTGTGTTTGGTTGTGTGTGTGTGTGTGTGTGTGTGTGTGTGTGTGTGTGTGTGTCGGTGGTTTATGGCAGATTATATTCTCCAGTGTCTCACTAAAATTACTTATAACTTTTCCAGGATTCATTTGTTGTGTCAAAGCTACACAGTTCCGTCACGGCTGTAGCCGTGGTGGTTGTTGACATAGCAGATGGTGTGTAGGGGTGTGTGTGTGTGTGTGTGTGTGTGTAGGGTGTGTGTGTAGGGTGTGCGAACTGTGTGAGCTTTCTAGTGTTGGGATCCTACATTGTCTGAGTGGGAAGATATATAAGTGTGTATGAGAAGCGTGAGGGCTACACACGTATGTGCATTGTATGTTTCAGACCACAGACGCATGTGCGTGTGTGAAATGTCATAAGATATTTATGTAAAGCTACAGGGCCACAGGATGTTCTGCCTACTTGGCCATCTGTGTGTCTGTGTGAATGTTGTCTGTGCGCGTTGGTGTGTGGGAGAGAAGGAGATACATTTGCGCGCATGCGTGCGTGCGTGTGTGTGTGTGTGTGTGTGTGTGTGTAAGAGATCCTTTTGTCCTTACCCTGACCAGTTCCTGAGGAAAAGGTCCTCTGGAGTTTTCGGGGACGTTAATGGGGGGAATGACCCAGTCTCTCTTCACGCGCTTTAGCTCCCCACCACCCTGCTGTGAGGGAATCGTGATCTCGGGTAGAGGCCCTGAGCCTGCAGGCACCTGCAGACCGCAGAACAGACGGGAGGGTACAGGTCAGCGCAGTGGAAGGCAGGCGTCCAGACGGGGCCGCACTGAAGCCCCTTCCACAGGTGGACCGGTGGAGCCTGCCAGATGCAGACCGGTGGAGCCTGCCAGCAATTCTCAAACGTGGGCAAGACTCCTTGTAGAATCTGAGGTCACACTACAGGGACAACGTATTAATCAGTTAAAAGGAATAATTACCATAGCGCAGTTCAGATTTGAATAGATGAATTAATAAAACACACAGCTAAATACATTAGTACAGCATCAGTGCAACAGTAATACTGTATTATGTAGAAAAACTTGAAGTTTTATTGCATACTTTGATATACTTACATAAATCTTTTTACTGAAACGAACAAATGAATCTGTGAAAAATAAGGTCACCTGTTTATATTCATGAAGTGTGTTTATACAGAACAAACGTAAAGTTGTTTAGCGGTGCAAAGTTCCTCTCTGTGGGAGAAACGTTTGTGGGAACGGACTTCAGAAGAGAGTGGATTCATTAGGAGAAGAGCACTAATGTGAGGAGGCATCTTCAGGCCATCTGAGAGCCATTAACAAGACTTTACTGAAAAAAGGAGGTGCTCAGTGGTTCACTTTGAACTTCTCACACACACACACACACACACACACACACACACACACACACACACACACACAGACATACACACAAACACACACACGCTCACACAGACACACACAAACACACACACACACACAGACAGACAGACAGACAGACACACACACACACACGCTCACACAGACACACACAAACACACACACACACACAGACAGACAGACAGACAGACACACACACACACACACACACACACACACAAACACACACTCACATACACACACACTCACACACAGACTCCAATTTTTCCATTTTTGCCCAAACGTTGCAAAAAAGGATAGTACTCCAACCCGCAAACATTCACAAGACCCAAACGGTTCCAGCACCGTCGGCTTCTCAACGGTAACTGAGTAGAGCAGTGCCAGAACGTCAAAGTACCTTTCAACCACACCGACAGGCAATCACTGTGAGAAATCCTTGTAAAACACCATTGATTCTGGGGTATTAATAGCTGCTTCAAAACGCTCATCCTGCTTCTAAACTAGCTGTTTCTGTTTTATGATGAATTTAGCACTTTTTTTTAAAGAAGATATATCAGACAAAAGACTCCACATGAAACGAAGATAAAAGAGACAAAAAAAAGATAAATGGAAGAGGTAAAAAGTATACAAAGTGACAAATAAATCAACACGGGAAGAAAAGAACAACACTGGAAAGCAAAACAAAAGGAATTTGGGAGAGCAATGAGATTTTGCTCAAACGTGATTACGGGGATATCAGCTCTTGATGGACGCAAATGTGTATTCTAGTTGTTCATGTGCGTGCTGGGTTTATTTGTCCGCATGTAGCAGATTAATCAAACAAAAGAAAAGGCATTACGGCTCAGCTCGCCACACCTCCAAGGAACGTCCCCCTCACGTTACGGCGGTGGGATCCACTGAAGCGGAGTTCTGAGCAGGAGCAGGCCTGACCCTGGATCCTTGTTGTGTTGTTATGCGCCCTTTTATGAGCCTGGGAAGTCTGTAGTATCTGTTTTCAGCATCTAAAACTGTGAACTTAATTCAACACATTTGGACTGAACCTAAACGGAACAGAACTGAACCGAACTGAAATGTGAAATTCTTCAGACTCTCCTACTAGTCCAGCAGTAGATCGAGCCCTGTTGCGTTGCTGCTCAGAGACGCGTTCCTATCAGCGGAGACAACAACAGACCTACAGTAGGAGCACTGCTAGATGGGCTGGGCACGTGGCAGCTTTGGGGCCTGCGCGCAGCTACAGGGGAAGTCTGCAGGCGCGCTTTTCTCCTCGCGCCGCATGGCTGACGATTCCGCTGCTGCACCTGCTCCAAGTGTGAACGTGTGAGGAACTGTAAGGGGAAAAGGTGTTTTCTAACACCCTTTTCTGCAACACAGCACACCACCGAGCTTCACAGATGAAAGAACTCCATAAAGACAGGCATAAAACCTTCATAAAAGGTGCCCACAAGGCCTCCACTTTAAGGTCTGAAAGCCTCCCAGGTCTCCTCTGAGGCTACGCTCTGCTAGCTTTGCCAACAATGTCGTTCCTGTTCTCATCTCCTCCTGGTCTGGGCGGCATTTCCTCGGAATCTGGACGCACGGGCTCCAGAAGAGTGGCTCTTGATTACACTCAAACAAATATGGATCTTGGTCGCCTGTTAAAACAGCCTGATGGGGGGAGATGATGTTTTGCGGGATCCATGTAGATATAAGAGGTCGTGAAGACATTAATGAAGAAATCTTTACTGGCCATTGATCCAAATGCTCCCTGGGGTGTGCACTGCCCTCCGTGCAGATAACAAAGCTAATTGCTGATGCGATTAGCGAACGCGAAGCGATTTATGACATCATCCCCACTGACAGCAGAGGAGCTGTGATTATTAACAACCACCATACAAATCCCCACGCAGAAGGCCAATTGGAAATTCAATTAATTGCATATGAACTCCAGGTCGATAGCGATGAACTCAATGATTTTGTCAGCACAATACAACACCAACCTTCATGTGGTACCATCAAAGCTGCGGTTTACTGTACTGGACAATTATTAATCTAATAAACACATACAGAAAAGATCAATGACTCCAAGCAGGGAAGGACAGACGTGCGTTTTATAAACTCATACAGAAAAGATCACCGATTCCGAGCAGGGAAGGACAGGCATGGTTTCTGGGTGGTCCTTTGTCAGATGATTATTTTGCATAAACTGGGTCTTGGTAAGAATGAGCTACAGACCAACGGCATACATTAAGAACAGGTGAATCTGCAAGCTAGCACATGGCTCAGAACATCTGGAGGCAGAATCTGTCCCGTCAGCCATCACCTGCATATTTAATATTCATAAGCGCATTTGTGGACGGTCGAGGTATCGGCTATAGTTGCCAGCGCGTCCTTACAAAAACGATGTGCGCAGAGATTAATGACATCATTAAAAGCGCAGACCTGCGGGAGAAGCATTGCTTAAAGAGGACGGGCAGCTTTGGAGCGATGTTTATTCAGCCCGTATTAATTACGCTAGCACGTTGCAGGCTGCAAAATCACAAACACTTCCTCCCACCGATGCAACACGGGGGAGTTATTGAAAGACAAATGATCCGTGATGGGTCGTAAATACGTGCTGGGGATCACCTTTACGCCCGTAAACGTTGTGATGCCTCTTCGCTCAGATTCATAGGTGGGTTTTTTTTTTGTTTTTTTTTTTACTGCGAATTCACTGTGGAAGTTAAACAGACACGAGTCGCAGGAAGGAGCATTGGAAAGCTGCGTTACAACCCTCGTGTTTAGAGAACGCTCCCCACGAGCAGGCCGAGCACGTGGGGCAGACGCAGATGCTGGACAAACCGACTGCAACAGTGGCCGAAGGCTGAGAGGGGGAGCAGGAAAGACGTGAAGAAGACAAGAAAGAAAGAAAATAAAACGAGGAGAGGGGAGTGAGCTCATGTAGCCAGAGAGAGAGAGAGAGAGAGAGAGAGAGAGAGAGAGAGAGAGAGAGAGAGAGAGAGCGACAGGAAGGAGCCATTACGCTAGGGTCATTGCAGGACACAGCTCAGACATTCACACAATCTAAATCTGTGGAGGAAACGGAACACAGGCAGTGCAGAGCGGCCCGCGTTATTGCACCTGGTGTGTGGGGTAACGCAGCCCCAGGTCACTGCACCCGGAGCCTCGACCACGCGCAAATGAGTCATCCGCCTCATGACGATATGGACGCGCGTGCCAATTAACACAAAGACCTCATGCCACCTTGCTTCCTGCTGCATGTCTATGACGCGCGCACACACACACACACACACACATCCCAGCACAGTTTCGGCTTTAACCACACGCCAAGCATTCAGGAGAAAGGAGACCTTCGCCAGGAGCCGACGGTGGAGGGAGAGAGTCATCCCACCCAAGCAAAAGGGCTTGTGACACTCTAAACGTGTACAGGCGAACCTGCGCCAGCCGTCGCTGTTGTACCGTGAGCCGCCCCAGGGGGCGCTGTAGAGCAGGAGGACACGGCAGTGCTGTTTAAGTCTGCGACGTAAACGAACTAAAACTTTTTTCTTTTTCTTTTTTTTTTTAATGAGGAGTTGCTTTTGTGACTGTTCCTTGTCAGCCAGACACATGTTTGCACACAGCCGTAAATCGCCGCGTTAAGTTTAAATCGCAGGGCGTCCGTTCGCTCGCTCGGAACACCTGTTTCGTTAAATCGCCCATGAGCGTGCCACGGTTTAAAAGCCGTGAAGAATTAAACCGCGGCGACGGCGTGAAACGAGCCATAACGTGGAAAGCAACCCAACCAGAGGTGACTACTCTCTCAGCAGCCACATGAACTCCTAACATCTCTAACCTTGACACAGATCTGAACCCTGATGGGGTCTGAATGTGAGTATATATAGTAGATATATACACCGTAACAGGTCCAATAATGTCATAACGTCCAGTACCCGTAGTAACTAAGTGTCCCTTCTCCGAAGCGTTTAGTTAGTTCCTTAATATTTAATTTCTTATTTCATATTCGCAATTGGCAGTCCTGGTTACTGGAACACATCTAGGAGCAAATGTAGCTGGACAGAGCAGAACTGACGCGAGGACTCGCGGGGTTTACCGTCCTCGTTAGTAGCTGAACCATGCACGCGCGGGCTGGGCTATAACCTGCCTGCTGCGTACAAACCGCGCGCACCGGACAATCTCAAGCGTGCCACGTCACTTCGTCGCGTGCCGGCCGGTTTGGAATTGAGCATCAAACAGATGGAGGAAAAAAATCCCTTAAAAAGAAAGCAAACGAACTCCTTAGTCTAATGAAGCACGTGCAGGCTCAGTGATGCCGGTTTAAATGTGCTTACAGTTTCAGTACAGCTCAACCCTGTTTATCAGTTACACCACCACCATGTTCATGTTTCTAAAAATACACATGCATAGCCCTCCATCGGCAAGAAATGTAACATATGAAACCACAAGCTTCATCCGGAAAAGTGTTCAAATCGGAGCTTCTGTACAAAAATAACACCAAAAAGTCACTCTTATCACACCTGATACATTACTCAATGCTTCAAGGAAAAGTTAGCAAAGACATTTGCGATTGGGCAAAGGGTTTTCCTTCTCAGCACCACGATGCAGTTGAATGGTCTTGGCTGTGGTCAACTGGGCCAGAGATGCTGGTTCTGAACAAACCAGCCCATCCCCTGCAGACCTCGGCGGAGACCACAGACACGCCACTTTCCCATGAAATTCATCCTGGAACTTCGCCATCTGCAGATTTGTCCCTGAGGAGAAACTTAATAGCTGCTTTGCTTTTTGGATCTACAGAGACAAACAACTTGGCGTGATGCATTGCTATTCTAGTCTTCTGTGTTCGCGCGACTCTAGAGGTGTGCGGCTGCACCTTGTGATCAATGTCTGCTGCTGTTCCAGACACAGCCGCTGCTGACACAGGCATTAAGTCTGCACGGGGAGCAGTGTAGGCGAGCCCTGGCACTAGACAGGGACGCTCTGGTGAGCTCCGTGATGCATCACTGTCACAGGATGGCACCTTTCCAGCGAGCCCGTCCGTCAGCCGCAAGCGACTCTGCGGTGTCTGAACCGTCCCAGCTCGGCCGGGAAACGGCTCCGTGATCGAAGTAGCGAGGTGTGCGGTCCTGGTTTCGGCCGCCACAATCGCCGCTACTGCCAGAGGTTGGGCAGAAGTGGAGGTAGCGTGAAGCCGCTGACCTGTGCAGTGCTGGAAAGGCCCTCTCTGGAGTCGTGAAACGCACGGCAGGGCCTGGCAGTGCCGTGGACCGGGCCGGGCTTGGCAGGCACCCGGAAAACACAACCTGCCTCGATACACGATGCCAGAGCAGCTAGTAGCGGTGGGGTGGGTCCCATGGCACAAATCAGACCAGTAGCTCTAGTGAACTTCACTGGCTTGCACAGGGATCTGACCTCAACCTCATCTCACATCTGTGGGTTCAACTGGCATGCCAGACCTCCTGACCTCCTGACCTCAGCACCTAACTTCACTGAGACATCTGTGTCTTATTGGAATCATCTGCACATTCCACCTTCTAGTAGAACTAAGTGGTCAAAAATAAACAAGTGTTGAAGTGTTACTGGCTTACGGCATCCTTTGAGCGGAACAGTAACATTTTTTTGGTGCTGCAGTACCTGAGACTTGTGGGCTCCTGAAGGGAGGAGCCTGACCTCGGCTTCCCACTGCTCCAGGGTGGAGATGTCCCGCGCTGTGAGGAGCAGTGGAGAGGAGGGCGGGGCCGAGGAGGCTGGGCGGAGCACCCGGAGTGCCAGCTCCTCGCCATCCGTCTCGATCCGGAAGTCCGCCGGCTGACTGCATTCAAAGAGCACGCGTCCAGCTCGACCGCAGGTGTGGAATTTCACTGGAGGAGGAAGGTAGAGAAAGAATGTGTGTGAGCTCGATTCCTCATAAGGCACTGTGTGTGTGTGTGTGTGAGTGTGTGTGTCTGTGTGTGTATTTGAGTGTGTCTGTCCGTCTGTGTGTTTGTCTTTGACTCCATAAATGTATGCATGTCTCAGACTGCTCGGCAAGACTTGGAGAAAATTCCTGAAGTACAAAACTCATACATTATAGATGGCGGTCAGCAGCCCCATAGGCATTCTGCAAACTGCTTAAAAGGGAAAGAGACTCCGGAAGAGGGCTGAATACTGCCCTAAAGGACACAGGCGGAATCACAAGTAAGGCCGCGTCAAAGTCTCAGTACTCGTCCGCAGCAGTTTAACACTGGCCGCACCGATTAGGCTGCGCCCACAAGCTCAGCACACCCAGTGGGAATACGGTACGTCTGCCCTGGACGGGTTATTCCCCCTACTGGAGGAGGAAGGAATCAGACCTTGAGCACTAAACTTACAACTCATATGCAACTCCCACTCTGCGGTGCTGTTTGCTTTTTATTGAAAACAGCGTTTTCATTATCTCCGGCTCGTTTTGTTCTGTGTGTGTTGTCGCTCTCTCTCACACAGACACACACACACACACACACTGAAGCATCTCAACAACACAGTGCTGTGTACACCAGAGTTCTCCCAGGGCACGGAACTAGCCCTGCTGGACAGCCGAGTTTTCAACGCCAGCTACCCACACAGCACACACTCCATCCCACTGCTGTGCCCAAGTCTCCAGTGCGCTCCGTGTTGCTAATGATCTCTGCACTGTAAAGTGGGCAGATAATAATACAAACCTCACTCCAGGAATAAAAGTGCTGAAGGCACTTCCTGAACTCCTAGGCCTGAAGACCAGAGAGCAAACACCAGCATCCAAATCAATAACAGATCACTCAACGATGCCAAAAATGCGGCAAGACCAGCGCGCGCACACACACTGTAGTAAACACACATAGTAGACATATTAGTGTGTTCACTGTAGTAAACACAGTGGACATATTAGTGTGTTCACTGTGTGTTTACTACAGTGGACATATTGTGTTCACTGTAGTAAACACACACATAGTGGACATATGAGTGTGCTCACTGTAGTAAACACACACAGTGGACATATTAGTGTGTTCACTGTAGTAAACACACACAGTGGAAATATTAGTGTGTTCACTGTAGTAAACACACAGTGGACATATTAGTGTGTTCACTGTAGTAAACACAGTGGACATATTAGTGTGTTCACTGTAGTAAACACACACATAGTGGACATATTAGTGTGTTCACTGTACTAAACACAGTGGACATAGTGTGTTCACTGTAGTAAACACACACATAGTGGACATATTAGTGTGGTCACTGTAGTAAACACACATAGTGGACATAGTGTGTTCACTAGTAAACACACACATAGTGGACATATTAGTGTGTTCACTATGTGTGTGTTTACTACAGTGGACATAGTGTGTTCACTGTAGTAAACACACAGTGGACATATTGGTGTGTTCACTGTAGTAAACACACACATAGTGGACATATGAGTGTGGTCACTAGTAAACACACACATAGTGGACATATTAGTGTGTTCACTGTAGTAAACACACTGGACATATTAGTGTGGTCACTGTAGTAAACACTGGACATATTAGTGTGGTCACTGTAGTAAACACACACATAGTGGACATATTAGTGTGTTCACTGTAGTAAACACACACAGTGGACATATTAGTGTGGTCACTGTAGTAAACACACAGTGGACATATTAGTGTGGTCACTGTAGTAAACACAGTGGACATATTAGTGTGGTCACTGTAGTAAACACACACATAGTGGACATATTAGTGTGGTCACTGTAGTAAACACACAGTGGACATATTAGTGTGCTCACTGTAGTAAACACACACATAGTGGACATAGTGTGGTCACTGTAGTAAACACACACAGTGGACATATTAGTGTGGTCACTGTAGTAAACACACATAGTGGACATATTAGTGTGCTCACTGTAGTAAACACACAGTGGACATATTAGTGTGGTCACTGTAGTAAACACACATAATGGACATATTAGTGTGGTCACTGTAGTAAACACACACAGTGGACATATTAGTGTGGTCACTGTAGTTATTCAAAAGCTTCTAGAGAAAACATTTCTGATTAGGACTGTAAGTCTAGGATATGATTATGATCAATAAAGAGGCTAGAATAAAGAAGCTATGATTATGATCAATAGGTGATAAGGGAGGCGCAGGTAGCAATCGGTACGACTGCGGTTGTTTTAGGCAGCAGTGGGGTCTGTTGGCGATACAGTTAGCCCAGATGTCCAAACTGCAAACATCACCAGAATGAGAGCGATGGGACGTTTCATTTTAAAGAGAGAGCGAGAAGAGCATCACGCAAAGGAAATTGGGAAGGGAGAAAAGGAGCCCAGGCATCGTGACGGTCGTGTTTGCTCTTTGTCAACTTCGGAGAAAGTGACAGCGTCGACGCCACGGCAACAGAGGCAGCGGAGCATTTCTGAAAGAAGCGCTCTCGTCCCCTCGTCCCCGTCTCCTCTCGTCCAGTCTTTAACGCGTTCGGAGAGAGAGGGGGACGAGAGCGTTGCCAGGAAGGAGCGAAGAAAAAAGGACCACAGTCCGTGTAAACCATCACGTCGGGCAGCAGCTCCGGTCGAGCCCTTCCACCCTCAGAGAGGACATTAGAACGGAAGGCTTTTTATGAGATGACTGCAAATGGAATTTTAGCTGCTTTTATCGCTCTGACACACAGAAGAGAGGAGGTTGGAAAAGGGAGAGAGAGAGAGAGAGAAAGAAAGGATCCGTGAAACGCACAAAGAAAGACCAGTCATTACACCCCACCCCACGGACGAGAAGTCAAGTCAGACCCTTACACAAAGAAAAGCATCGGCTTGCAGTGCACATGTTACCTGAAGAATCAGCACTCAGTGCACACTGATGGAAGACAGACACGCACACACACACACACACACACACACACACACACACACACACAGAGCTCTGTGTGCCTGAGCCAAAATATTTGCAGTCTCATATGAAGAGGCGGCATTCACTGGTCCACCGATGGCAGAACAAATCCGGGTGTAAATCCGTCACACAGGAAGTTTCTGTGTTTTTCAGTGTTTTTGTATGTGTGGTCTGGAAACCTACTGATTCTGTGCAGTTATGATGATTATACCTGATTCCAACTGGTGGAAAGATCACTTCAGAGACAGCTCAGAAGTCAGCGGACATGGGTGGACGCGTGAGAATGTTTGGGAATATTTGGGGAGGTGTGTGGAACGTGTGGGAATGTGTAGGAATATGTGGGGACGAAGCGCTCTGGAGCTGCCACCAGCGAGCAAGCTGTCTCATGCCACGGCATCTATAGCAAAACATTTTTTTTCCCAAATTGTTTTTGAAATCGGTGAGGCCAGCCATTTAAAAGGCCCATCCTGCCCTCGGAGAGACGAGTGGCCGGATGATTACATCTCATCTGCTCACGCCACAGTTAAAAGACCAGCACTTTAGTTAGCTGTTACTTAATGGGAGCTTTATGACACTGGGAAACTCAATACTGCATTAACAGTGTGTCTAGTTTTATTGAAGGTCAGAATGAACATGACACCATCGCTTCTGGCTGATATTCTTTTCAAACCAAAGTAGCCTTGGTGTAATTTATTCTGTTGATATGTGAATGAGTCTGGGAGAAATGTTTATTCTTCTGCATCTCCTGTCTGTAACTGCTACCAGAGTCACGTCTTATTTTAAGTCTTAATTTAATTGAGTTACCATTAGATTCTGTATGGTTTACCTGTCACAAACCTGTCTACACCCAGCTATAGGTGCAATACAGTTACAGATGTTCTAGTACCCCCACAGTTTGGAGCTCATTAGTAAAGGAGGGAGGAATTCCGGAAGGGAGGTGGGCCTTCAGGCTTCTGGGAGGCTCACGGCAGAGATCAGGTCACACAGATGGATTTTGTGGGCACCCAAACAGGTCAAGAGAGCCATGCTCATGCAGTGCCGCTTACTGTTCCCACTGAACAGACACCACCTCAGGTCTGCTGGCAAGGTAACCATCTGCCGACATGAATGTGCATGTCGCAAGCGCGCGCGTGTGTGTGTGTGTGTGTGTTCGTAGGGCATTAGAGAGACTATTTTCCCAGCTTTGCATCAGAGTTGCTAATGAAAAGTTTTATTTCAGGGGTGATGAACTGTATTTCTATATGTGTGTGTGTGTGTGAAGTCTTCTAGTCTTCTAGCATTCCCAGTACTGCAGTCTACATTTCTGCTAGGCCTTCCCCCTGTGTGTGTGTGTGTGTGTGTGTGTGTGCGTGTGTGTGTGTGTGTGTGTGTGTGTGTGTGTGTGTGCGTGTGCGTGTGTGTGTGTGCACGCGCTCTTGGCCTGGTTGAGATTTGGCACGCACTGCCAGTCACTGCACCACTGTGAGGCCCCTTCAGCTCCAAGGCGCCATAGAAACTACAGCCGAAAGCCCCCACGGGGCAGCACACATTCCTGCAGTAATGACTTGGGCGGAGGGGTTGCTAGGGCATAGGGCCAGGGGCTTTCCTTTATCATATACCCCCCCACTGGCAAGCTCCCAGCCGCGAAGCTAACCTGAAATGTCCTTTTGTTGGTAACGGTGAGAGTGGTTGGGACAGAGCTGCCATTCCACTGGAGGTCAGTGGGCAGGTTCAGTTCATCACTTCTGTCCCTTCAGCTGCCGAGCATCATGTGCAGCAGGCTAAGGCACATCTAGACATGATACTACAACGACAACGCAGACACGGCTTTGAGAGAAGTTAAAGGATAAAAACAAAGATGTTACACTCTGGACAAACGCTGCCCACCACGGTCTTCGCTGGAGCTCACACAGCACATGAATCATCATGGGTGGTGCAGATGAAAGTTCCTCACTGAGTTCTGGCCAGAAATGCCAACGCAGGCAGAAAAGGGCATGATCAGCAAAAACAGGCTGGTGCCCCCTACCGCGCTGCCCTCTAGTCCACATCACACACACACACACACACACACACACACACACACACACACACACACACACTCACACTCACACTCACACACACTCACAACAGACACACTCACAGACACACTCCTACACCCACACCCAACCCCCCCACACACCCGCACACACTCCTACACACATACTCCTACACACACACACACACACACACACTCACACACACTCACACTCACTCACAACAGACACACTCACAACAGACACACTCCTACACCCACACCCAACCCCCCCACACACCCACACACACTCCTACACACATACTCCTACACACACACACACACACACACACAAACCTAGAGAGAGAAAGAGAGAGAGAGAGAATCATATAGACAGGTAGAGGTAGAGCAGGATACAGAAAGTCAGCAAAAAGGAAACCAGCAAGAGGAGCTGTGAAATGGGGGTTCTGTAACTAATAATTTTGGAACTGCTGAAATGCTCGAGAGTCATTTCACTCTTTTAGTAACGATGAGGAGGACTCGCTTAAAAACAAATATTTGCGTGGAGCTGAATTTGAACAGTTTACAAGGACCCTTCACTGGTTCTCCCACTATTTGGGAAGAGTGTGCGAGATTCACCATGAAAATTTAAACTACAGGCAGGTTCCATTTCTCCTCATGCATATTCATATATTGCATACGTAACGTGTGATATATAACACTTGTTGCGCAGTCCCGTCCAACAGGCTGCACGCTCAGACAGTAAAACTCTCACAGTGCTGAACATACCCCGCAGGTAGGAAGTCAGTGTGTATTTAAGAAACAAGCTTCATAAAGAGCTCCTTGTAGGCACACCTTCCAAAACAAAGGCTAAATGGCTCGTTACCAGAAATCAGGTTCAGTTTAAAACAGGGAATCTAAATCATTTTAAAACAAGTTTTTTCTTCTTTTTTCCCTTTCTTTTGTCCACAGATGCAAGATGTTTTAGCGCACTGCCAAACAAACACGAAATGAAGCTCTGCTTCAGTCAAAAGGTTTTTATACCGACAATGCCGTAACCCAGAATGTCTACTGAAAATGAGCTTGCTACACTTTAATTACTTGGGGTAACAATAGCAATCAATAAAACAAGACACTGTGACTGATTAATGGGCTTCAATGCCAAAAGTGTCTGATGCCATCATTCCCACTGGTTAAGTGAGGAGCCCTGACACTACACTGGGAGCTGGATTCTGGCGGCTCACGGGAGCCCTACGTGCCTTTAAGCAAAAGATCAGTCACAATGGATGCTTCGAGGACTAAAGTACGGAGGAGTTCTTATGTGCAAAGTTTGATCTGTTGTTTATTGTTCCAGATATGTGATGGATAAAAAGGAGAGAACTACGGCATGTCCCCAGTATCCTAAATCGTAGTTACGGCCACCGTGACAGCGGCGCATTTCATGATTTTGCCAGTGTTTGTCCACAGATCAGATGTTTTATGTGCTCAGAGAAATCTCAAGGCCATAGTGCTGGAGACTGAGTCAAACTTCACCCGAGCGCATGACGAGACAATTGCAGCGTGGTCCGATGAAGTTGATGGTCACCCGTCTGAAAGTGACCTGTTGAGGTACGGGAAAGCTGACCGCTGAATGTGGATGTGGCGACATGCTGAACGTGTCGCAACGGAACAGCCTGGATAGGTATGCAATTTTCAGCCCTGAGCTTAATAAAAGTGTCATTTGTAATCATTTTTGACAAATCTTATCTAAAATATTGTAAACTATAGTCCTCTCGAGTTACTGTCTATATTTGTGTAGAAATGTGAATTTCACTTTAAACCAGGCTCTTGTTCCCATACTGAATCACCTAAACACACATCAAAATGCGGAGTTTTGGTATCAATCCCTGGCAACCGCTCTAAGTTCAATCCACGGCCATCTGCCCATCCCCATTTGCGGTTTGTCTTTAAACCTCTAATACGCGGTGCTAGGCCTGCTGGGTAGAAGAGTTTCAGCGCTTTTAACGGGGCCTGTTGATGAGACCCATGGGTCTTCCTATTCCCAAAGGCTAAAGCGGCGTGAAATCAAATCTCTCCGTCCCGGCGCTTCTCCCACGTCTCCTTCCATTTGCACACGGGTCTTCCACGGTGCCTGGTGGTGCCCACGCTCGTACCCCCGCGACTCCTCCCCCGACAGGGCTCCTCCTCCTCTCCGGCGCAAATGGGAACCGTGATGGCAATAACATGGTAAGCTGATCGAGTGCCTGCCAGAAGTGGGGTCACCTCTATTTCCACTGGAGAGAGCTTCACGCTGCATTAAAAGAGTCTTACAGGAAAAAAGAAAAAAACCCACCATCAGATTCTGCCCTGGTGAGCAGCGCTAGCTGTGCTAGCCATGGGAGCTGGGCTAGGGATTGGCTGTTCCCGTTTTGGCTCGGGACAGTCGCAACAGTCAGGACTGTTTGGAGGAATGCAGTACTGAAAGGCATGACGATACAGCACTGCATGTAAGGCGTGTAAAACTGGCCGCCTTCCGTACCAGTGTGCAGACTTAGACGGATGCACGCTGAATAACAATCGACCAGTTACTGCTGATACACACTAAAAAACAGTACTGAATTAACACATACAGCATGATACAAATGAACACTAGAAGGGGTAATTCAACACTGCTCGTGACAATGTCTGGGATTTTGTTTGTGTGTAATTAATATATCAAATCATTTCGTACCCTACATATTCTTATTTAGACAGGAAAAAAAAAAGTTTCACTTCTTTTGGCACAATGGCACAATAATAAATTGGGCACAATAATAAATTGGCCCCAACACGGCCTGCAGTTGAGTCG
Organism: Electrophorus electricus; assembly: GCF_041902795.1. NCBI lineage: Eukaryota > Metazoa > Chordata > Actinopteri > Gymnotiformes > Gymnotidae > Electrophorus > Electrophorus electricus. The sequence goes on from NC_137509.1 coordinate 4,406,784, forward strand.
TCTGGATTAGCGGGAGGTGGGATCACAGACGGCAGCTTTGGGGTCTGATAACCGTAAGCTACATCCTCGCACGGTTATCAGCCGAGTGCCGCTGGGATTTGCGGTGCTCTGTGCCGGTGATGCCTACTTGATAGAGCAGCTCCGCCACGGGGATTAAAGGGGGGGGTCTGGAGTCCGCAGGCGTGAAGGCCCCATCTCTCGCGCGCCGGACCCTCGGTACGGGCCTCCCTGGCTGCCTGCCTTCACCATGCCAGTCTGTGGGTCATTGATTACAGAGGCATTAGCGCATGCCTGCACTGTGCTTTTGTGTGCAAGGAAGAGTGGGGCCACTGGGACATTCAGGCTTGCTTCAAAGGGGCCCCAGGTGAGAAAGGGAACCGGGCCGGCATTAGCCTCCAGTTCCCACCAATCGCATCGCCCCGGTCCGCGGCACGTCCTCTGGTCTGCGATTTCGAGCCGTGGTCTGGCAGGCCCCCCCCCCCCAAAAAAAATTCCAAACAATGGACAAGAAGCTGTTCTGAGCGCCATCGCAGAGTGGATTGGACACCACGGCCTGACAATGCAGGGCCAGGATCGACGAGATTCTACTCTGCTCGACTTCACGACCCGTCAGCGACAGCCCCGCTCTGTCCACTCGGCGCCGCTTGCCTTTTTAAATCTCTCTGGTGTGCGCAGCGGTGAACAATCGACGCGCTCTTTTAGGAATACAGAAACCCCAAGCCTCCCCCATGCTGCCGGGAACCTCCGACTGTAGAAGTAAATAAAGAATAAATATGCTGAGGAATTCAACTCCCATTCTGCGCTCTTAAATAAGGGGGACCATTTTAATTTATCGTTGCGGTGCGGGCTGTGGTATTTGAGCGGAGTTCGCTGATCATTCTGCTCGGTTACTAAGGGGAAAAAAAGAAACGGCACAGAGTTAGCATTTAGCGGATGGATGTGCCGCTGCACAGCAGAACTAGCGGAGGTGAAAGTCACCACTCAAATCGAGCAGGGATTCAAAGGAGCGCACGTCACTGCAAGCATGCCTGAATATAGGCCACTTCACAGGGCACAGTACCACACACTACGGCCTTACCCCACACCACACACTATGGAGTTACCCCGCACCACACACTACGGCCTTACCCCGCACCACACACTACGGAGTTACCCCGCACCACACACTACGGCGTTACCCCACAAATCTTATTTTAGGGAAGGTGTACTTCTGCATGACTGTAGGTACACCCTAATATTTACACCTATAAAACTCTGTACCGTTTATCTGTACAGTACAATAAAGAGAGTAATCTTATTATCTATTAACCATCAGTGTGCCATAAGGTGTGGGCAAATTCTACTAGTGCGACTCAAATCCTGCACTAAGAGACTGTGTAGTCTCTCGCTACGTCAACACATGTTGCTGCTCCAACCAACGAGTGTTTCTATTAGATTTACTGCAAAGCACAGCAGGCCAAGTCTGGCCATTAAGACTTCAAAAAGCAATTTTGAATTTCCAGAGTGATGCTCAAAGTGATGGGTACAGTGAGCAGTGCCACAAGGCAGCAGAGTTTCAGCCCATACTGAATACCGCTGTGCTCTAAAGGACTCCTGCAGTCGTGCTGGAGAACAGGACGCAGGCCCGACAGATGTACACCAAACAGAACTTCACGCACATTTTTCTCAAAGCTGTTAATGGAAGAATCAATCAAAAATAAAGGAGGACACTGAATGCATAGGAATATATGTATCACTCTCAAAGTCTGGGTTTCCAAAACCAGCCCCTGTGATATCAGCATTAAAACGCACTGATATAGCAGTTTGCAAGAATAACACACGAGTGTCAATTCCACAGTGTGGTGGAAATGTGTTTAGGTGCATTGCTCGGGACTGATAATAAATCACACCTGTGACATTTTACTGTTAAGTATCATTTACTTGCAAACCATCGCTCTATCCGTCCTAACCCAGCGTGAACAAGCGTGTGGATGCTGAAACAGAACGCTGACTAATTTCTCATCTCCAAAGACTTCAAACTTTCTTGACTTCAAAAGATACTTAATTCATCCTCCCCATCGCGCCGTTCCCAGGACGGCAGTCACGGACGCAGGCGGAGATTCGGGAAAGGCGCCCTTTGAAGTCAGCCCGCGGATGATGTTTTTGTTATTAATGTTATTATTATGCCATCAATAAACGCTGGCACACCACTCCGCGCAGCCTATTTCACGCCTGTCACTTTACCTTCCTAAAGAGCTCCGACGGGCCTCATCCCTTCCTTTCCCCTCTCCATGCCGGGAATCAAAAAGCAGCCCGGCACGATGCAAGATCCATCATATTAATGTAGGTAAACAGTGCGCCATAACTTAGCGTGGGCCATGACTGAACGGGCGCCTGGTAACGAAACGCACGCGTTAGCGGACCACCGCCGGGTCCTGCCGGCACTCGCGGGTTTCACAGGCAAGAGCTGGCGCCTGCGCCCGGATGGCGGCCTCGCAGGAGAGGTGCGTGACAAACGATGCCCATGCGGTGGCATTTCAGCGACAGCATGGGTCCGTGGAAAAGGCGGTGGGCTCCAGAGGCACTTGGCGGCCGGGCGCGTCAGCTGTCCGATACGGCTGCGCGGCATCTTCTGTCCGACGCGACGCCCGGACGCCGCGACCACGCGGTCTGCACTAGGAATTAACGACTCTGATAAACGGCAAATCGCTTCTGAGTGACAATCAATCTCTTGTGCGCTCTAATCAGGTGGCACTAAATTCAAATAAATGTCCAATTAAATAAGTTTAGATTAATTATTGACAGCATGCAGCTCACGTGGTCGCAGATCAATGCTGGCCCGACCCCAAGCCCCAAGTCTTCAACCCGGCGCTTGCATTATCATAAATTAGACGTCGGCCCATGGTAAAAAGCCAATATCTGCCCACCCACCTCCCCAATACACGCACACACACACACACACACACACACACACACAACCACCATGACGACATGTGATCGTGTGATGCTGCTTTGAGAAGGCAAGAGAGCAAGCGCCAAGGGAATATTCACTTCCTGTTCACATTAGCAGCTATTCAAATAAGGAACTATACTCCCCCTTCCTCTCAGCAGAGCAATGGATGTGTGTGTGTGTGTGTGTGTGTGTGTGTGTGTCTTTATGAACAAGCCAACAGTGTTGGTTCTGCATGATCGCAGGGAGGTTGGAAACGTCAATGCGACCCCGCATACGTTCCAGACAAACGCATCAAAAAGAGGCCCAGCCGAGTTTAGGCCGAGCGCTTTCTCTCTCTGTTTGCTTGTCGCACCCTCTCTTTCTCTCCTTCTCACTCTCAAATGGCTTTTCATAGAGGCTCAGCACTTGACAGGCTCATCTGTGGGGATTCCAGAGGCCAGTGAGCATCCCCTAGTCATTTCCATTTGAATGCCGGGGCAGTGGTGTGCCGCCACTCACTTAGATCCCTCCCTGCGCCTCCTGCAGGGTGCGCGAGAGCGAGAGAGGTGAGGATCCCCATAAAAGCCTCCACAGGCATTTGGGAGGACACCCGGGATTTGGGAGGACACCTGGGAAGGACCCGCTCTGCTTAAAATGCCAGGGAGACAAGCAACCCTTACTACCGACAACGCAGGGCACACGAGGAGAAGTGCATGGTGAGGGGGAGCGTGAACTGGTTAAATCCATTTTAATGAGTCCTTAAATTAAGCTAGCAGGAAAACAGAACCACATCTGAAAACAGGAAGATTAACCCCCCTTCATCACCAGGAGGTGAAGCGGAATTGCCAGAATGGGAGTCCATTACAGACCGCTGCACCACAGGTCTCCAGAGGAGACGGCACGCGGTCAGGCCCGGGAGACAGCCTGGCCGGCCCGCCCAGACACCACGTCGGCAAAGGGCAGGGGCATCGCAGTCGATGCAGGACGAAAGGTCTCGTGTGGCTGTCAATGCAGGATGAAAGGGTCTCGCGCTGTGTCACGACACTAAGACAAACGCCACCTCGCTCTCTCCCCCGGGACCTCCAGATCACTTGCGTCTTGATTGAAGGAGCAGGCTGTGGCCCGCACTGCCATTAAACCGCTGACAAATTGCTGGATCCTTGGGCCTGTTCACTTCATTAGGCACCGCTCCTCCACTCCGCGCCCTGCCGATGCTCTCTGCGGGCGCCCGGGAACAGGCCCCTGCCGATACCCCTCCCCCGCCCCTGCCGATACGTGCGTTTCATATTCACGCTCGGGGAACGGTGCTCCTGTGCCCCGGCGCGCTCAGGGAAAGCGCTGAATTATGCCTGGCGCGCGAAGCGGAGGATCCGGCTCTGGCCGGGGTCGCGTGCGCCTCCCCGACGACCTGTAACGAAGATGCCGTAATGGAGATTTTCACGCAGCGCGGGGCTTGTTTACAGGAGCCCTGCCTCCCGTTCACCTCATGACCGCAGTATCCCACTCTGCAGCCGGGCTCCGAACGGGACGTCGGCTGGATGTGCTGAATATTTCCAATTACACGCACTACTTCCCCCTATCTGTTCAGCCGCTGTTCTTCTGAATAATGGCCTGTGTTGACATTGTGGCTGCAGTGTGTTTGGGAGAAAGGACCCCGAGATATCTCCCTGGGCAGAACTCACGTGCGTAGCTAGCAACGTACTGCTGCACAACATTGCTTTTGTCATGCTAGGGAGAACGCGCTCCGAGCTGACCGTCTGTGGTCTGTCCAGGGGAGGGAAACGGAACGTGGTGGCACTCTCTGGGTGTCGAGGATGGTGTCCCGTGTCATGCACCGCCACATTCTCGTGGACGTCTGTCCGCTTGCGCTTGCCCGCGAGGGCAGTTAGCGCTTCACTCAGCGTGTTCGGCTGTCCTGCACTGCAGCGCGGACAACAGCTGGGGTTGATGTGGGGCTTGCTTTCACGCAGCCAACAGCACAGCCAAAGTGCAGACACAGTGCAGATACAGTGCAGCCACCACCAGAGTCATCACGACAGTCACAACCACCACAGTCACAACCAACAGTCATCACCACCACAGTCATCACCAACACAGTCATCACTACCACAGTCATCACCACCACAGTCATCACCACCACAGTCATCACTACCACAGTCAATACCACCACAGTCATCACCAACACAGTCATCACTACCACAGTCATCACTACCACAGTCATCACCACCACAGTCATCACCACCACAGTCATCACTACCACAGTCACCACCACCAGTCATCACTACCACAGTCACCACCACCACAGTCATCACCAACACAGTCATCACTACCACAGTCATCACCACCACAGTCATCACCACCACAGTCATCACTACCACAGTCACCACCACCACAGTCATCACCAACACAGTCATCACTACCACAGTCATCACCACCACAGTCATCACCACCACAGTCATCACTACCACAGTCACCACCACCACAGTCATCACCAACACAGTCATCACTACCACAGTCATCACCACCACAGTCATCACCACCACAGTCATCACTACCACAGTCACCACCACCACAGTCATCACTATCAGTCATCACTACCACAGTCATCACCAACACAGTCATCAGCACCACAGTCATCAGCAACACAGTCATCACTACCACAGTCATCACTACCACAGTCATCACTATCACAGTCATCACCACCACAGTCATCACTATCAGTCATCACTACCACAGTCATCACCATCACAGTCATCACCACCACAGTCATCACTACCACAGTCATCACCACCACAGTCATCACTACCACAGTCATCACTATCACAGTCATCACCACCACAGTCATCACTATCAGTCATCACCACCACAGTCATCACTATCAGTCATCACTACCACAGTCATCACTATCAGTCATCACTACCACAATCATCACCAACACAGTCATCAGCACCACAGTCATCACCAACACAGTCATCAGCACCACAGTCATCACTACCACAGTCATCACTACCACAGTCATCACCACCACAGTCATCACCACCATAGTCATCACCAACACAGTCATCAGCACCACAGTCATCACTATCAGTCATCACTACCACAGTCATCACCAACACAGTCATCAGCACCACAGTCATCACCAACACAGTCATCAGCACCACAGTCATCACCAACACAGTCATCACCAACACAGTCATCACTATCACAGTCATCAGCAGTCACTACCACAGTCATCACGACAGTCACAACCACAACAGTCACCACCAACAGTCAGCACAGTCATCATTTACATTACATTACATTTATGGCATTTAGCAGACGCTCTTCTCTACAGCGACTTACAAAAGTGCTGTGTCATTTACTCAAAGAATAGCCTAGTACAGTACAGCAGGTTATAGTCCAACATACCAGTGAACTACAGTACTGTAGAATACAGGGATGAATGCTGATACCTAGAAGTACAAAATACATAAGGTCTTAAACAACGATAAGTGCAATCATCACCACCACTGTCATCACCACAGTCTATTTACGGCTACGGTTCAAGGTCCTCACTTTATACCCTAACGTCTTGCACTATTAAATGATTATATAGCATGAATGATTTGAATTTGCTATACAAAATATCAGCACAAGCTGGCCTGGGGGATTCCAGAAGCAGTATTATGCAAACTAATTTGATCCGTGTCAGTGTTCGTCAGGTGTTATCAACGTTCTGTTCTGCGGGGTGATTGATTTACAGTGCAGAGCGTCTGCCTGTAATAGAACAGCACACGGAGCCTTCAGGGGCCACTGTCCTCACATCACATCTGGGTCGGGTCTCCACCGGGCCCTGACAGCCGAACTCTGCTACGCAGACGCACTCCTCTACGTCTGTCTCTGCCTGTCTCCTGCTTGCGCTCTCGTTGGGTTTGTACTGCTCACCTCAGGTCCTGTCAGGAGTTTGAGACCCACCTCAACACGTGACAACCGCTGTAGTGTGTGTGTGTGGGGGAAACTGTGGAGAAATAAATATGTCTCATGACTTCTGAGGATCTGACAAATTCAGTCTGAAGGAGGAAAATCTTGACAAGAGAATGAGGAAAGGTGAGGTAGAGGAGGGGCTGGCAGAGAGGGGAGGGGCTTGGAACGAAGGTCTGGCAGAGAGGGGAGGGGCTTGGAACGAAGGTCTGGCAGAGAGGGGAGGGGCTTGGAACGAAGGTCTGGCAGAGAGGGGAGGGGCTTCGAGGGAGGATGGAGAGGCCTGGGTTGTCGGTGGCATTGGGGAGGTGGCGGTAGCCAAGATGCCAACGCACTCCGCACGCAAGGGCCGAGTCCTCTCCGCACGCATGGGCCGAGTCCTCTCCGCACGCATGGGCCGAGGCCTCTCCGCACGCATGGGCCGAGGCCTCTCCGCACGCATGGGCCGAGGCCTCTCCCGATCGCCACATGTCAAATTCTGCTCGCATCACGATTAACGTCAACTAAAGAAGCACCGACGACGAAGAAGAAAACCAGTCACAGTTCCTCGCTGTCCACATCGCACACACACGTGCTGAAGACCAGACCTGCTGAAGACAGACCTGCTGAAGACAGTCGCATGCGTTCAGCCTGTCAGCTAATTATGCAATGAAATAAATACAATCGATTTGTGCCCTCAATACGATCTATTGTAATAAGTAGGCAATCGCAAAGAAAGGAGCAGAAAACCCAGTCGAGTCACAGCACTGTGCTGTACATGCTTTTGACCCGCATGTGACCCAGCGGAAGGTACGCGGACCTCGGGCCGCACCACACGCCTGGGTCCGCACTCGGAACACAGCCTGGAGCACGTGCGCTGTGTGGCGCACGCTCACAGCACGTTCACGCTGGACTCCCATCAGACCCTCCCCCTCTCAGTCCTGCAAAGAGCAGGCAGTGAAAAGAGGAGGAGGGAGAGAGAGAGAGAGAGAGAGAGAGAGAGAGAGAGAGAGAGGGAGAAAGGATGGAGGAAGGACAGGATGAATAGGGGAGGGGCGAGAGCATTCATTCGCATCAGCTACTGTGTGTGTGAGTGTGTGCGTGTGTGTGTGCGTGTGTGTGCGTGTGTGTGCGTGTGTGTGTGTGCGTGTGTGTGTGTGTGTGTGTGTGCGTGTGTGTGTGTGTGTGTGCGTGTGTGCGTGTGTGTGTCTGTGTCTGTGCGCGTGTGTGTGTGTGTGTGTGTGTGTGTGTGCGTGCGTGTGTGTGCATGCTTGTGTGTGTGTGTGCGTGTGTGTGCGTGTGTGTGTGTGCACGTGTGTCTTCAGACGGGCCAAATCAAGACTTAAGGGCCATTGACGATGAAGTGTGTTGTAATTGTACTCATGGTCGTGACACCAAATAAATGAAGGAATTCTCAGAGCAAGGGAGGGAGGGACAGAGGAAGAGAGAGAGAGAGAGAGAGAGAGAGAGAGAGAGAGAGGATTGTGTGGTTAGAGGTGGCAAAAGCAGACATCTAACAATTGTGTGCCTGCCAGCAAGAGGGTATGCATGTGTCTGTCTAGCGTCTGCCTGTGTGTGTGTGTGTGTGTGTGTGTGTGTGCGTGTGTGTGTACGTGTGTGTGTGCGTGTGTGTATGTGTGCGTGTGTGTGTGTGTACGTGTATGTGTGTACGTGTGTGTGTGTCTCTGAACCAGCGACATTGTGAGCCCAACTGTAAGAAACACGGCCACTTGTGCACTTCTAACAAGCACTGGTCATTTTCCCGGTTCTGTCCAATGACGTGCAGTTTGCCGAGTTCATCCCATGCAGCCAGCAGCTTGTGTTCTGACGCCCGACTGTTCCCAGGCAAGGCGTAAGCTGACACCAAACCAGCACACAACTCCACGCGACATCTCCAGACGCTGTCGCCATCTTAGCAACACAAGGTGGCGTCTCCTCAGAAAATTCCGGGCTAGCGTGGCTTCTCGGCCGAGATTCCAGTGAGGAGCCGATTTCAGCACGAGCCAGATTTGACCTTGGTATCTCGAACCTTGTTGGTCTGTAAAGCAGTTTTTTTGGTTTCTGCTCAGACCACAGTCATCCACCCTGAAAGCATGGGGCACGTGTTCAGAGGGGACCGTCCCCACCGCATACGCACGTCCGCATGCACACAGTGTCTGTCACTTCACGTCCACATCACGGGCCGCCTCAGGACGCTGTGTGTTTGGGAACGGCATGAGAGACTTAACGTGCATTTCTGCCGTCGGTCATGAGTGCCTGCTGCTGCAGAATTCAAAATGGTCCTGCTGAAAAACTATCCCCCAGGTGTCCTGCTTGTCCTGTCTCCCACACACCTGCTGCAGCTGTGCCAGACACATAATATCAAGACTACAAGTGCTCACAATTTTTTGTGCTTTTTTGGGGGGTGTCAGACCCGGTGCCAGCGAACCCAGGTAGCAAGCAGCAGCATCAAGCATGCTCCTGAACCAACAGCCATCAGTCACTTGCTTCTGTCTCCGAAAACAGCTGCAATCCACAGTAAGCCCGACTGTACGTGGAGATGCAACGGCGTGCCTGGTGGGTCCAAAGCATGTGCCCACGGCTCTCTGCTGTGCGCTGGAAACCCACCCCGCCCAGTTAGCTGCTGGCATACGCACGAAAGAGAATTTTTGCTTAATGAGGATCAAAGGACTTTTCAGAAGCTAAAATGAGTGAAGTGGAAACCATCTACAGCCCCGGTCAGTACAGCCTGGTGTTCACGGGCGCGGCCTGGTGTTCATGGTTGTGCTCAAACGTGAACAGGCATATCAAACTTTGACCAGCTAATTCAGTAATTCTGCTTCATTACATAATCCCCAGAGCCCAAGCACTTGGGATCAAACCGCAGTGTGATTCCGAGCGTGTCCATGTCTCAACATCTGTGACTTAAACCAGGAAGGGAAAGTGTGTGGGTGTGTGTGAGTGTGTGTGTGTGTGTGTGTGTGTAGGTGAACACTTCTCAAACACATCTGTACCTAATTTGGGTCATAAGGAACTCGGTCCTTCCCTGCCCCGTAAATGTGCCTGGCCGTGTAAAAACATTTGCAGACTCCAGACTTCACCTCCAAGACAGGCAAGGAAGTCCCACACTAAGTGGAATAAACACACATAACTTGGACAACTGTCATGTTAATACCTCAGAAGGTCACATTAATGGTTCGGGGTGTCATGTTAACAAATTATGATGTCTAAGAGCGTCTCAGAAGAGGCTGCGAGTCCACATGCGTTCTGCATTCGACACCACACCTGGTAGCCTTCAAATCAGGCCTCGTGGATGACGGGCAGGAGAAACGCGGAATGCTCGGAGCCCTTCAAACAGACCTCAGGCTGCGTCTCACTGCTTTTCTCTTCCTGAGATTAAAGCCGTGTTCCCAGATCCCACTGCAGTCGTGACTCCAGTGATACCATGGAGGTGGTGGAGGTGGGTTGACCCTTCCAGAACCCAAGAAGCAAGACCACACAAATAAAAGCAACACTACCTGAGTGGGGAAAGAGAAAGAGAGAGAGATGGAGGATGGAAAGATGGAAAAGCAACCGTCCAAACCGGTTCTTTTTTTTTTTTTGTGGTTAATAAAACCCCAGAATCTCTGCTCCCACTCAGATCAATCTAATATAATTCCGGTTCATTCAGTAGTGTTTTCCTGGCTTGGAAGTGGCGTAACAATGCCACATGTTTCCAGAGCAATGTGCATCAACATAAACATGTCCAAGGAAACAAGGACACAACCCCCCATGTGGGAATCTCTCATACAGCATTCCTGTCCATCCGGCCCCGGATGCGCACAGTAGGTGTTTAACTCCACATTGCGCAGTGTGTTGTGGGGCTTATGCTATTATAAAGAAACAATATGAAACACCAACCATCCTCTCTCTCTCTCATTTAATCAAACCAAGCAAAGCCCTTGGTTTATAGCATGTCACCACACACACACACACACACACGATGCGTGATTAAACATGAGACAGGATGGAGACAGACAAATCCACCACCCTGGCGCTCTTTCATCTTCTTCCACTGCTCACGGACCACCGCTGCTGCCGTCAGCTCCCAGCGCTCCAACACGCTCCCATACATCCCAGCTGACATTTCAAATTATACGGGGACGGCTAAGAATGTAAACACACAGATGACCGGATTAACATTTATTTCTTCCTAAAATGCTTTGGTTTGCTTTCAGCTCAGCCTTTTTTTTTGTTGGTGTGTGATCGTTTAGTTTTGTGGGGGGGCTTTTTGCGGCTGGGTGACGCATTTGGGTGGTGCATCACCACTCCGTGAGTCCTGACATGACACGACGAGCCCTCTGTTAGCCATTAAACACCATCAAAATGTCGGTCTCAACTGTAGTTTTGAACATCGCTTGATCAACAAAGGGAAAACGTATGCAAAAACGTAGCGACAAACTGTATATTTTCTGGCTGTTAGAAGGACCGGAGAGCGAGATCTCAAGAGCTTGTGTGTGTGTTCGTTTTCATACTGTAACAGCCTGCTCCAGGGTGCGGAGAAACCTCCGGAAGGGAGGGGGTGGGGGTGGGTGGAGGATTAAACTGTGCCAGGTGGTGTCCCATTTTCTTCTCAGTGTCCCCTGCTACGCCTCCAGATATAAGAATAGCAATTTTCAAGGCTTCAGACTGAGCCTGTTCCGACGAGCAGGCCAGGCTAGCTGAGCGGTACCCCAGGCCGTGTGTGTTAGCTTAGCTGCGCGCTAAAGCTGCAGGAACACGTGGAGATTGCTTCGGCCTTCCCCTTCTTTGGGATAAAGTCTGTCTATCAGTTCTGGGTAATGTTTCAGGAACCCGATCGCACCATTAGACGTTCTTACAAAATAACTGTTAAAAGAGTTTCACCGTCTCTGTAGGTTGGGACAGATAACACCGATATGTGACATAACATTTTCATTCGTCTGGTTGTCTTTTCCCTAAATGTTTATGCGCCACACACTGTTTGTTGACTGTGGGCTGAAGTGACTGTGCTGGTTTCCCAGCCCCAGATGGCGGGGGTACCGTTTCCCACACGCACAGCAAGACGCTTCAAAAACTAAAAACATCTCTCCAAAATGAGCAAAGGCCCGCTAACTGAATCAGCAGTCGCACCCCAGGATGGGGAAGAGGCTGGGATATTGACCCACTTATTGACTAAGGTGGTGACTATATTCCTAAACAGATGGCGCAATAGAGAAGAGATAAGACGAGATGAAAAGGAGCAGGCGGCGAGGCCTCACAGCGAGCCGCCCCTCAGCTGTTACGTCTCGGTTTTTATTTTAATTTTTTCCAGAGCAGATATTTTGCGGCAGACGTAAGCAATGACATTAACGGAAGGGCCCAGACAGTCTATCTCGAGTTCTCTTTCCGTATGGTGCTGATACGTGGCGCTCGGTGAGACGCGTTTGACTGGGCGGAGAAACAATCCACTCAGCTCTGTGTTCACCGCTCACCGCGGACACGCTGCACGTTAACGCCTTCCACATTACAGTGAGGAACAAAGCCCTTCAGCTCAGATATGGAGTCACACGCATGCGCACACACACCTCTCTCTTTCTCGCTCTCTCTTTCTTTTTCTCTCTCTCTAGCTCAAACACAAACACAACTCTCTCTTTCTGCCTAACACAAATGCACACAGCTCTCATGCTCTCTCTCTGTCTCTCTCTCGCACACACTCTCACACACACACACACACACACACACACACACACACACACTTATTAATTCCATTGTCCAAAACTGGAATCTCTCCCTCTAAATGTTTTCCTATCTGTCCTTTTCTCTCCAATTTTAAACAAATAATGCCAAAATTTGGCAAGCAAATGCAAGGGAGAGAGACAAAAGAGGAGGTAGAGAGAGAGAGAGAGAGAGAGAGAGAGAGAGAGAGAGAGCGAGGGAGGGAGCGTGAGAGGGGAGGGCGAGAGGGCGAGGTAGGGGAAGAGAGAGAACATGTAACAAAGAATGGTGTGTCAGAGTCCTCCAGCTGTGCTGGTGTGATGCCGCTCTACACGCGCGACGGCGATCAGCCTAACGCCATCTGACCGCAATCCGTCCATTCACCTGTGCTCATGCCTCAAAGATAAGTCGCCATGACCTGCCCTCTTCCAGACAACGTCTCCCGGCATTCCCAGGGTTACGGCAGGGCTACGCCTTTCAGTTGGAGGGGGGGGGGGGGGGCATTCAGGGCTGGCGTGACGTTTTCTCCAAAGAAACGCGGAAGTCGCCTGAGGTCCTGGGTGGGGGGTTGTTGTGGGGGGTGGTCCACCGGTGCGACTCTGGTTACACCGGCGACTGGCACCAAACAGGATAATGCATTCGCCAAGACCCGATGAGCCGGTTCACCTGGCTGTACTTCAACGTCCACGTAATTGCCCGTTTAAGATCCACAGTGAGAGCAGCGTCCATAAATGTTCTCTCCACTCGTACTAGAATAATTAACCACGGAGTATATATGATAATGAAATATAATTGAGCTCTGTACTGCGGCTATTGCAGGCAAGAAGATTCGATTTGGTCTTTTGTAAGACTTGCTTGTTAATATTTCACATGAGCCTAATTGTGCAAGGATATCTGCTTGCAGGCCACTGAAGAACATAGACAAGTTTCTTTCATTCGCCTTTCAGGTTTGGTACTTCCTGCCAAGTAATAAGCCAGACGTGAGAAAGATACCGTTGTGATAAAGCTCTAATCAAGGTGCATGTGTGGATACACTGAAGACCTCCATGCAGTCCAGATCTCCTGGAGTGCCGGTATGTTCTAGGTCTACACCTGGACCCCCGAAGCACAGCGCAGAGCCGAGCTGGCAGAATGAGCTGACATGGGGTAGCGTGGTTAAAACGGAGGCCCCCAGAACATTGAGGGGGGCAGCAATCTCTCACCTCATCAACAAATTGGTCACAACGTTAAATCTGTTCCAGTGTCTTGGGTTTGGGTCATGGCTTCTGGTTCGACGAGGTTTAGCCGCTTCCGTAATGACTCATGAAGCTCATGAACATCTAAATGTACTGCGCAACACGCTTCCCTCTGCTACTGCCTTTGTCTTTTTCCCTACACACGTGAGCTGTGTATGGAAACAAACTTCTGTTTATGAATATTCATGAAATCCTGAAAGGAATTCAAAATTTCGAGCCTTCCGTTCCACAGTAGTGGGATGCAGCGGGAAACGTTCATTAGCATTCCGCAATCAGCACGTTTGTGTGTTCAGAGCATGCTGTCCTCTCCGACTGGCCCATTTCCATACCGTGGGCGTGTGGGCTGCGGGTTCTCGGGGCACATCCACAGACGGAGGTTCGGAAGCGGCCAGTCGCTGGCGGGCTTCAGCATTCCCGCTCGGGAGGCGGTTGGAACCGCAGCTGTCGCCACCGTCGCCGTGAGACCGGAGCTCCTTGTGCAAGCACACCCACCTGCCCTACCACCGCACGCACCGACACCACCGACACGCATCACGCTATCCTCCCAGTCGCCTTTGAAAGCAGACAGCCCCGTAACCTGAGCGGGTCCCGTGGGGGATCGGTGGCGGAGACGGAACAAAACCTAGACACAGCAAAAAATGAGAGAGAGAGAGAGAGAAAGGAGAGAGAGATGGAAGGAGAGGGAGTTGAGGAGGACAACAGGATGAATGCGACAGCCTGGAGCAAGACACATTGCTAACAGGCAACCACAGAGGAAGAACTACAGTGAGGTGAGGTGGGCTAGCGCAGTGGCCTGGGAGCAGGTGCGAGAGGCGCAGCTGGTGAAGGTTCAGTCCTACGTACTGGTCACCATGACAAACACCTGGTTACGGTTCAGTCCTACGTACTGGTCACCGCGACAAACACCTGGTTACGGTTCAGTCCTATGTACTGGTCACCGCGACAAACACCTGGTTACGGTTCAGTCCTACGTACTGGTCACCGCGACAAACACCTGGTTACAGTTCAGTCCTACGTACTGGTTACCGCGACAAACACCTGGTTACAGTTCAGTCCTATGTACTGGTCACCGCGACAAACACCTGGTTACAGTTCAGTCCTATGTACTGGTCACCGCGACAAACACCTGGTTACAGTTCAGTCCTACGTACTGGTTACCGCGACAAACACCTGGTTACAGTTCAGTCCTACGTACTGGTCACCGCGACAAACACCTGGTTACGGTTCAGTCCTACGTACTGGTCACCGCGACAAACACCTGGTTACGGTTCAGTCCTACGTACTGGTCACCGCGACAAACACCTGGTTACGGTTCAGTCCTACGTACTGGTCACCGCGACAAACACCTGGTTACGGTTCAGTCCTACGTACTGGTCACCGCGACAAACACCTGGTTACGGTTCAGTCCTACGTACTGGTCACCGCGACAAACACCTGGTTACGGTTCAGTCCTACGTACTGTTCACCACGACAAACACCTGGTTACGGTTCAGTCCTACGTACTGGTCACCGTGACAAACACCTGGTTACGGTTCAGTCCTACGTACTGTTCACCACGACAAACACCTGGTTACGGTTCAGTCCTACGTACTGGTCACCGTGACAAACACCTGGTTACGGTTCAGTCCTACGTACTGGTTACCGCGACAAACATTTCCCAACTCTCAGTTTGTTCCCTCTCTCACTTATCGTCCATGAACCAACACATTTTCTTCCCCTTCCTGGGCCCTCCCAAACTGACATCTTAATTATAAATTCCTCCCGAAATTCACCTCCTCCCAGTGCTCATAATAGCCCATTTAGGCTAGGTATAATAATCGCACTGAGGAACTGAATGCATTTGCTAAATAGATTAGCTGTGGCTATCCTGGTGCCCAAAAAACCGGCCCGTGAAAGCCGGCCTTTGTGTGGGGGGGAGGCGGCTGCGTAGCAAGGGAAAGACAGGGCACCTCGCTCTGTCCCTGCAGCTGCTCCGCCCACGTGGGTGGGCGACAGCTGAGGTGACCCCCCCCCCCCCCCCACCCCCCCGATGTTGCACGCTCCATCACAGACGTTTGTGTTTTTAAGCCATCCACACACTACCCCGCCCAACCCACGTGCCGCCCTGCCCTGAACCGCTCCACACGCCAGCCGACTCCGTTTGGAGTAGCCGCCGTCTCCGCGGCGACGGCTGCCGAGCGACAGCTGCAGAGAGTTTGGACAAGGCCTGGGTAAACACGAGACGCCAGGCCAGTGGAGAAGACGGGGGCTTCCGCAACAGCCTGGCAGTCCATCAACACCTCGCCCAGTGCCGCCAACGCATGGTCCTTATCTGACTGGACGCAGCCCCTCAGATGGGCGCACAAAGACCCAAAAAAAACAAAAAAGACAAATGGTTTTGTTTTTTTTTACTCCTCGGCATACTGTGCCCAACTGTGACCAACGTGTGTTGTAACCCAACCCCCTTCCTCTGACCAGTACTATAACAAACCTCAATAGTATGGCAAAGTCATGACAATGAGCAGGGAGGGATGGGATACAGCCGGAATCCGGGAAGCCCTAACGCTGTCTTCACATATGCCGCACTCATTCAGAGCGGGGGGCCGTTAGGTAAAGCCACACTGCCTTTGAGTGGGCAGAGGGGAGACATTCATGTCACATCAACACGGATGCAGATCGGGCCAGCGAGAGGAGGGGATGTGAGGGCATATCTTTCTCTCTGGTCCTCTCCCCGTGAGCAATAGTTTAGGATCTTATGGGAATTTTTGCTGGGCGCCTCCCCAACGTCCTCCTGCTCCCACTTCCTTTTCACGTGCGGCTCATTGCGCGAGCGAACGGCGTGGCCCCTCTGCCGAGATCATGACAGCACGTTTTACGGCTCCCACACAGCCAGGCCGTTAATGAGGGACGCTGTCCGGCCCCCGATATTCTCTCTCTTTACGGCCCCCAACCCCCCACCTCTCTTTAACAGCCGGCCCCGGCCCCGGCACGGACATCTGGCTCCTCCATCGTACGTGCCGGCCTAATGGCCAATTACCGGCCCCGCTAGGGCCGTGGGAGTGAGAGCGGATTTATCGTCCGCCGGGTTCGGAGCTGGGATCTTCGGTCCATCACTATCGCATTAAAGGCAGCCGTATGAGACAGGGAGGCGCTTCAGGCTTAATTTGCTTTAGCCGTGTTTGAGAGGGGCTATTAAAGACTCCTTGCACACCACGCTGGCATTCCCATTAAGATTTAGACCGGTGAAGAGGCCCCCCACCAATTATCCCCCTTCTGCCCCCACGCACCCCCACCCATACCCCATTTACGACCGTCATTCACAGCAACATCTTAAAAACAGCTTAGGTCCTCTTAGCTCGAGGGTCAAAGCTTAACGTTTTTCCAACTTGGGGATTTTTTTTTTTATATGACTAATAAATGGTGGGTTTTAAGTTTGAACTTTTTTTGCTGGTTTTTATTTCATTTTCCATAAACCGTTCTAAAAGGACGGCCTGGTCCTTGTGGCTAAAGGTGGAGAATTTCTGTTCCTGCTGCTGCTGCTGCTGTACTATTAGGGTGTGGTTATCACCTTTGTGATTTGTGCTGTGACATCAGAGCCGGGAGCTAACTGTACATCAGACCAAACTGTGAAAACCATCTCCAGACACCACGCAACAACCTCACCCGTTACTATTAATAAGCAGTGCTGGATAACCGTGTTCTTGGCGGTGAAGAATGCGAATGATGTCATTCTGAATCCAGGAAACATCTGGGAAAAATCAACTCCTCACCTATAGAGACGCTTTATAATAGGACCGAGGAAGTATTCTGAGGAGAAAAATCGGTGAAATTCGTTGGCCCTGGCCCGTACATTAGTCGACAGGCTTAGTTCCATCTCTCCGTGAATTACTGGAACTATTAAGTATTTAAGGCATTTAGTGTTTCAAATGACATGGATTATGGGCCGATTAATTGGCCTGATTTATGTGGGAACGTACCCTCGGAGCCGGGCCTTAATTATGCGAATCGTGAACACTTCCGAAGCTAATGCGACATAACGTGGCGGCTCAGAGACGCCGGCGTCCACTCGGTCGCCCGCGTTAGATCGGGTCCCACTGCCAGAGAGTGCTCAGGAGACGTCCCAGACGAGCCACGTCTGTTCCACGCTCCCGGCTATCCCCGGCGCCGTACGTCGGCCAGGCGGAGAGGCACACCCGATGCACCCAACAGCGTTAGCCGTGTCAGATCTGCTCCCCCTTTCTCCCTCATCTCTCTCTCTCCGTCTGGTGAGAAACTCTTTCTGAGAAGCCAGTAAAAAGAGCAAAGCAACAGACTCATAAACACGCACACACACACACAGCTACGGAGCAGCTAGAGATGACGGTATCAGTTTCTAATATCAATCTGGCCAGGGGGTCTATGAAGATGTGCAGAGGGTGGTCTGCTAGACCTGACACGTTTCAGGAGGGTGGACGGGTGATGCGCGGCTCCACCATCTGGCTGCGAAACAGACTTTGAAGACACGAGTTCAGGATGAGACACAGAAGGAAGCTTGTGATTTTAGAGCCATTTCAAGCGAAGATCAGGGTCGGTATCGCAGCACTGATATCGGCGATGTTTATGAGCGATGTCAGAGAGCCCATGTGGATTCATTAAAACTGGAAAATTAACAAAACCGAAGCATTTCCAAATCTTGGATTACCACATATAAAGAAACATTCACATTCCCTGCAAAGCCTTTTCCTTTTGCAAGCAGAGAACCAACCCTTCTGGGCCGGACAGGGACAGACCAGCCTTTCGGGCTGGTTTGGGACACACGTACGTTAAGCCTTCCCGCCCCCTGGTTAATTTACACAGCCACCGCTGACCAGCTTGAGCACAAAAGAAACTTCTAGTTCAAAGAAGGCCTCGGACAGTAAAACACAGGGCCCCTCCCCTGAGCCCGTCTGTCTCAGACACACGCAGACTGACACCAGGGAGAAGAGCACTTTTACTCAGCTGCGAACAACCTCTTTGGCAGCGAGGCATTTGCCAGTCGCTAGGTGAGAGCAGAACAAGCTTCCTATTGGTTCCTTTGTCTTTTTTGTGCTGTTCCCGACAGCAGGTGACTTCCGGCTGTTCACACGTGCGCTTCCTGGCCCAGACCCGACACGAGCTATGTTGCAACAGAATGAAAACTAGCAGGTCAAGGTGTCAGACACCACCCCCTGCCATCCACCTCCACCTCCACCCCTGCTGATTGGGTGGCAGTTTTCTACCCCGAGCCTGTGTGGCAATCCTAAGAATAGCTATGAGGGAAGATGGCTAGTCCTGCCTAAAATAAACCCCGTCACAGTTGAACACCGGTAACCTGGAGTGTCAGCGCAAGATATTTCGCCTGCCCTCGGTCATACTGACCCGAAATAGCGTCGGTGTTCCTCCGGGTACTGCTTGATCTAATGGACATTTTCTTTTCGGTTGCTGGTCTTGCAGCATCCCAGAAAAAAAGAGCACGCTGTAATAAACAAGATATCAGGCCGTCACAGAGACAAGGCCCCCAAACAGCCAATTTGTGCCACAAGCCCACAAACATGACAGGAAACACGGCGGTCAGGAAACCAGAGAGAAGAGTGATACGTTTGAACATCAGATTAGCGATAGTGGCCGTGGTGCGTCGCTGCCAGTGACGCATCCTTTGGGTGACAAATAGCCTTTTGAGGCAAGCCAGCGAGAACGCACACAGAGCCCCATTAACCCGAGGGGCCAAGGTGGGAGACGCTTACGGCACACGTCGACCCCTTTTTCTCGTCTTTTGATTACGCCGAAGACATAAAGATGGAAAATGAGCGAAAGCAGAAGCAGAGAGGTGCCGTTGCTTTAGCGTGTTACACTGCGAAGCCAAGCTAGAAACCAAACACCCTGAGAACTCTCTCTCTCTCTCTCTCTCTCTCTCTCTCTCTCTCTCTCTCTCTCTCTCTCTCTCGCTCTCTCCATTTTCCCTCTTACTTGCTCCTTCGCCAGCTTCTTATACTGTAGCGTCATCATCATCACAGCAGGCCCCCGTCTGCACTGAAGACTGGACCAGTTTGCCGTTTCCACGGTTCCTCGGTGTGGCGGGCCACACAGGACCTGTTACGGAGCCTTCACACACCAGCCTGGCACCACGGGCCCCTGATGACTCTCTTTCACAGCATGCTGACTAGAAAAACATGCATGATGAAAGAGTCGATTTTGCCCCAACCAAAATAGCCAGTTTAGCTATTTCTGTTATTTTTGCTAAGCTAACACACCTAGTTCACTCATTTTAGACTACATTTTTTAAAAAGCACACATTTTGACCAAATGGTTCACGGGATTAACTATCTGAGAACGCCTCTCCTGAGCATTGTATCCGGATCAACGGATCAGAACCTCTCACCCAGGCGTTAAGTTGGCCCGTGCACCCTTTATTTTTCATCAGACGTCTGGCAGCAAGCCGGGAGTCTTTACCCAGCCGCTCTGCTCAGCAGTTTTAAAACAGCCTCGGCATTGGAAGGCATGCTGTTGGCACTGCCGTCCCACCGAGACCGGCTCTGATCGACCCGTGTCCCGCCTACGCTGTGTTGGTGCTGATCCATTTATCAGGACGTGGGAGCGGCAGCAGGGCAGGGGAGCACAGACACTTCATCACCAGGGGAATTATGGGATGCTGGCAGGGGAGCTGCGCTACTCCCGCTAGGCCCCTCCCCCCACGGCCTTCACCTCGGCCCCTCCTCCCTGACCGTCACCTCGGCCCCTCCCCCCTGACCTTCACCTCGGCCCCTCCCCCCATGACAACCACACCTTCCACACGGGCCAGCATACGGAAGTCTGCATGGGCGTAGACATGTGTGAGCCCTGAACAGAACATCTGACCCGACCCTGGCTGGGGGCAGGACACGCCTGGTGCTTGGAGACGAGCGCGGGCCGGCGAGGGTGCATGAAGGCCGTGCGTGCACACTGGTTGGCACGATTCGCACAGTGATTCACAACCACCTCACACAGCTGTGAGCATGACTGTGCACAGAGAGAGGCTGATTAGGGAAAAGAGGGTAGAGTTTTGTTTCAACAGCTGCACAATATGCATCCTTGTGTGTGTGTGTGTGTGTGTGTGTGTGTGTGTGTGTGTGTGTGTGTGTGCGTGCGTGCGTGCGTGCGTGCGTGTGTGCGTGTGTGAGTGTGTGCGTGTGTGCGTGTGTGCGTGCGTGTGTGTGTGTGTGTGTGCGAGTGTGTGCGTGCGTGTGCGTGCGTGTGTGTGCGTGTGTGTGCGTGTGTGAGCGTGTGTGTGCGTGTGTGTGCGTGTGTGTGTGTGTGTGTGTGTGAGTGTGTGCGTGTGTGTGCGTGTGTGTGTGTGTGTGCGTGCGCGCACGTGTGTGTGCATCTCTATGCGTGTATTTTTACGTGGCCGGAGGGAACAGCCTGTGCACACTACAGCAGAAACGTGCCATATTCCTCTCAGACTAAAGAAGGAAATGCAGCCTGTAAATCACACAGGACTGCTGCTGCATGAAATGGGTGGAACACACAACACCAGGTTTGTGAGATCACTTACACAATTCCTCTGCCACCCTTACAGGTATACTGTCCACACACACACACACACAAACCACAGCACGCATGTATCTAAGTGAAGGCGAGGCCAAGGTTAATGGCTATTCTTTAAACTTTCCACTCTAATGCTCTGTGACGCAGAGGATGACTAAAAAAGACGTCGTAAGCCAAGCCTCCTGAACGGCGGGGAAGTTCTGGCTGTCGGAGCATCTGTCATTGCCCTCGTAAGCCCAGGTGGAGAAGCTCGGAGCGCGGAGCCGCCCTCCAGTGCTCATCCCTCTCTCCCTCCCTCCCTCCCTCCCTCCCTCCCTCCCACGCCACAATGCCCCGTTATTCTGCGGATGACCTCGGCCCTCGCAGACAACGGACCCGCTGTTGAACGCCAGAGCAAAACGAGACCTTTCGCCTTCAAATGCCAGCCCACCAGCAGCTGCCGTTCCCCTTCACTTATTCAATTTGTGGCCGGAAATTTAATAGGCAGGACAAGGAAAACCACTCATTTGAAAAAGCTACACAGACGTGCAAGTAATAATTATGTCATTGGCAGATTTGAGGAGCCGCACTTTCCGCCTCGGTGGGAACTGTGGAGAGGCCGCCGGAAGCCTGGAGCTGGCCAGTTCTAGCGGGCCTTCAGCTCACACTCACACCGGACTGCAGACTATTAGACAGGTCTCAAGAGCTCAAGAGGCTAAAATAGCATGCTCTAAAATCTCTCTCTCTCTCTCTCTCTCTCTCTCTCTCTCTCTTCTTTCTCCTGCTCGTATTCTAGTTCTCTTTCTCTCCTTTTCTCTCTAAACTCAAGTCCCACTCAGCAATTCACCTCCATTCACTCCACAACGCACAGTTCAACAAACAAACTGACAGAAGAAGAAAATTTTAATCAGGCCAACACGTAGCCATTCCTTTCCACATAAAAACCCACAACCTTGGTAACAACCTTTTAAAAGGCTACTATATGCAAAGGACTCGCTCCGCAGCCTGAATGAACTCAGAGGTAAGATGGTTTGTGTTTTTTTCCCGCTGTGTCCTCTGACTGCGCAGTGCTGTAAATACGAGGACAGCGTCTGAAAACACGCAGAGGCTCAGCAACCGTCAGGCGGGAGTGTGAGGAGCAGGGCGGGGGGGGGGGGGGGGTGTTTGGAGGGATGTGGGGGGTGATACCGCGTGCTTTCGCCGCCCCCTGCGAGGCTGAGAGAGCAGAGAGAAACAGGGCCCGTAAATGTACTGCCTCAGCACGGCTCAAATTCTTTCCACCATCAACCGCAACGAAATGACCTTTTCCGTTGTGTCAGAGATGGAGGCTTCACAGTGCGTTACACACCTCTGGTTACGACTTCAACAAAAGATAATAAAAATGGTAATATTTCATATGAAATTCTCCATGTTCACTTCTGTCCCTGTGGTTCTAATTATTCCACTGCACACAGCAATGCAGCTAGCCTGGCTCAGAAACTAACACAGTAACCCACATAGTTACTGGGGGGAAATAGTCTTCATTACTATACACACAGATAAAGAACGAAAAACCCCCATGCTTTAATTTCTGTGAAGTTCAAAGAGATGGACGAGAGTTGCCCAGGCAGGTCCTTTAGCTGTACAAACAGCCCACGCCATTCCAATGTCACCGGTGCCAGGCAGAAAAGGTCAGAATGACAGGCGAAAGGAAGCTGCCTCATGCGCAGGACCCGAGTTAATACGAGATAATCGCCTCCAACTCCTCCAGCCGGCATCTCTAGACCCTCGTCTGCCTTAAAGGTTATATTACTTTAACAAACTTAGAGAGAGAGAGAGAGAGAGAGATAGAGAGCGAGAGAGAGAGAGAGAGCAGGGGCAGAGAAAGAGAGAGGGAGCGAGAGAGAGAGAGCAGGGGCAGAGAAAGAGAGAGGGAGAGAGAGAGAGAGAGAGCAGGGGCAGAGAAAGAGAGAGGGAGAGAGAGAGAGAGAGAGAGAGAGAGCAGGGGCAGAGAAAGAGAGGGAGAGAGAGAGAGAGAGAGAGAGAGCAGGGGCAGAGAGAGAGAGAGAGAGAGAGAGAGAGAGAGAGAGAGAGAGCAGGGGCAGAGAAAGAGAGCGGGAGAGAGAGAGACAGAGAGAGAGAGAGAGAGAGAGCAGGGGCAGAGAAAGAGAGAGGGAGAGAGAGAGACGGAGAGAGAGCAGGGGCAGAGAAAGAGAGGGAGAGAGAGAGAGAGAGAGAGAGAGAGAGAGCAGGGGCAGAGAAAGAGAGAGGGAGAGAGAGAGAGAGCAGGGGCAGAGAAAGAGAGGGAGAGAGAGAGAGAGAGAGCAGGGGCAGAGAGAAAGAGAGAGGGAGAGAGAGAGAGAGAGAGAGAGAGAGAGAGAGAGAGAGAGAGAGAGAGCAGGGGCAGAGAAAGAGAGAGGGAGAGAGAGAGAGAGAGCAGGGGCAGAGAAAGAGAGGGAGAGAGAGAGAGAGAGCAGGGGCAGAGAGAAAGAGAGAGGGAGAGAGAGAGAGAGAGAGAGAGAGAGAGCAGGGGCAGAGAAAGAGAGGGAGAGAGAGAGAGAGAGAGAGAGAGAGAGCAGGGGCAGAGAAAGAGAGGGAGAGAGAGAGAGAGAGAGAGAGAGAGAGAGAGAGAGCAGGGGCAGAGAAAGAGAGGGAGAGAGAGAGAGAGAGCAGGGGCAGAGAGAGAGGGAGAGAGAGGGAGAGAGAGAGAGAGAGCAGGGGCAGAGAGAGAGAGAGAGAGAGAGAGCAGGGGCAGAGAGAGAGAGAGAGAGAGAGAGAAGGTAAGGGAATCGGAGGGGACGGAGAGTGAGAGCGAGGAAAGAAGAGTGTGCGTGTGCAGGAGAGGGAGAGAGTATTGCGCAAGAGAGCAGGCTGCCCCCCCGGCCCCGGCGGATCCATCGTCTCGTCTCCAGGCTACGCCTGCACTACAGTTCACGAGTCGGGACGGTTACGCCGTTTACTCTTGTGGGCATCAATATTCAGCACTTCCTTTTAGCTCCACCTCTTCAGGAAGCGGCGCGTCCTAGCGATGTGGCGACGACCAAATCCCTCCCTTTCCCCTCTTGCAGGCTCTCGCGCTCGTCCCGTTTCATGGACTAGCCCGAGATCTTCACGTCAGCTCGAAACAATCCCGAGGACGACGGCCCGGGTTTAATCCCACTTGAGAGGGGATGCACAGGCTCCGTTTACGGGCTGTAGATTTATGAACTCAGTAAGAGACGCTAAGCAGAGCTCCTTCTGGCTACAAGCATCTCAGCCCTGAGACTTAACTTGTTCATACACATACTACATCATGCAGATGTGGTCCATAACCATCCCTCTCTTAGGCTGGTGTACATTAAACTGGCTCGCACACACACGCACACACACGTGCACACACTCGCACACACTCATGCACAAGCGCGCGCGCGCTTCCAGTAAGGTTTCCTGGGGAGGACAGTTCACAGGATGTGGGGACCCGGCTCTGGTTAGTGTCACCATAAACGCCGGAGCCAGCGCAGGCAATATAAGTCACAGTGACACACATACGAGATTGAGGAGCGTGTCCACCATGGCCCAGGAAATGGCGGCAGGTCAATCATACGGGGACGAGGGGACTCTCGTCGGTGCAGAGGCAGGTTAGTGCTCCATCACCGGCGGCGGGGAGACGCCATTTTCCACTCAGCCGCTCAGTGAAGGGCTACGGGCTCGACGGTCTCTCTCAGAGGGAGGAACAGACAAGTCGGCCTTCTGCTGATGAGGCTACTCTGCCCCCCCCACGCCCCCACCCCTCCGAGGCTGGAGGAGGAGGGGTTTGGGCGGGACGGGCGACAGCACCGCACAGAGACTGGCGGACGGGGTCGCATTATCCGCGCTCCTCTCGGAAATGCGAACGCAAACTCTAATTGGAAAGGGGCCCCATCAATTATTCACCATCAATCATTTATCTGGGCTAAGAACGGGGGAAGGGGGGATGACGACAACACAGAAGGTCGCGAGGTCAAGGCATGGGCCGATCCATCACGGACAAGACGGGGGTGGACAGAGTGAGATACAGAAGGAGGAGGGGATGAGTAGAGAAAGGGAAAGAGGGAAATGGAGGGAGGCGAATGAAGGAAAGGGCAAAAACACCTGTGCACTCAGAAACGTCGCTGCCTGAAACCCGAGTCCTGACGGGATGCGTACATTTGTACAGGTAAGGGATACAGGAAGTAGACATTTGTCGGTGTGGTTACTGGAGCTGGGTCACTTACCCTCACATTTCGCCTGTGTGTGTGTGTGTGTGTGTGAGTGAAAAAGAGAGAGAGTGAGTGAGTGAGTGTGTGTGTTTAACAGAGAGTGCGTGTGTCCCAACACACAGGCTTTCAGCTAACAGACCAAAATAATTACATGATCAGTTGAATTAGATCAGGCGTGGAAAAAAAAAGCAGTCTTTGGGTCCCCAGGACCCGGATTAAAGAACCAGTGGGCCGAACCCCTAACAGCCTCTGCCATTCCTCACTGGTTCCTGAAGGTCCGGCCAGACAAGCCCCACCCTGACTCATGAGCAAACTAGCGCCGCCCGGTTCATTCCCAAACGAGCTCGGCCCTGTTTCATTCCAGCGGCGCCTGTTGGGCGAGCGACCCAGCACGGAGACGCGAGCGCTCCAGGAGGCAGGCCATGCCAGCAGGCGAAACCTGACGCCTTGATCCGAGCACACACAGGCAGGAGAGAGGGAGCCCCACCCTGCCGGAGCAGCCGGCCAGGAAACGCAGATCGGCCCGGCCAGACGCCCACACAACGGCATTTTGTTTTGGTATGAATTCCCCAATCGTTTCCTCGTGCTCGATGACGACAGGCTGCACTGAAGAACAGAAACAGGTCGTCAGTGCAGTGAGTCTACATAATGAGCACAGAGGAAAAAGAGAGAGAGAGAGAGAGAGAGAGAGAGAGAGAGAGAAGACTGAAAGATAAGGAGCACGGAGAGAAAGAAATAAGAATATGCAAGAGGAGAGAACAAGAGAATGTGAGCTGTTACAACCCGAGCCTAGAAAACAGACAGACAGAGAGAGAGAGAGAGAGAGAGAGAGAGAGAGAGAGAGAGAGAGCAAAAAGACAGAGCGCTCGATAACAGAGGCACACAGCACCAAGGTGGTGGCTGAATCCGTATTCTTCCCCAACAACGAGAGGAGTAGGTAAACCGGATCAATGAAACATGTATAACAGAAAAAATAAAAACTTTCTCCATTTGTGAGACTGTGGCTGAGGTGGATTAACTATGCTAAGCCCAAAAGGTCAGAGTTCATTGTGTGCGAGTACGGTCCTCTCTTATCCGTTCAACGTTTTTTTTCGTTTCTTTTTTTTTTTGGACATCGCCGCACTTATCAGCGTGTAAAAGGCAGACAATTCTGCTTCGTATAAGCCTGGAGAGAAAAATGGGGGGCAAATTATGTGGAATAGAGATCATAAGATGGACACGTAACATGTGGTGGTACGTGACGTGACGTCGTCGCTTGCCTTGAAACGACTCCCTCACGGAAAATGAAAAAAGAGGCAGTGAACCGGCACGAGGCGCGTACGGGGCCGCTGTTTGTAGAGGGGCACGTGTCCCTCGCGCCTCCAACGAGAGGAGAGAAGCGGACAGAGGCAACAAGAAGAAGGAAGAAATAATACCATCCAAGAAGTAAAGCAAGCGGAGAGAAAGCACACGCGAGGCAGCCCCCGGGCAGGAGGCGCGCCTGGTGGCGGCGTGTTGCTGTGTTGTTTTTGCGAGTGCCATTCTGCCTCCTCTCCATCGCGTCTGCGTGCCCCCCACCCCCACCCCTCCCCCGCGCGCCTCCCACCTAGTTTGGAGCGCATGCGGAAAGCCAGGGCAAGCGTGGCTATTCCTGCTCCTTCTCATTAGGCAAGGAGGTCGTGGAACACGTTCTCCCGACTGCTCCTGGACTTAAATAAACTCCAGCGAGGCGGCAAAACCCGCCAAAGCGAAGCCAGCTAAAGATACTGCGGCCGCTCCCTCTCTCTCTCTTTCTCACTGGGAGAAATAAGATATTCTCCTGTTCCCTGGCTGCGGTCGTTGGAGTCGAGCGCCCTCCTGGAGGCCCCCGCCCCTGCCTGCAGCGGTGGGCACGGTGACCCAGGTGCGTCTTCCAATCATATAAGCAGCCGAGAGGTTCCTCTTTCACAAGCAGGCTCCGGGGAATCACAACGGCTGTCATCCCGGCGTCTGTAAAATTATGGTTTGTGGTAAGTGTGTATGAAATTGGATGAGAGGAGGGGGGGGGGGGAGCCTACAGATGAGATCTGTTGCTGCTTTTCTTAACAATTCCCAAATGTAGCCCAGGTGTCTGCTGAAAAGCATCGCCGATATGATAGATCGCATGAAAGCGAGGTGGATTTGACCAGGCCAGACCGGGCGAGGGTTGGGGCGAGGGTCTCAGCCACTGCTATCAGCAACAGCTGTGGATTTCTGAGCGCTCTACGTGCGCAAGCCAGCCAGCCTCACGGGTCCAGTCAGGCTGAACCGAGATAATTATATGCCAAGGACAAACAGCCATGTTCACATGCTACACAGAGGGGAAAAAAAGTGAGGCACCTTTAACGCGCTGGCCAATGTCAGTGTCACTCGGGGAGACAGATAACGACCCAGAGCGATAGGCGTGTGGCGCCGGAGACGCGAGCCAGGCAACGCGTGGGCGGAGTCCACGCCAGGCCGACGCTAACGGCCCGAGGGCTTTTATCAGTGCCGGGGCATTCCACAAATCCCACCTCCGGCCTCCCAGGAACGCTGCAGCGGACGATGTGCAGACTACCTGCTGTGATAAGGACTCGGGGACAGCGAAGGTCAGACGTGAATAAAATATCAGCTCACGGAGGGACGGCCCAAAAAGGGGAGACCACCCTTTGTCCCCTTACTGCGTCACCGTTGCCGAGACCGAGCTCTGCTCCCGGGCCCCGGCTCGTCCGGGAAGGGCCCGGAGTTGGACCACGACGCGTCCCGAGCTCGTCCCCGCTCCAGACTCGTTAAGTGATGCTGGATCGTAAAAATATACGGACGCCATCGTAGGATGTGATGCCGCGGTCCATGTCTTTGGAGCATGCTCGATAAACTCCTCGTTACCAACCGCAGCCTATTAAAAACAAAACCCAGGGGGGAGGGACCGGACGCGCAACGGGCTGTTATTTCCATGCTCGTCTAAAAGTGTTGGGAGTAATTACATGAAATACAATATACTGCACTCTGCACACTATCAAAGTCCAGCATCTGTCTTTTTAAGGGCGGCGTAAATCACGGACGCGTAAAGCTGTGCGCAACCACGACAACTTCCAACAAACGTCCCCCCATGGGAGCTGAATGCAGTAAATTCAGCAAACGGGTTCTTTTAAAACTCCAGGAGCTAAACGGCACAGGAGTCCCAGAGTGAGAAGTTTATCAGCGCCGTGCTGCAGACGGGCTCGACGTCTACGGACGCGGTGCATCGGAGGCCGGGGCCAGGCTGGAGTGTAGACGATGAGCTCCTGGTGCTTCTCATTACCTAAAGTACAGCCGCTGCTAGAAGATAAGACCAATACAGGCAGGACTCGGAATGCGCTTTCAAGTGTCGCATGGAAAATCACACCACAATGACGTTAAATTTTGGTACAATCGCCAGCAAGCAACAGTTTTCGAAAAAATGTGGTAAAACATTAAAACTACCAAACACAAAAGACTTTTTTAATTACACTGTAATTAAACAGAAAATGGTAATTGGATAAATGTTTTGTAACTAATAATTATGATAAAAAAGCATGCTGATGTGCGGAGAACTCTCCGTGATGGAGGTCGTTTCCCTCCACAATTCCACTGATCAGTGGTATACAGGGAAAGCGGGTCATGTCCGGGGGATTTATTGTATCTCAATCCGGCCCGGCTACGGCAGCGGGCTGCCTCCAGAGCATTCACACACGCGGCCCAAGAGGCGGAACGCCGCCTTCATTACAGCGTATTGATTGGCCCAAACAAAAAGCCTGAACCCATCGATTGGCTCACACCTCGCTAGGGGAGGCAGGACCATGGCACTTGTGGAAACCGGAGCGAGACGGAAGGCGTGCGACCGCTGGGACACACGAGTGTCGTGGCAGTGTCCTGGAGGCGGAAAACCAAGGAGTGGGCAGGTCTCGGTAAGATCAAAGAGACCACTTCCAGCGAGTTAGGCTCCACGTCTAAACGAAGGACAGAGAGAAACACCAAAGACAGAAGGCACCCAGGGGAGCATTGTGGCTCATCTGAGATCCACTACTCACTCCACAGTCTTATCACAGGCCTGTGAAGTGAAGCTAGGCATCTCTTCTCTCCGCGACGTCTTTGAACGTGCAGCGTTCAAAATCAAGATCAAGATCAAATCCATCTCCCGCTGACCAGGCGGCCCGTTATAAACACCGCCATGTGTCAGAGCCACGTAGGCCTTATCCATCTTTCAGGGACGTAAGGTCTAATGGCACTACAGCGCAGGACAGTGGGTATCCCCAATCCCTTACAGCTCAGTCCTCCGGCGCTGGCTGAGCGTAGTGAAGTCATTAGTCGAGGTTGTGGTGTGGGGTGAGTTATGGCACGGTGAGCCGAGACCGTGGCGGGCGGAGAACATCGCTCAGAAGTACAAACGGCAGACCGTCCGGATTTACGGGGATCGGGTCACTGAGGGTAAGGCTTGGGCCAAACACACTGCACTCTAAATACTTCAAAGTGTACCGAGGTGCACCTGGACCTGCTGAAATACAACACCCGGGCTCCACACAGGGTGTGGTGCAAAACGTTCCCCAAAAGCAGGACACCTCTACAGTGTTCCCTCCCTCAACTCATGAGCTAAGTCTGATCTCTTATGGAGTTTAGAACGGGGGTGTCTGGGGATGGAAAACCAAGCGCCAGACAGGTCGGCAAAGTCTAATAACGTTCTGCTTGCTCTTAGGGGAGCGGCAGCTGTTTTAGACCGTCTCTACACACTCCTTTTGTAAGTATAGTCACGGAAGCTCAAAGCAATGGGAACCCTCAGTGCAATGCTTCACCTTGGCTCCGTCTTAGACAGGGATCATATAGCAGTCTCCTAACGCTCCTGACACAAATTGTGACAATTATTTATTGTTTCACGCCTTGCTATGCTCATACATGGGTAGAAATAAACTCATTTCAGTACGTCACTGTGTCTGGCAGGTTTGGTTTACTGACTGCATTACACAACTACAGAATTAGGAACAATAAAGGCGACGTGTCTGCAAGCATCTACCAAGGATCTGTGCCTGAGAAGAGACATCAAAGAAACGAGATCTTTATAAACGTCTCACTGGAACGCACGGGCTTGTGGTGAAGCAGATGAGAGTGAGGGTCAGCGTATCGCCATGACGCTAAGAAGGGCTCGTAGTAGGTCCGTGCTCTGAGCTGGAAGTGAAAAAACAGAAAGAAAAAGACGAGAGACCAGTCTGAAGTGCGCAGCTCGCACTAGGGCGCACACTCACTTTGTTTCTGCCACATGGTGAAGTCAGTCAACTGTATCTCCCCACTTACAGAT
>NC_137509.1:4440000-4470000 GCF_041902795.1 Electrophorus electricus
CCCTTACTACCTCGCACTCTCCGTTGACTTCTGTCCCGTACGCGTGAAATTCCGCGGCCCTGTCCGAGGGAAACACGCCCTCTCGTTTTTTGGGAAGAGCTCCGTTTGGAAGTGGGCTCTAATGAAAATCACGGCTGTGGGGGGAGATTGCGCCAGGGTGAGGACTCTGCGAGGCATGAGTCGTCCACTCACAGGGCACCGACTGACCCCGCCACCCACACAGCTGCAGCTTCATTCACACAATCGTTCCACACCGTCGTGGAGGATGTATGCGCTTTGCTCCGTGCTCTTGTAATTTCAGAGAGGAAAAGCTTTTCGGTCACCACTTAATGTCCAACAGTACAAAAAATAAATCAATCAAAACGAAACAAAAGGACTAAAACACATTTGCTGAAACCGTCGCACCAAAACCGGGAGAGGACGCGGAGTGACGGAGCTGGCAGGCCTAACTGCTCAGTGCTGCACCCAGCCCTGCATCACAGAACTTGGCGATGACCGGAGAAAACAGCACAGCTTTTCCAATAAGGACAACTCATTCCAGACTGGTAGTATACAAGTACAATCCCACTGTAATCTTAGTATGCAGCTCAGGATGCCTTACAAATCAAACAGACAAAACATCTCTGACCATCTGGCTGCAAAAATAAATAAATGATATATTATATTATATCTTCTGCTGAGCATACAAAACAGCAAGCAGCACTTTCAATGGGAAGCGTTTTCCTCTAGGGTCAGGGGTCAGGAGACCCTGGACACAGTCAAACGCGGAGACCACGTGACGCACAAGAAGTCACACTGGGATGAGCACAAAGAAAAGAATGCGATTCTCTCGTCTCCTAACCCACTTTGCCAGGTACTTGTGATCCGTCTAGGTGAACAGACAGCTGCCGAACGCATGGAGGTCTACAGCCAACTTGCTCAGTGACTCCATCACGCAAGCACAGGCATCCGGTACTAACGGCTGTCAAAGAGCTGCAATATTGCACAATAATACTCCGCCATTCTTCATGAACGTGTCTTACCGACATGTTCCGAGCTGCTTCTTTTCAGAAGTAAAAAAAAAAAAAGACCCAGATTTTCTTGCTCTAACTGCGGACAATTAAAATGGATTGCTTTACCAGGAACAACGAACTCCGTGAGATTGGTTTACCCCTTTTCCCATTGTTTTCACTGCTGGCAGGAGAGCACACAAACTCAAGAAAAGTGGAAATTCAGCGAGCTTTTCAAAAAACTCTTTGTGCGCATCCATGATTAGAAGCAGAGCTAAAGCCCTCCAGATTTGCCCTTTTATTGGCATACAAACCAAACAACATGGCGTTTAAGCCCACATAACAGCACAACTAATTGTTTAAATATGTCTGAAGCTTGTTTTCACCCACCATAGCACAGAGCCGCACATGAAGCCAAGATACACACACACCCACTCACGCATGTGCACATTCCTGGTTTCAGCAGCTTATAAGCAACACACATGTCGACACACTTTCACAAAGCACGTTTGATAGCTTTCTGGGTTATTTTCCCACTTGGTATGCCACCAGTAACAGCTCAGCAACACAACACATGTACATCACAAACACACACACACACGCGAGCGCACTACAGCAGCACCTTCCTTACCGATGAGTAGTGGCTGTCCCTCCAGCAGGGACTCCGGCATGGGGGCATCGTACGCGTGTTGGGCGAAGCCTGGCCTGCATGCTGGCTCGGGCACCCTACTCCCTGTGCCCATCTGCAACACACAGACAGCGACTCATCAGCCCCCAATTAACATTCCCCACTTCTCACCCCTTCACAACCCCCACCTCACACACACACACACACACGCACACACAATGGCAGCACCTGTTTTATAGAGGGACAGTGAGTGCAATTAGGGTAATGAGGCCAGTGAGGTTAAGCGTTCTGCAGAGAAGCATGGTAGGAAGCAAGAACAGGGGTCGTTTGTTTTTCACTGAGGGGGAGCCAGCGCTAAGGCCAGCCATCGATCGGCGGCCCAGAACAGCCCAGAACAGCCGCCAAGGCTCCTGACAAACGACTCCTCCGACATGGCCAAGCACGGCGGTCAGAAGCTGCATTTCAAAGGTTGAAGATTCGGGCACTGGCTGGCTGGGGACACCCGGATGACGTCTGGGCTGTGCTGAACCAGGGGGGAATACATATCACTCGAGGGGTTCCTTAATGGACTGACAAGTAATAATAAAACTGGAAAGTTAGAGGGAGAGAGAGAGAGAGAGAGAGAGAGAAAGAGAGAGAGAGAGAGAGAGAGAGAGAGAGAGAGAGAGAGAGAGAGAGAGAGTGTGTGTGTGTGTGTGTGTGTGTGTGCTCTTGAGTGGCTATATAGGGCCTTGACCTAAACTGCATCACATTCCCAACAATGCACCCCTCCTCCCACGCACCAAATGTCACCCCGTTACCCCCCTGCCAAATGTCACTCCTGCCACCCGAGGTCTTAATCCCATATCTTTTGTTTGGGCCCCAAGAAGAATGCGAGTTCCAGAGCATGACAGCATTATGGGTATTCGGGCCACTTGCCTCCTTCAATCAGCGGAATTTCAATGAAAGGTGGGGGAGGGAGAACAAAGCACTGAATTAACACACTAAACACAGAACACACTAAACACAGGACACAGAACACACTAAACACAGGACACAGAACACACTAAACACAGGACACACTAAACACCGGACACACTAAACACAGGACACAGAACACACTAAACACAGGACACAGAACACACTAAACACAGGACACAGAACACACTAAACACAGGACACACTAAACACACTAAACACAGGACACACTAAACACAGGACACAGAACACACTAAACACAGGACACAGAACACACTAAACACAGGACACAGAACACACTAAACACACTAAACACAGGACACACTAAACACAGGACACAGAACACACTAAACACAGGACACAGAACACACTAAACACAGGACACAGAACACACTAAACACGAGACAGAGAACACACTAAACACAGGACACAGAACACACTAAACACGAGACAGAGAACACACTAAACATGAGACACAGAACACACTAAACATGAGACACAGAACACACTAAACACGAGACAGAGAACACACTAAACACAGGACACAGAACACACTAAACACAGGACACACTAAACACAGGACACAGAAAACACAGGACAAAGAACACACTAAACACGGGACACAGGACACAGCAAACACGGGACACAGGACACACCAAACATGGGACATAGGACACAGCTAACATGGGACACAGGACACACAGGACACAGGACACAGCAAACACGGGACACAGGACACACGGGACACAGGACACAGCAAACACGGGACACAGGACACAGCAAACACGGGACACAGGACACAGGACACAGCTAGCTTTACATATCAGCTGTTAGAAACAAAACAGGAAAAGATAGAATGTATGATATGTAAAATATGTCAATGATAACTGTTTGATTTCATTTAGCATTTGTTGGTTTTGGTTTTCTTGTCTTTGTTTACAAATCTTCCGTACCAAACCGGTTACTTTTTTCCATTCCAAACTGATTTAAACATTAGTTAGTAGGAAACTAATGCAGCAGGTCCTATTAAAGGCTACTAGACGTATTCTGAGATGGTTGAGCTCAGTAAGCGACATCGGCCGATGGCTTTCAGTTTATTAAGGAACATCAACGACAAATCTGTGAACGGCGGAGTCCGTCTCTCTGCTTACAATCCGCTCCCAACCTGTAGCCCAATACTCCCAGTGTTTCTGAAACAGTCTACGTCGGCAAAACACTTCACAAAAGCCCCGACGACCCAGCTTTAAGTTTAATAACTGCCATTGTTCTTTCGAAAACAACACGGGCTGCGGAGAAGGCACTTGCCCGACTAAAGCCTAGCCCGAGCCTGTCTACAGAAGGATGAGTCCAACACACCCGTCGCCCCAACCCCGCCTGGGTTTGTGCGCCGCGCAGACAAACGCAGGTCGGACGCAGGTTTAAGACAAAGTTACGCGTAAAACTATCACCCCGTGCAGAAAAGCGCGTAGGTTAGCGCACAGGGAGCACACGAGCGCACCAGAGTAGTGCGGAGCAGCCCAGTTACCTGCAAAGCTGCCAGGAGACACAGCAGAAAGCAAACGACCGGCAGGCGCATTGGGACACTTTGTGGTGGATTTCCCCCTCGGAATCCGTGCAAAAAAAAAATTATCCTTTTCGTTTCGTCGGGTAGAGATGTTCCCCTTTCAGTGCAAAGGCGGCAGCACCGTGCAGCAGCCCGCCGTATCCACTCCGCGTGCCGTGCTGTAGCTCCCTCGCGCTGGTACTGAAGCTGCAACTCCGGTGGAGACAAAAAAAAAAAAAAAAAGAAATCAGCGCTCGCCGGCGCCCCCTACCGGCGGGTCCCGCCGCTGCGCCAACACGTGTTCACGGAGGAAACGAAGCGTTTTCTTCGCTCGGTCCCAGTCACCCAAACGTCCTTCATTAATCATCTGACTCGGGAGTAAGAATCCCGATGAAACAGGCCGTGGCTGTGCAGGAGATCCAGCGCTTCAGAATATCTATTTCAGTGCTTTCTGCTCGGGGAAACTGGGTTTGACGCCGGCGTTGCGTGTTAAAGGTACACAAATGAGAGGTGTTGTTTCTGTTCTATGCATAATCAGTGCAGTTTATCTTTGAAGACATATTTCTTATCTTGTTCTACCACTGAGACAAGTGAAGAAAAAGAAGCTTTTTCCCTTATTCTCAGCACTTAAGCATTGAATTAACCTTGATTTATTTAAACTGAACTATTAAATGGAATTGAATTTCTTTTATTTTAATTGTTTGCCACTGGTCAGATGGCCTGCGGTGACAAATGTAAGCAAGACAGGAATGAGTTGTTTTTACAGCTGAAGCCTTCACTTCCTTTCACTGCGTTACGTTCCACACCTGCTACCGACGTACAGACAGGCGTACAGAGCTGTGTTCCTTCGTCCCTCTGTTCTGGACCATCTGCTGGATCTGATCACGTTGATCTGAGCTTGGTGTGGCCGCATGTGAAACATTCCAGGCTAAGGAAAACCAGGCGTGCTGCAAGAATTGGAGGAGACGCTCTATCGGTACAGGTAGTGGCAAGGTCAAAGACAATATTTGCTTTTATCAGTCCTGAATAAAAAGGCATCCCTCCCTCCCTCCCTCTTTTCCTCTCTCTCTCTTTCTATCTCTCTCTCTTCATGTCTCCCTCTCTCCCTCTCGCTCTCTTTCTCTCTGTTTGCTAATGATTCAGAGACATAGGCTCGCACAGGGTACAGCCCACACACGACTACTCACATAAATACACAACTGTTCATGAAGGCCCATTCCACATCAAAGATTAAGTACACCACGATTTTGTGGAATTTGGCCCATCAAAGCCTAATGCATAGCAACCCCGTTTTTGTGCGTAACGGTGCTGTGATCGCAGCAGCTTTCAGACATGTTCAGTCTTTTGTGGAGCATTTTCTGTTTACTTTAATGATCTTTCACAGTGCTCCAGTTGATCTTTCATCTGTGGTTCACAACAATATTTATAAATCTTTCTACTTCAGGCATAGCCTCATAAAACACAAAAGATAAAAATGAGACATAAAAAAAAAGCATATTAAATATTTCCAGCGTATATTTTCTTCTCAGAACTGTATAAACATGGTGATTTGTTTGACAAAATGGACTCGCAAGATTGCACATTTTGAACTAATCTGGCTCCAGTGCTGAGCCCGGTTCAAGTCCAGACTACAAAAGCGCCCTGCTAACGTCCCCTACTCCACGCCCACCCAGCCCCGATTAGGGCTCTGCCTTCATTCCCCCACACCTGATTCAACTCATCAGCCCCTCACAAACCAAGCCAGAGTTCACAGGGTTTCTGGGACTCGGGTTAAGCAACCGGCCCGCGTTCATCTGCTAAGAATCGACAAGTACAAATCAACCTCTGTTCTTGGATCCAAAACAAGTAATCAAATAGCGATTCACTTTTTGGCCATCAGTCCTGCAGCAATTCCTACACTGTGATTGGTTATTGGTGAAGATCAGCTGCTCAGCAGTCACGGTGTAAGGCATTATCAGCACGTGAAAAGATTCCCGTGAAGCCGAATGAGGGAGTAACTGGCTTTATCATGCAGCCCGTGAAGACGGCAGGGCAGGGGGGGAGGATTTTCATGAAATGAAATTAAGCTCTGGAGTCTTGGATCCAGCTTCCCTCAAGCACCTCGAATCACCGCTGCGTATGAAAAGTGCTATACAAATAAACCTGCCCCACCCAGCACCACTGGGACCATATGCCTGGTACAGCAGACAACGCCAGAACCCAGTGATGGACTATGAGCCAAGTTCCAAAACTTATACGGACGTTTAAAGAATGTGTAGTAACAGTGTAATATGGCTTCGGCTTAATCTTCCTGAAAAAACAGCTGCAGAGAGAGCGCAACTGTTTCACGTCTATTGTCTAATATACAAGCGCTGAACGCTGTTCCAAGAGACTTAGTGCCCTACAGGGTTTAATTCCAGCCCTAAATCCCTTTATTACGGCTCCGCTAACAAGCTATTCTGACGTTCCCAAAGTCCTAGAGTAGTTAGACCAGGCGTGTTAGTGCTAGAACTAAATTCGACAGGACGGTCGATCTCTGGGTCATGTGACCCTGATTTATAATAGACGGATGAAACGATGTCAGGCCCAGACGAGTTTAACCAACCGAGCTTTTTTGCTCAATAGTGTTGAGGTGACTATAGCTCAAGTCCTGTTGCCATGTGCCGACGGCCCTGGTCTTCTCTGTGGGACAGATGACAGAGTTCCTCTCTCACTCTGTCCACGTGTGTACGTGACAGGCGGTCTGTCGCCACCACCGCGCGCGCTGAGCCTCTCGGTTACGTCGCGCGGCTGGAAGGTTCTAGAAGACGCGGTGGCAGATTTCACGTGCTTCCGAAAGAAGGTTTGCTAATAACTGGCTCTGTTATTCATTATTACCAAATGGGAAAGAATGAATGACAGCTTTATACGTAAAAAGGAAACAATTTGACCCTATTAAATTTACACACGAGGAAATTGGATGCTTCAAATTGTGCAACATAAAAGGGACAAATCTCTCCGCTTTGCTTAGTCCAGCTACTTCCGAATGTCCTACGCTTAATCCTGGCTTTCTGCTCATATGAGGCATCTATTCATTAAGAGGCACAGGAAAAGGGCGCACCGCCACAAAGCTTAATGAATGCACATTTGAATACGTCTCCTTTTTCAGGGTTGCGGACATGAAGAACGGAGTAGAGGCCTTGCTTGTTCGCGACTTTTCTGTTTGGTGGAGCGGTACAAGGACAGAGGCTTGTGTTTTCTGCACAGAAACGAGGAGGGGCCACGCGCGCGAGCGTTTCTCAGACAGTCCGCCTCCGCGTTCCAGAGAACTTCCTCGGACTGAGTTTGTGCTTGGGTAGAGAAATCCAAAGCCCCAAAGACCCGCTGACCACGGCGCACCTGATTCAGCACGTCGGCTAATTACCGAGCGGAGAGGCTAATCGCAGGCCACAATCACGG
This sequence comes from Electrophorus electricus, assembly GCF_041902795.1. NCBI lineage: Eukaryota > Metazoa > Chordata > Actinopteri > Gymnotiformes > Gymnotidae > Electrophorus > Electrophorus electricus. The sequence continues at coordinate 4,447,535 of NC_137509.1, forward strand.
TGCTGACTCTCCTCCCCTCCTGTCTGTCCATGCGGCAGAGACCAAGTGGCTCAAAGCCCCACAGTGCTTTGTGTTTCCCCTCCTCTGGTACACCTGCTTCAGCACATTAGCTAATTGTGAAGGCCTTCATGAACTGGATGGGGTCTTGAGTGTAAACTCTAATTACACACCAAAGCCTAAGAATACTATATGTGTTACGGCTCACCCTCCTGTGTGGGACTCTGTTTTCAGAAGGTTTACTTACTAATTATTCTTCTCTGCTTGTTTGTGCTAACAATGGCAAACAGATGTGGGAAAGGTTTATTGTGTGTGATACCTTAATTAGTGAATTAATCTGGCTGCAGAGTATATAAAATAGATGTTGACTGTGTTCTGCTCATATCGTCTCGTTGGAGTGGTTCCACTCCAGCGAGCTCCACGGCACAATTTAAAAACAGGATGCTTTTCTGTCTCAACCAAAGATGGACTGAGTTAATTCCTATTAAATAATTTGCATCAAGAACCGCGGCAAATTCCGTGCAATTATTAGAGAATGGCTTACTCATCTCTGTTACTCAATTTGAACCGATGAAATCCAGGCACCTTTGGACAAAAGAACCCCAGGATTAAAAAATATCAATTATTGTGGGGTCTTGTGCAGGAAAGCTGAAGCCTGAGCTCGTCTGATGAATGCCAGACTGAAGCTCGGAGGAGACTGGGTGTGGTGACTCAGCACAAGGCTGGGAAGGATACACTTTGGCATCAGGGCAGCCCATTTTTGGAGCAGTGAGCCGAGAAAGCCCAGCGTGGCGCGTCATAAAAATCTGGAAGGAGACAGCGACAAGTTGCATCGTGCTCTCCAGTTTTGTGACACTCACAGTTATTCTGAACAAACACTTCCATCAGTGATGGCAGAGGTGTTCTGCATCACCTCAGTGTTTGTTTGCTGGGAAACTTGTGTTTGGTCCTGCGATATACAAGCGATACGAACTCCGGCCCTGGCAGACAGTCTGATTCGAGCTACTGAAAGGCTAATGATCTGATGCATTGAAACAGCTCTGCACTGTACTGGGGCTGAAGACCTTTGGTCTGCGCTACTGACAGATTGGCTCCACGTTGTCTGATCTCAATACTGGGCTCCTGATTAAAGTCTCCTTCCCTGGTCTTTTGAGTCCGTGTCTGGAAGACTCCGACGGGAACGGCAGTCATAAAGGGATTCCGACTAAAAGGGACTCTTATCCTTCCTCGGACGAGAGAAAAACCCGCAACCAAGGGATGAAAACACTGACCCAGGCACTAAACATTGAATTGAATACAACTTCAGGCTGGCTAATATGACAGTACACACCTTGCTCGTGTTAAAAAGCTATTAGTTAGTATTAAGCAGTCAATACAAATGTGTTGCCCATCAGCATTGCCACTGCTTTAGCAGCGGTAGACTCTGAACGCATTAGTCTGAGACGGCTCCATATTCACAGTCTGAGTTCACTCCCTGAGGAGTCATTAATCATGATGGCAACGTCTTGCTGTTATGCATCTGTTGTGCAACTGATCTCTGACAAGCTGTTGGCAGAGTTTGCCTCATACACTCCCACACGCACACACACACACACACACACACACACGTGTGCACACACGCACAGGATGATTTTGGCTAAGGGAAGTCTTTTTGAAACTCCTCAGTCAGACTATCGTCTGAAATCGATGCTGTATTTGGAGACGTTGACGCACGTGTGGCACTTAAAAGCCCTGCAGCCTGTTCTGTCTCCACGGCCCGCCGGCAGGGGCTGGCTTTCACGGCCACCGCTGCCCACAGGAACGCGCCGGCTCCCAGGCCGAGTACTGACCTCCTCCTCCTCCATCCAGCCCCGCTCACGGCGCTCGCGGCGCTTGCGGCGCTCGCAGCGAATGCACGTGACTGTGGAGAGGAGGGCTTGGCTTGCCTGTGAGCAGGGCACGCAGTCCCTGCTAAAAGCCGACCATCATATCTTCACTGAGCCATTTCCGAATGTGCACAGGAAAGTGGGGGTCAGTAAAGAGGTCGCGATGCAAAAGTGTACAAATCAAAACATTCTGCCCGGTTGGCAGTCACGCACGTCTTCGGGGTGGTGCGAAAGCGCTAACAGGATGCCAGGAGCAGAGATGGAGAGAGACTGTGTAGGAGTCGGGCTGTAAGCTCAGCGCAGCCGGACCGGGCCGGGTTGGACAGGAGATTGGCTGCGTGATGAAGCGCGTTGTGTTTCCTTTCTCGCGCATGCGCGCGCACTGCCTTTGCCTGGAAAGGTCGTATGAGCGACACAGCCGCTCGGTGACGCGGGCGGACGGCCGTGGGGTGAGTTGGCGGGGTGTGCATGAGTGGGTTCTCCACGCGAGATTCCAAACTGGTGAGAAGATCGGAATGCCCTAGCTAGCAGCAGTTCAGTCCAGGCTCAAGTTTCATAGTACGCTAGTTTGTAGCAATGCTTGGTGTGTTTTTTAAAAGTCATTCTAAATATTCTAAAGCCTCTAAAGTCCTTGTAATATTTAACCAAACACTCCCCAGTTTATCTTTTGGAAGTATGGCATGTCTGTGCTCCACCTGTAGGGCGGGGCAGTGCGTTTTCATATAAGTTGTGGTGCATACATATACACAGAACAGAAAACGCGACTGGATAATGAAAGAGCGCATGTCTTGTGAGAATTCTTTATTCTACAGGGCTATTACTGCAGGACCGCCGGTCTAATAGGCTGCTACGCACACCGAAATGCGGTTACCATCTCCCTCTTCAACAGACAAATCAAAGTGAGCAATACCAATCATCCCAGCCAGCCTTGTCTCGTGTGGTTTGACATAAATCACGGTGAGCGCGAGAGCTGGCGTGGTGCTATTCCCTTAATGCACGTCGCTGTAATGGTGTCATTGGCTTAATCTCACTGCATGGGGAGTGGGCAAACGTCCTCTTCAGCTCTGATTAGCGCAGGCGCACTTATCCCTCGTATGTGAGATGCCAAAGCTACCCCCTCACGGCATTTAATACTTGATTAAGTTGCATGGCTCGGCAGAGGGGTCAGGGGCAGGGCCGGATCTCTGCCAATGGAATGCAGTTTATGGCACGGCTCTGTTTGAGTTTACAGCATGAGTTTGTTGAGTTTACAGAATGATTCTTTTAGACTTCACAGCTTGATTCCGTTTGAGTTTACAGCATGGTTCTGAGTTTACAGCATGGCTCTGAGTTTACAGAATGGTTCTGTGTGAGTTTACAGCTTGGTCCTGAGTTTACAGCATGGTTTTGAGTTTACAGCATGGCTCTGTGTGATTTACAGCATGGTTCTGAGTTTACAGCATGGCTCTGAGTTTACAGCATGGTACTGAGTTTACAGCATGGTACTGAGTTTACGGCATGGTTCTATGTGAGTGTACAGCATGTCTCTGGTTTTACAGCATGGTACTGAGTTTACAGCATGGCTCTGTGTGAGTTTACAGCATGGTTCTGTGTGAGTTTACAGCATGGCTCTGAGTTTACGGCATGCTTCTATGTGAGTTTACATCATGGTTCTGTGTGAGTTTACAGCATGGCTCTAAATTTACAGCATGGTTCTGTGGGAGTTTACAGCATGGCTCTGAGTTTACAGCATGGCTCTGAGTATACAGCATGACTCTGAGTTTACAGCATGACTCTGAGTTTACAGATGGTTTTGGTTTCCACTGGCCATTGTTACATCATTTTGTCCACACTTTATATCACTAAAGATTTTCAACTTGAATCTTTTGTTCATCAAGATCCAGTGACTTGTGCGATTTAAGTGTTCACTTCAGTGTGTTTGCAGGAGCCATGGCGAGGCTCTCAACACACCTCCTGGGCTGCATCTAAGCAGGTGCTCCAGCTCTGGAATGTGTGTATGACTCCACGTGACCCGCATACATTAATAAGTGCGAGTTGTCTCCTCTCTACCTCTCTTCCGCTTGTCATCTTGACATTACTGCATGTGTGAGAGGACCCGGCTGATAAAAATCTACAAATAGCCTTTCCTCTCACACCCCACCCCCGTCCCCTATACAGCAGTGCGGTTGCTTCTTAATCCTCTGGCATTCTCGACTATGTCAAGGCGCGTTTCATAAAACAATATCCACGGAGGAAGACAGCGCCCGGGCCTTCAAAAGAGCTATCAAATCCAATCAGGCTGCATTGTGATGTGTTGAATGAAACTCTCCGTGGGTCAGTGGAATTCTCTGATTATTCGCTTCTTATGCCAAATTGCCGCTCTCCTCTTTGGGATCCTTCCGAACAATGGCAGCGCATGCGGCGTCAGCACAGCACTGATCCGAACGAGGAGGGGATTTCGGAGACCCCCGCCCCTCTGGGTTACACGGAACAGTTTTCCATTATACCGGACAAACAGCGGTTGTTTCAGCTAAACACCCGTAGCCCAACGACCCGTTTCCCTTGTTAAGCCACAACTAAAATTAATCAGTATTGAATCACAACATTATTTGTAATATATAGCAGCATGACAGTGAACATTTCTATGTGTAATTTTTATCTGCATCTTTTTCCATCAGTCAGTGTGTAATTCCATCGTGCATGTTATGACTGGACGGGTTTTCCATTTATGTTAATGAGCCGTCTGAATATTTGTCTTTTTAATATTTTTCTCCTTTTTTATTAGTATAATTGGATAGTTTAATTGCATTTTTATTTTCCAATTTTTTGTTCTCTTTCTCATTACTTTGATGACAGCAATAAACAAACCGCTGAAGGGTGCTGAGCTGATGTAAGGCTGTTGTACTGTCAGAGGTTACAGGAACCTGCAGGCTCTGTCTGACACGGTTTTCCCAAACCTCCCAAATCTCCACGATGGAGATCGCACAGTCTGCCAACAAAAACAACGCCAAACAAACAAGTTCAGGATGAAAGAGAAATCTAATATTCTTCCGAGCGGAAAAGCACTCTTTGGAATCACCTCTGATTACTAACACATAATAATGTTCATTCTTTCTGCTTTTGTTTTTCCTTTACGTACGTGCTGGTAAAAATTAGCAACGGCAGACACAACTTTGCACGAATCGATCGGTGTGGTGTGAATCCCTCTCATCCAGTTTAGTTTATTATAGTTGCAGTAACTGTGCTGGAAAATGAAGTAATTATCACAGCAGAGAGTCAGCGAGACTCAAATGAGTTGTGGTTTGAACAAAATTGAAAATTTCACCTTAAGACTGGCATGAAGATCTCAATGCTGCAAGTGTTCCTCCAGCACTAATCACTTCCTCGTCGCCTACTCGTTACTGCCATCTGAAAACACACCGCCTTGAACAACAGACTAAATGAAGCACTTAGACCACTTTGGTAATGCATTCGTTTGTTGGGGCCGGGGAATTACCACAGAAAGTTAATTCCTTGGTTCCTTTGGTTTGCCTCATTTGATGACTGCCCAATAGAAGGCTAAGAGGATGAAGTGAACCGATGTCCACTAAAGAAGAGCGTTCAGTCTCTCAAAGGCATTGCATTTGAATCATCAAACGCACCAGGTGGAGGTACATAGCGACACCCAGCGCATGGGTTTGGTTCTCAGGGGCCGCACGTACGGATGAATAAGTAGCTCTGGATAACAGCGTCTGTGATGCCGTTGTGAAACTGTTCATGCTCTTTCCGCTGAGATCATACAAAACGAGGACTTCGGTGGACTACAGGAACACGGCGTCCTGTGACCTTGCAGGCGTTGAGCTCCGTGCATGGCACCGTGACCCCGTGCTACAGTGAGGACGGAACGGCCGGGCTCGACGGCACACACCTCCACGTCTGACGTCAGAAGTCACGTTCAGCAGCTTGCGCGTCTCCAGGCTTCGTTTGTCGAGGCTTTCCCTGTTTTTTTCCCATCCATATGTTTGCTCGTTAAATTTGCGTTAGAGTGTGTTGTTTATGCTGAATTCAAGTCATTGTCTTCTAATGGAAATGCTATTTGTCTAAGCTTTCGGCGTGTAGGGGAAAATGAGAAATGAAAGAAGGGGAAAATGCAGTTATTTTTCTTGGTGTTTCTCTTTTTTCTTTTTTACACAAGCGTATTTTGTGCCAGTTGGGCGTGGCGAGTGAGGTCTGGCAGGCCTTTTCTCTGCTTGGGTTACTTGTTTTGAGCTCGTTGGACTGAACAGAGGGTAAAGGTGCACGGGAGTAAAAGCTGAATTCCTTCCTTCCCTCTGCAGGTCCATTTGCTCTATCTGCCTCTCTCCTCTCCTTGCTCTATCTGCCTCTCTCCTCTCCTTGCTCTATCTGCCTCTCTCCTCTCCTTGCTCTATCTGCCTCTTTCCTCTCCTTGCTCTATCTGCCTCTTTCCTCTCCTTAGTCTATCTGCCTCTCTCCTCTCCTTGCTCTATCTGCCTCTCTCCTCTCCTTGGTCTATCTGCCTCTTTCCTCTCCTTAGTCTATCTGCCTCTCTCCTCTCCTTGCTCTATCTGCCTCTCTCCTCTCCTTGCTCTATCTGCCTCTCTCCTCTCCTTGCTCTATCTGCCTCTCTCCTCTCCTTGCTCTATCTGCCTCTCTCCTCTCCTTGCTCTATCTGCCTCTCTCCTCTCCTTGCTCTATCTGCCTCTTTCCTCTCCTTGCTCTATCTGCCTCTTTCCTCTCCTTAGTCTATCTGCCTCTCTCCTCTCCTTGCTCTATCTGCCTCTCTCCTCTCCTTGGTCTATCTGCCTCTTTCCTCTCCTTGGTCTATCTGCCTCTCTCCTCTCCTTGGTCTATCTGCCTCTTTCCTCTCCTTGCTCTATCTGCCTCTTTCCTCTCCTTGCTCTATCTGCCTCTCTCCTCTCCTTGGTCTATCTGCCTCTTTCCTCTCCTTGCTCTATCTGCCTCTTTCCTCTCCTTGCTCTAATTGGGTGTCATTGATTTCTCCGTCCTGACGCAGTGCTGGATATTGCTGCTGCTGACCCTGCAGAAACAAAGCTGAGCATCAAGCAGCCTAGAACACCGGCAATCGCACAGCCCCCCCCCCCCCCACCAGGCCCCTCCCCCCAAAGCCCCTCCCCACCCCATTTGTCTTTCTCTTTCATACAGCAACCAGTCCTGAACAATGGAGTCAAAGGCTCTCTCCCCCGCCCGGCCAAAATATAATAAAAAATACCCAAGCCCCCTTGGAATGATTTAAGGTCCTGTTAGAAAGCACTTGGCCTGTTTTGTGGTTCATATTTTAAGCTTATGTCAGAGTCCACTGAGGGATGAGGTTCTTCACAATCACATTACTTCTGCTCAGAGCCTAAACACGATTTTCAACCATCGCCTATATTATCACTCTAATTTAATCAATGAGTTGTGTGTCTGCCTCGTGCCAGTCCGTGACTCGCCTGGTTTGTGAAATGCTGACGGCTGTTTGTGACTTCGCAGACATGGCGCTGGAGAAACGGGAGTAGTAAGAAGCACAAACTGCATTCTAAAACTCGTCATTTGAATGTGACTGTAAAATTCAGCCAAACGCGTCAGCAGCAGTAACAACACCAGGAAGGCGCACTTTGCTTCCGGCACACTGAGGGATCTCGGCTTTGTGAGGCATGACAGGGCGAAGAATATGCACGCTAGCTCTGCGCTTCTAGTGTCAGGCTTCAGACCCCCTCAGCTTCATATCATCTGGATTCAACTAGAACCCCTTTTTACCATAACCTTGCATACCACACAAGCCAGCTTCTCAACTCCCTGCAGTATTAAAAACACCTCTAGTCAGAGAGAGAGAGAGAGAGAGTGATGTTCACACTACCATCTTACTATGTATTACCATGTTCTTTTGTGTCATGATGGGATTGTAAAGACAACTCATTCCGACCACAGGCCAAAACCATGCAGAAAGACGGCCACGTCCGAGATTTCTTCACTCCTTCCTTGGCGCGGTGTGGTCTGTCTTTCCCAGACATGCATGGCGCTCGCATTTGTGATGGGCAGGCGTCATGGAGAACTGGCTCATCCACTAGCCAGTGAAGGAGGAGGACGCAGACGTAGCGACTGCCATCATGGACAGCAGATGGTGGGGGGGGGCTCTTCAAAAGTAGTCAACACGCCCAAACACACTTCCTTCCATGTGCATTTTGCCATTCATAGCTGCTCTGTGTTCTGTGCCTCTCAGTCCTTTTGGCTCTCAACTCTTCCTTCAGACGCTTACACACATGCAGACACACACACACACACACACACACACAGATACACACACAGATACACACTCACACATGAATTATAGATCACTGTTGCAACAGTGCCTCAGGTGCGAAGCGCTCAGCCAAGATATGCGGTGAAAGTAAGTGTCATAGGCAACATTAGACCTCCTGACTACCCATATGCACATGCACACACACGCACGGCACACTCACAGAAAAAGAGAGAGAGAGGGTTCACTTGTGTTCATGAATTTAGGAAGTGCTCAGAGTTCGATTCCAGACGCTACATGGACTAAGACTCCAAAGCACAGAGCTGCTTGCATCTCCCAGACTCTCTGTGGTGATCACAAACCTGCACTTACATCATTAGTGTCATAATGTTCCTCAGTGCACATCCGTTTGATTCTCATTAAAGGTAACCGAATCAGGTGTCTGCATCTTTGTGGCTGTCACATCAGCACCTGCGGATGCGCGCCCTCGCCTTTAGAGGGCGCTTTCTCTCCAGTCCCCTGTCATTAGTTCAACTGCTCTGTATAGACACTGGATGACCTTTACTAATCGTCCAGCGTATATACAGCCCACAGTCCTCGCACGCAGCATATACATTTTGCCAAGTTTTACATTTACTTTCACTATCCCTAAAGTATCCCTAAAGTATCCCTAAAGTACTGGTTTATCCACCTCTTTTCCGTCTCTTGGTGTAGCATCTCTTGGCTTTTGGACTGTGTCTTTCCGCTTGTTCTATTGTTGGTTTTTAAAGCGGCCGTATTATTAGGTACATCTATTTAGACGTCTTCCAACGAGCATGACTGCATTGCGCAGTTGCTGCAGATTTGATGGCTGCACAGTCTTCAGCTGTTTCCACCTCTCATCCCAAACGCACTCGGTGGGGCTGAGCTCCGGGAATTGTGCGGGTCTCGGAGACAATGAGTCTTTGCTGTCCTCTCCCTGTGAACATTCCATGAGGATACGTGCCTGGTGACACGTATCATGCTGGAAGTGTGGGTAATCTGTAGCCTGAAGAGATGTCCTTGGTTAGCGATGTCTGGATGAGCCGCGCTGTTCGGCTGTTCTTCACTCGGTCAGCAGCGATGTCTGGATGAGCCGCGCTGTTCAGCTGTTCTTCACTCGGTCAGCAGCGATGTCTGGATGAGCCGCGCTGTTCAGCTGTTCTTCACTTGGTCAGCAGTGATGTCTGAATAAGCCGCGCTGTTCGGCTGTTCTTCACTTGGTCAGCAGCGATGTCTGGATAAGCCGTGCTGTTCAGCCGTTATTCACTCATTCAGCAGTGATGTCTGGATAAGCCGCGCTGTTCGGCTGTTCTTCACTCGGTCAGCAGTGATGTCTGGATGAGCCGCGCTGTTCGGCTGTTCTTCACTCGGTCAGCAGCGATGTCTGGATGAGCCGCGCTGTTCAGCTGTTCTTCACTCGGTCAGCAGCGATGTCTGGATGAGCCGCGCTGTTCAGCTGTTCTTCACTCGGTCAGCAGTGATGTCTGAATAAGCCGCGCTGTTCGGCTGTTCTTCACTTGGTCAGCAGCGATGTCTGGATAAGCCGCGCTGTTCAGCCGTTATTCACTCACTCAGCAGTGATGTCTGGATAAGCCACGCTGTTCGGCTGTTCTTCACTCGGTCAGCAGTGATGTCTGGATAAGCCGCGCTGTTCGGCTGTTCTTCACTCGGTCAGCAGCGATGTCTGGATAAGCCGTGCTGTTCAGATGTTCTTCACTCACTCAGCAGTGATGTCTGGATAAGCCGCGCTGTTCAGATGTTCTTCACTCGGTCAGCAGTGATGTCTGGATAAGCCGCGCTGTTCAGATGTTCTTCACTCGGTCAGCAGCGATGTCTGGATAAGCTGCGCTGTTCAGCTGTTCTTCACTCACTCAGCAGTGATGTCTGGATAAGCCGCGCTGTTCAGATGTTCTTCACTCGGTCAGCAGTGATGTCTGGATAAGCCGCGCTGTTCAGCTGTTATTCACTCACTAAGCAGTGATGTCTGGATAAGCCGCGCTGTTCAGATGTTCTTCACTCACTCAGCAGTGATGTCTGGATAAGCCACGCTGTTCAGATGTTCTTCACTCACTCAGCAGCGATGTCTGGATAAGACGCGCTGTTCAGATGTTCTTCACTCACTCAGCAGCGATGTCTGGATAAGCTGCGCTGTTCGGCTGTTTTTCAGTTCACATTGTCAATTCTGTGCTGTTCACACTAAGACTGACTGTCCCGTGGATTCATGTTGCTTCCCAAATTTCCTGATCCTTCCATCAGCATGATGCAAACCTAATTACATTAACCTGGATTACACTCCTCAGCAGTCTGGATTTAGCAACATCGACACCCAAAATGGTATTCAACTGTTGTAGCCATTCCAAGAGAAGGTCTGGTAAGTGGAGCCTTCCGAGATGACATTTGGCATGTCATGTTGAAGTCACTGAAGTTGATGATGTGCTTTTCTGCTTTGTGGTCTGCTTGCTTGCATGATCTCACCATTCTTCTTTTACCCCTGTGATCTACAATGTGTTTTCACACTGTTAGTTATCTTCCCCACAGTTGTTTTGTTGTTGTTGTTGTTTTGCTTTTTAAATCACTCTTGGTAAACCACTGTAACGGTTGTTTGTGAAAAGCCCAGCACAGCAGATGTGTGGGAGATGCTAAAAGCCTTAGAGCTACCTCTCACGCAAGGTTAACAGTCAGTAAGGTCACGGTCCACCTCAGTGATCAGCTGAATACTGACCGATGCTAGAGTTCTATTGCACGCTGCAGGCTCATGGCAAGGCTTAGGAATGTAGTTTGTGCGATGGTGTGTAGTCAACTGGCTGCTCTACGTGCATACATATAGTTATAAACACATAAGAGACTGTGCTATCTCACTTACTAATTTTGTAATTTTAAGTCTAGTGTGTCTTCTGTATCCATATTTTTTTATATATTTTTATCCATTTTAATTGCCCCCCGTGTAATTTCAAAATTTATATTTAAATGCTAAATACGCCTCCAGGTCATAACGTGCGAATACATTTGTCACAGTCTTGACATCTGCCAAGTCAGCGTGTGCGCAGAAGAAATACCTATATTTGCATATTAATTATTAGACCGTGCATGTTTTATGTGCGCATGGTACGTTTTTTAAACGTCAGCAGCAGTCGTTAAAGAGTGCGGCACTGGTCACCATGCCGTGGCGCGTCTGCAGCGGTGTGTGTCAGCGTTACGCAACGAGCCTCTCCGCGTTTAAAGGTCCGTTACGGCAAGCGCACAGCGTGACTGGGCGCGCACGAGGTGCCGCAGCCAAGGGCCTGGACTGCTTAGCGTCCAGGCAAACTTAGCGCGCGTGAGCAGCATGCGCCTCGGAAACGTTGGGCTCGCGCGTGTTTCGGAATTGTCGCACTTTTTGCCATGGAAACGCCGTTACCGGCGCTGACCGCGTGTCTCCCCTTCACCGCAGACCACTGCGGGCACATAAACAGTCGCATAAATTAACACCACAGGAGCGAGGGGAAAGAGCTAAAAATAAAGATCGTTATCTGGGTAAAAGCACTGGGAAATAAAACCGCAGCACCCTGGATCAAGGATCTTGTTTTTTCCCCAAAATCAATTATTCCACACTTTAAAAAAAAAAAAAAAAAAAGTGACTCTCGGTCTTGAGAGAAATTTCATCCATAATGTAACCCGAGTAGGTTAATTTAGATATAGACAGCATAATGCCAGTCTCTGAACCTTGACTCAAACACAAATCAGTCCCTAGCTCGATTTTCTTTAGTTATTTTAAATGGTCTCCACATCTCACATAGCAAAAATACAACACTGTACCAAGATCATACCAATTCCAGACTAGAGAGGGCTGGCAGAACAATGCTCTCCATACATTAAGACTGATTATTGTGTGCCCTACCAGGAGAGGGAGCATTTTTCCTTCAGTTATTTTGAAAGATCTATACTTTAGTTATTTGTGTATCCAATGTGAATCCACAGTAGATTGGGAAATTCTAGCCATCTTCCAACAAGACATGGCCATCAGAAATGTTTTCTGGACACGCCCTGGGTCCTCTGATACCTGTGGATGGACGTGTAGACACTAGCGCGTACCTAAGCAGTGTGGTCCACCGTGTTCGTCCATTCAGCTGTTTACCCCATGGCAGAAGGACACTTTCAGCAGGACAAATCACCACGCCACAAGGGTCGTGTAGTCATGGGCTTGTTCCAGAAACAGGACTACGGGTTTTCCTTGCTTCTCTGGCCTTCACAGTCCATAGATCTCAATCCTATAGAGCATCTCTGGGCCGAGGTAGAACGGCTGTTCGGAGCACGTCAGTACCTCCATCTAATCTGCAGCAACGGTGAGAAGCTGTCCTAACCATATGGGTCAAGGCTCCTGCAGAGTGATTTCAACGTCTAGTGGAGTCTATGCCACGAAGAACTGCTACGGTTCTGAAGGCAAAGGAGGTCCAGCGCACTACTAGCTGGGTGTCTGCCCTCATGTGACGGGTGTGGTCTGCCCTTAGTGAACGCGACACAGCCTGGAACGTAGTGTTGCTTCCTACAACACACTGCACTGTATCACCGTGTTTAGAGTCCCATTTAAAAACAGTCTGTCTGATTACACTCATATTCTACTTCTCTTCTATTGTGCTGGGGGCAACGAGGATGAGGTCATGCAAAGAAGGCCGAGATCAATTACTCAAGAGTGGGTGTCGGGAGAAGAAACGTGGCAGGAGCAGGCTTGCATGTGGGTCAAGGAACAAGAAAGATGGCACGAGGATTGAAGATTGCGGAATCAAAAAATGGAGAAAACGGCTGTGGCTGAGAGACGCGGGAGGCGGGGAGCGTTTCGACCAGAAGGGAGCGAAAGCGGCGAAGAAACGTACTTGTTTATTTATAGATTTATTTATCTGAGGAGACACTGAGAAATAGGCACTGACAGGAAGTATCTGCTCGTGTCATAGGCGCAGAATCAGGGTGATGGCATGTCGAGTCCCGTTAAGACGGAGAAAGGCGAGCGGCTGGAGGGAGTTGAGGGGACACGTCTCGGCTTCAGAAGAGCTGGCGCCTGTGTCAGAGGCAGCGCCCACCCCGTACATGCCCCCCCCGCACATGCCCCCCCCCCCCAGCCTAGCCTCCGGAAGAGCGTATCAAAACTGTTACTGTTGTACTCTTTCTTGGTTGGTTGGTTTGGTTTGGTTTGTTTCGCTTAAAATAGCAACCCCAGTCACGTTTCGCTGGCCTCCCTCGCCTGTGTCGAGTAGCCGAACGCAATAAAGTTTGGAATCCTCTCCCGCGTGCTTCCGTAGTAGGTGGAAACGATGGGAGGAGGTGCGGGGCAGGAGGAGGGTCTCCCTACGCTGTTAGCTGGATTTATTTTCTTCCTGCGTCTGGGAGCCTTGGTGCTCGACCCAGCAGCACTAAGCATGGCTGCTCTCAGGCTGGGATGAATCGCATTTTATTATCTGTGCCAGGGAATGCTGTGACCGTCTCACAAAAGTCTGGCCACAATTTTTTTTTATTGGTTTTTAAACGTAATGGACACCCCTGCCATTGCAACGAGTCTCTGAGATTAGAAATGTGATTTGTGTGTGTGATCTGACGCTTTTGCTGCTTGTCTTGTGGAAAAGGTCAGACCACTTTATATTGTTTCAGTAAGCAGTGGGGGAAAAAAACCTTTTGTTTTCATTTTTATCCACTATGCATACTGCTCCCATACAGTTTCTATTCCATTATGAGCTAAAGCTGTAACGTTCGTTTGATAATCCTATTTTATGTATTAGGTTGGTTAAAACAAGTTACCAAAGATTCAGCACAGAATTGCTTCACAGAAGAAAAATAAAACAGCTTTATTTAAGATGATTCTGTTTAAATGGCCTTTCATGTCTTTGATGAATGACTTTTTTAAGTTTTAATTTTTAACGAGCAAGTGAAGCCTCTCTACTGTAACTGCTTCTAAATTATTAATCAGATCAAAATCAAATTGAATGTAAATGGCAGGGCCTTTAATGTTTGGGATTTTAAGATTGTGAAAGTTTAGAAGAGGAGAAAAAAAGATTGAACCGCTTCTGATTGGTCACATGTAGAGTCCAGTGTGTGTGTGTGTGTGTGTGTGTGTGTGTGTGTGTGTGTGTTATCCATCATACACTAATCTGCACTGCATGTAGACACGCAGGCCTGAGCACACTGAGCTGCTCTTGACTGTGTGAGGTAACAGGAAGTCCTGCAGTGACTCTGTGGGGTAACTCTGGGACCGAAGGAGCCGTGACGCCAGTGACCGCTTGTTGCTTTTGCCTCTCACGTCACTAAACCGAAGAGACGGATCAAGGAAAAGCAAGTAAAAGCACAGATTGGAATGTTAAATGTAACGTTCTCATATGGCTTTAAAGCCAAAGATGTGTGTGTGTGTGTGTGTGTGTGTGTGAGCGAGAGAGAAAATGAGTATGAGTGTGTATTGCTACTTTAAAATCTAGTCTAGTTTAAAACCTGTATTTTAGCTAATCTAGTTTTAGACCTGCGGCGGACCCCTTATGTTAGGCTTTCATGGATGTCAGTAGGTCTGTAAAGTGTTACATAGACGTTTCACCCACTTTTCTGAAATTACGCGTTTCACTACACAAACATCAAAAAATTGAGAAAAACAAAATCTCAGATGACTTCTTAGCCTTGGGGGGGTGTGATGTTATGATTTCATGTGAGAACTTTTTTTTCCACCCTCCCATGTTGTCTCCCTTACTCTCAGTATGGTGCATGCTATCCAATCGCCCATGAGGTCACAGAGGTGCTGCCCACCGAGCGAGGGCCTCTAGCCAATCGCGCGCACCCTGCCCTGCCTGTCTCGGCCCTGACACCTTGGTCGTGGCGGTGTGGGACCTACCGCAAGTCCTGGACTCTGTCCCACAGTGACTCACCGGTCAGACCCGTGAGTCAGCCTTCATTTGTGGAGGACCACGACATATTGTAGCACTTTATCCTGGCCTGAAGCACCCGTTTGGTTTACCGGTCACATACAAAGTCTAGTCTCCAGTTAAATTACTCATCAGTGGGTCTCTTTGGAAAAAGGGCCTGGTAATTAGCCTGACCAGGCCTGTTTCATCCTCCTCTGACACCTCGTTTCTGGCTTGCGGTTTCTCCTGTTGTTTCAGTCTGGCCACCAGGTTCAATTAGGATCATACCTCAGAACTGTTGTAGGTGTGTTGTAGGTGATTCCAGACTTGCCAGTTGGAATTTATTGTTTGTCACTAAGCAAAATGTTCAGTGATGGATGGCATGCAGAGAGAATGTGCCTCATTCGTCAATTAGTGTCACACACAAAATGTTGCTTGATTTGTATGATTATGCTGGGGTTATAACATTAAGCTTGAATGATCTGTTACTGTAGAAGTCAACAGATGACTGTAGATATTCCTACTAAGCCTTGACTACCAAGAAAGGCACGCTGTCAAAGCCTTGGCTTTATGTTAGTGCACTGGGAGTTTGTTAGGGCTTAACATGTTAGGTAGAACAGGCAAATGGATGTTGATTAAGACAGTTTCTTAATGGTAGACTGTTACTGTGGATTCTGAGCCTTGCTCAGAAGACAAGATGAAGCTCTGATGATGGATATATGTATTTGTGTTCAGTCACGGTCAGCTTTAAGTTAGCAGAGGAAGGATGAGACAAACGTGGGTTTCTTTTGGAGTCAACTGCAAGATGCTGCCAAAAAGTATTTGAAAGCCATGTGAGTGTGTCATTTCAGTAGAGTCACGTGAGTGTGTCATTTTGGTAGACGTGGTGGTGTTTTTTTTTCACACACACCGCCATCCGGGAGGGGGCAGGGGGATGTGAGCTCTCTGGAAAGTACTGTTGGCATAATCATGACACACTGAACCTCCACAGCTGTAATGAATATGATTACTTCAAGATAAGGCACTTCTCTGACTGCCATGTGGAAATTAGAGCAGCAGAAATGTTAGGTGGCACAACTCTTTACACCAGCATATCATTTGACTTGAAAGCTTCTTCTTTTCACCTGTCTAACAAGCAGATAGGCAGTTAGTTCATTGGACAAGGTTCCCAGTACACCAAAAAGATGTCTTTCTCCTGACAAAAACTCTCTCCAAGTCAACTACACAATATAGGTTTACATGCCAAGACAAGAAAAACAAACACCAAACAAAACATACAAATGCTATATCAATCAATAGCAAATCATTTTCATTGTTGCTTCCGTCGTTTTAATGTGATTTAATGATTATACTCCAGATATTCCTGACCATCACCGTCATTAACCCAGATGTGGATCTATTTCATTATGTACCTTCAAAGGAAGTTTATACCTTAATATAACTTTTTAGCTTGATTTCAGTGGTAAGTGTTCTGAATCTGCTGTCAAGTAAGAAACCACCAGCTTCGTCAGCAGTGTGTTTGGAGTGCTTTTAGTGCAGTGATTTAGTTGTCTGTACTAGTCAGTAGGTCTTAACCCTTTCCTGAAAGCTTGTTGCACACTGTCAAAAGAGAAATCTATACTATAAAAATATTGAAAATATTTTCTACTGATGTGAACACTTATTTTGTATCATCTTATAGTGTAGAGAAATAACAGTGTCTCTAAAAAATGACCGTATGCTATCACTATCACAGCACATGTTAAGGATTTGAAAATCACCCCCTGTATAATTTTAATGAGCATGTTCTTCCCCTGTAAGGGGCAGGCTTCCTTGAACACACCAGCTTTCCCGTGCAGTGTGTGTAAGCTCACGAGACGGTATGTCAGCACAAGAGGACGTTCTGGAGTTTGGCTTTGCTGTGTCCTGGGTGTCAGTAGGGCGCTATTCCAATGACGCGCGCTGCCCCTGGAATAGCAGTGACTTTTCCATACAGCATCAGTGTTCCTGGCGCTAATCACACTGCTGAGAGTGTGCTTTTTATCTCTGGGCTCTGAGATTGGATATGTCATCACTGCCACGCCGGGTGTCACAGAATTATCACATGATGTTAGTGAACATTTCACTTCTGGCAGAAGTGGATGTGCACTGTGCTCCGTGTGCTCCCAGTAGAACACGCGATGCTCCAGCAGCAAAGCCAACATCCAGAATCTACATTACAAATGTACATTATTCATGCAGTGAAAACTTTTATTCGAGTACAGGCATTATATATGAATACAGACCATGTTTGAGTTTGACATTTTACCATGAAATTTTTTCTCTAGAAGCCAAAAGCTAATTCCTATTAAGATACATTATAGAAGGCTAGGGGTTAATCTTGAATATGAATGAATGAATGAATGAATGAATGAATACATTTGCATTGTTTTTAAGAATGCCTTCAACAGGAAAATCACTAATGTTTTCCAAAACTAGATGTTTACAGGTAAGGAGAAAAGGCAATTGCATGTCTGTTAAAATAGTCACTTATTGGTAGATTGATATTATATCAGGAGACTTGCCAGAACTGGTTATATTTAGTTGTGTTCAGTCACCGTCAGCATTGACACAGAATGGGTGGCATTCAAAGCTAACACTATGCA
This sequence comes from Electrophorus electricus, assembly GCF_041902795.1. Classification (NCBI taxonomy): domain Eukaryota; kingdom Metazoa; phylum Chordata; class Actinopteri; order Gymnotiformes; family Gymnotidae; genus Electrophorus; species Electrophorus electricus. Next base: position 4,465,110 of record NC_137509.1, read on the forward strand.
CTTTTCTGTTAACTGTTGTCTGTATTCCACTGGCAATATAGTCTACAGATTTATAGAGGCATGGGCACTCCACAGTGCTGACTCTCCAGGAGTGTCAGTCCACTGTAACGGGGGGCGATCACGAGGTGGACACGTACGTTGAGAAGAGTGAGATTTATAAGACCCAAATCAGGGTCGATAGTACGGTCCAAGGTCAAAGAGCCAATATGGAGGGAGCTGGGAAACGTGATAAAACAAGTAAATTAAAATGTAAAAGCTATAAACAAGCAAACTGGATGAAGCACAAGAGAAAACAGGTGTACAAAATGTACAAAATTACAGGCAATGTGAAAACACAGAGGCTCGAACAAATGGGTAAATTACAGCAAACAGAGGCGTGGATTCACAGTGACCAGCAACAAGATGGAACAAACACAGGGTATATATATACAAGTACTAACAGGAATTAAACAAGAGACAGGTGATACAAAATGAGAGAGAAATCCAAAACAAGGACTGGAACAGGAACAGAGAAAATGAAACAAGGACACAAGACAGAGACACTAGGAAGGGCCAGTCCTGACATCCACAATCCTGACTCTCCAGGAGTCTCAGCGTTCCACAATCCTGACTCTCCAGGAGTCTCAGCGTTCCACAATCCTGACTCTCCAGGAGTCTCAGCGTTCCACAATCCTGACTCTCCAGGAGTCTCAGCATTTCACAATCCTGACTCCCCAGGAGTCTCAGCGTTCCACAATCCTGACTCTCCAGGAGTCTCAGCGTTCCACAATCCTGACTCCCCAGGAGTCTCAGCGTTCCACAATCCTGACTCTCCAGGAGTCTCAGCGTTCCACAATCCTGACTCTCCAGGAGTCTCAGCGTTCCACAATCCTGACTCACCAGGAGTCTCAGCGTTCCACAATCCTGACTCTCCAGGAGTCTCAGCGTTCCACAATCCTGACTTTCCAGGAGTCTCCTGGACTGGATTTGAGGACCTCCACTATTACCTTTTATTGCACTGTGACCCTGAGATAACGTCCCTAAGAGAACTCTATTTCTCTGGCCCATGCCTGCAGGCACTCCATCAGCTATAATCTAAACAGGATTTGGCATCTCCACCAGTCAAAGAAAAGCTCTTTTCAGTCTTTACATGTGCCTTGAGTATGGAATGAACCAGAACCCCTCGAATTAGAATACCAGGACTCTGCTACTGACTGAGAGTCCGGCACAATCCTTTAACGTGCTTGTTACTTTAATGACATCACTTACAGGACTCCCTTGCCAGAGAAGGGTGGTCTCTGTGGAATTGATTTAAAAAAAAAAAAAGACGATCTTCAAAAGTTTAGTCTCTCGTTCCTGTTGGTGTAGGATCTAAACACTCTTGTCTAAAGGTCTGTCTGAGTGTGCGGATGGAACGCAACGACCTGAAGTCCCATCTGAGTTACGGCTATGAAACAGGAACTGATCATCTCCTTTTACAGCTTTATATTAGATATGATGTCATATTCAGCAGGTCATTTTTGCTTAAATATAAGCCCTGGCAGGTTTAGTGACACTTTAACACAGTGGGAAGTGCTGTGGTAAATGTGCACATTGGAGGAAAGTTTCCATGTGTGGTTTCAGTTCGTTTCAACTCAGGGAACATTTGTTCATCCCAGACGGTCAAACCGGATTCATAACCACAAAGGACAGCAGTGTACAGCGTGGTGGTCAATTGTTGTCGTAAATTGTTTCTGACGTTCAGTTTGGGTCCACAAGGGAATGGATGGATAGATGTATAGATGGATAGAAGGATGGTTGGATGGATAGATGGATGGCTGGATGGATGGATGGATGGATTAATAAATGGATGGATGGATCCAAACAAAATGGAAAATATGCATGTTTGCACAAATGCTAACTTTTCAGATAAACTCACTGGAGTGTGCAAGACGTTTGAGTTGGTTAAGCAGAAAAGTGAAGCCTAACTGTGGTACTAGAGAGGGAGAGCTTAAACATTATATCTCTTCTTACCAGCTAAACAAACGCATTTTTCTAATGCATCAGAACACATTCCTCATAGCAGTACTAAGACAAAAGCTTACGTTAGCTGGGATCATTGTTTTTATAATCAAATAAACCATTGTTACTGACCCCTGAGAAACTGGACTCTTTGTGAGTCCCATTTAATACCAACTACAGTTGCCAAAGAATGTAGTGAAGGGTTAAAAAGTTTTAAAGAAAACTCACAGCGAGGGGCTGTGCACAGATATGTCATCCAGTATTCCATCTTAACCTTGTTCTGGCAGAAATGTAATTATAACACAGGATTTTTTAAAAACAGTCTGAGTTGCTTTAGCTGGTGTCAGATTAGGTATGGCATTTTAAAGAAGACCTACTGTGGAGATCTCTACATTACGCTGTCATCTTAAGACACAGCCAGCAAGCGGTCCGGTCTGAAATCGCTGCGCTCACAAACCTCTAATGGTTTCACCAGGCCCTGAAAGGGAGTTGGCTTTCATGACACGCTCATCAGACCAATCGCCTGCTTCCCTGCAGACGGGCCCTCCAGACTGATCCGGTGGAAACGAAGTCGACGTCTGGGCTCCGGTGCCCGCCGCTTCTGCTTCCCCCGGCAGACAGCGCGAGTCAATATTTTCTCTCCGTCTCCCTGCTCACTCTTTGTTTTTAATGGGCTCTAAACTGCTGGATGGGCAGAGCACAGTCTTCTTGCAGTAAGAGATCGTGTTGGGCAGGGGGCTGGAATGTGGGAGCAGAGGCGGCTGGGATTGGGACATAGCCCGTGTCAGCCCTGGTCAGCTCCTGCTGTGAGCAGTGTTCCTAGTGTATATATGAAGAAAAGTAAAAGAGGTGAGATTTGTAGGTTAGTGTAAGCGCACACAGGCCAAGTGAATCATTATTATGGTATTATTATAGAAAGAGCTGACACTGGTCACTGAAGTTTTTCTTTTTCTGTCCGGTACCTCTGGAGGAAGATTCACCCATGACTGACACCAGCGCTTCCATACCCCTCCACCTTTGATCTGCTCAAACCTTGCTGGAAAAAAAAGTGCACAGCAGCTACAGTCCTGAGATGGGAATATCTCTGGTTACATAGCAACCGTGCTCACGTTTAAGTTTATCTGAGGCTTCGGAATGGAATGGTAAACTTTTACAGATTTATATGTTGGCTCATGTAATTACACACAGGTTCAGCTAAAATGATCCAAATATTACTGGTTTTCTCTCTCTCTCTCTCTCTCTCTCTCTCTCTCTCTCTCTCTCTCTCTCTCTCTCTCTCAGCCGATTTGAAAATCTCTCCCTTAGGATTCTGCAGAATTATAATTTCATGAATATACCAAATGCAAGTTTTTGACAACAAAGTTCAGATTTGATTTTTTTAACAAACACTACCTTACAACTAACAAACACAAAACGCTTTTTAAAACCAATATGCATAACATCAATTCAAATCTGCTTTCTTAACTGAGCTCACACAAAAAAAAAAGCACCTGCAGTGTGACTCACGGACAGAAGTCACAGCTTACTGGAAGAAATCCATGATGCCTTACCAAATGACAGGCACATACAGTGAGTTCTGGCATAGAGAGCAACACCACCTACCTTTTAGGTATCCAAGCCAAGCTGCAACACAGAAGAGAATTCTTTTTAGATTTCTCCATTCATAACTGATATTGGTTTGATATTGGTTTGAAACTAGGTGTTATCACATGTCAGTTTGCTAACTTCTCTAACCTGTAAGAAAGGAACATGTTCCCCACAGCTGACACAAAAGAAAGAAGCCTCAATCTTCTCCTGCCGCGGCAGTTTTATTTGTTCGAAACGAATTATTTCATTCTAACCGAAATGATCCAAATTGTAATTGAAAATGGCATCTGTTGCTTGAGGCGGTGTCAGGTTGGGAATGACATTTTAAAGAAGTTCCACTCTGAAGCGCTCTACAATGGGCTGCCGTCATGTTACGCAATCAGTCAAGACTGGGAGCGCAGCCCTGTCCTGATGATAGGTTTCAGAATTAACAGGTGAAGGTATGAACGGAAAAAGGAAACGAGAGGAAGGAATGCGGAATAAAAAAGATTATTCTCCTCTTTATAATTTTCAAAGTTGATCTTATTTAGCATATACCATACAATTTACCTATACAAGCGAACCAATGAACAAACATGGTCCGACACACACATTTTACATTTACATTTACATTTACAGCATTTAGCTGACGCTCTTATCCAGAGCGACTTACAAAAGTTCTTTGTCATTTACTCATAGAATATATCCAAGTACAATACAGTAGGTTTGAATTAAACATACCAATGAACTAGAATACTGTAGAATACAGGGATGAATGCTGATACCTAGAAGTGCAAAATACATAAGGTCTATCTTAAACAGTGATAATTGCTAGAGTTTGTTAAACAACATAAAGAATGCCCCACAATAAGTACTAAATTAGTCAGTCAATAAGGGAGCAGGGTCAGTCGTCCTTCAAATATTCTGCAAATAGATGAGTCTTCAGTCTGCATTTGAAGACTGCAAGGGACTCTGCTGTCTGGACAGCAATTGAGAGTTCATTCCACTATCTTGGAGCCAAGACAGAAAATAGTCTCAATGCTTGTCATCCATGAGACCTGAAGCAAGGTATTTCAAGCTGAGCCGTACTTGAGGTTTGAAGTACTCGAGGTACGGATCGGGCTTTGACCATTGACCTCATGTATGAAGGGGTTGGTCCATTTTTGGCTTTGTAGGCAAGCATCAAGGTTTTAAATCTGATGCGTGCAGATACAGGGAGCCAATGAAGGGAGTGCAGCAGTGGAGTAACGTGCAAACTTCAGAAGATTGAAGACCAGTCATGCTGCTGCATTCTAGACAAGTTGTAGAGGTTTGATGGCTCTTAGAGGAAGACCAGTGAGTTGCA
>NC_137509.1:4475000-4477500 GCF_041902795.1 Electrophorus electricus
CTCTCTCTCTCTCTCTCTCTCACACACACACACACACTCACGCACACACACACACTCACACACACACACACTCACACACACACACACACACACACACACACACACACACACACACACACACACACACACACACACACACACACACACACACACTGGTTCTCCACCAGTGAATGCCTCTGCATTCATACATATGGATGCCTATAGCACTGCTTCAGCCCTCCAACGCAGTCACGCACATTAAGCACTTCACAGGGGACAATATCACCAAGAGGGGGAGATTTTCCTGTGCAAACCCTTGGCATTGACAGGCTATGTCCACATTGCGTGTGTGTACGCGCGCGCGCGCGTGTGTGTGTGTGTGTGTGCATGTGTGCGCGCATATGGGTGTGTGTGCATGCGTGTGTACGTGTGTGTACGTGTGTGTGTGTGTGTGTGTGTGTGTGTGTGTGTGCGCGCACAATGTTGACAGGCTGTTTCCTTTCTCTGTGTGTGTGTGTGTGTGTGTGTGTGTGTGTGTGTGTGTGTGTGTGTGTGTGTGTGTGTGTGTGTGTGTGTGTGTGTAAGGTGGCATGGAAAGCTCAACAGATGCTGGCTGCTAATTGCGAGCTGTAGGTGTGAAGTGGCAGCTGAGGTTTCTCTGAGCACCTGATGTAGCGAGCACACCACAACCACATCCTCACAGTCAGAGAGACCAGGAAGGAACCCTTCAGCTGGGCACAGGCTGGCTCTGGGCTCTACACACACATGAAGCTGATGCACTGTAATGGGCCTGGAAGCACGATGCAGCCCATACCCCTCACTGTTTCCCATTTAGATTTGCTTCATTGCTGTGTGCTCGCTAATCGCTTGAATTCCTCATCCTAACTACTACTGTTTGTTTTTTTAAAGTGCCACTCTGGCTCTTTGTCTAATTCACACAATTCACAAAAGCCACAAGAGCACGGTTCAGACACTAGAGCATAACCAGATGAGATCAAACACAGAAACACCTAAGAGCTTAGCTGCTTTTAGCTGCTTTCAGCTCTGGCAGATTCCGCTAACAGAAGGTCAGCAATTCCTATAAGACACCTCCTCCTTGGCACTGGGCTTCTTCTTGTTTGCTGGCACGGCCTTCGCTCTTTGGTCATTAGCTCTGCTTAGCGAGTTTCCCGTACCCTTTAAGCATGCCCAGCGCTGGCTCGTGCTGGAGGCTCCGTGCCCATAGCCTTCAGACGGCCTCACCTACTAACGCGTGGAAGCTAGTCTTCATCACCAGCACCATCACGTAGCAGAAACCAGCAGGACGTGCAGCAGCAAGGGAGCTGTGTTAATTGTGTACTAATCTGAAGACCAGAGCGTTTTCGATAGAATTAATCTGAATTAATTACGATTAGTTAGCATAATGAAACAACATTCACAGGTAAGGTAAAACCTACCAGCATTAAAGAAATTCAAGTTCATTTGTTATCATTTCATTGTAAATCTTTACCCTGCTTGTGTTATCTTGTAAGTAACACAAGAATGAATCTATTGTAGCTTCAAAATATTGATCTTTATCTTAGTCAAAATTAACTGGCTTTCAAACTGTCTAATTGCCTTGTGCCTTTCATGGTTGGCATTTTTATCATATATTCAGGCTACATAATCGTGTACATTTATTACATACATACTTATTTATATATTAGAACGGGTTCGCTTTTTATTTGCCAAACAGGACGGAGCGTAAGATGGGAAGTGTGGACAACTTGAGGACCACATAGCGATGGTAACTGTAAATTCCATTGAACATTCTTTTCCAGTTCACGACTTGGCTTAATGTGTCTCTGGGAAATAGGCCCGCGTGTCTCCAAGCTGGAATAAGTGCTGAATATTCCAACATTCGATCACTTTAAACATGGCAAGAGGAAGAGGACTGGAGCCGAATCTGCCCCGAACATCATGTAAACAGTTGACTCCCATCCTGAATTCTGAATTCAGGATGTATGTTTCCCTTCGTGTTACATTACACTTTTCTGTCTTCGTGCCAATCCGAACTGATTTGCATTGGCATTTAGCTGATCCATTTGACAGTCCCCCCCCAGAGCAACTTGGGGGCAAGTGTCTCGCCCAAGGGCATAAAGGCAGTAGCCATGGGCCGGACTGAACCAACAGCTGTCGAGGCTCTCTGGCCACTGGGATCCCACGTCATTCGTTTTTATTTGCAGAGCTAGTGAAGCTCCAAGTTGGTTTTACTGTGTGACCAAAACTTGCATCATAGTGTCCCCAAAAATCTTGCATCAATACATGTCTTCTTCATGCCCACAACTTGCATCATCATATTTATATTCTTGTTTGATTGGTATAAAAATGACAACCAACTGTACAATATTGGGACAGTCATTGATATGTGTAATTGTGCATTGAAACACAAAGCATATCTCCCCTTATAACCTCACACTTAAAGAGCCTTTTTAATGAAAGGTAACTTGCAGGATTATTATTTTTTTGTTTCAGAAGGCCATCTGCACAGTGTCACAGAACT
>NC_137509.1:4492500-4707500 GCF_041902795.1 Electrophorus electricus
CCCTGATAACAGCTCATATCAGAAGCATATCATCAGCTAACACCACATGGCCTTATACACTGTGAGCACTGTACAGCGTGTCAGTGCAGAGTGTTGGAGAGAGGAGAGAGGAGACACAAGTGAGGGGGTTATGAGCAGGTGGATGAGCCTGTGTGAATATGTGTGAGAAAGAGAAAAGCAGATTTAGACAGACATAGACCACGTTAGGTGATGGAGACCATGATAGAGACCACGTTAGGTGATACAGACCATGATAGAGACCACATTAGGTGATGGAGACCATGATAGAGACCACGTTAGGTGATACAGACCATGATAGAGACCACGTTAGGTGAAACAGACCATGATAGAGACCACGTTAGGTGATACAGACCATGATAGAGACCACGTTAGGTGATGGAGACCATGATAGAGACCACGTTAGGTGATGGAGACCATGATAGAGACCACGTTAGGTGATGGAGACCATGATAGAGACCACGTTAGGTGATACAGACCATGATAGAGACCACGTTAGGTGATGGAGACCATGATAGAGACCACGTTAGGTGATACAGACCATGATAGAGACCACGTTAGGTGATACAGACCATGATAGAGACCACGTTAGGTGATGGAGACCATGATAGAGACCACGTTAGGTGATGGAGACCATGATAGAGACCACGTTAGGTGATACAGACCATGATAGAGACCATGTTAGGTGATGGAGACCATGATAGAGACCACATTAGGTGATACAGACCATGATAGAGACCACGTTAGGTGATGGAGACCATGATAGAGACCACGTTAGGTGATACAGGCCATGATAGAGACCACGTTAGGTGATGGAGACCATGATAGAGACCACGTTAGGTGATGGAGACCATGATAGAGACCACGTTAGGTGATGGAGACCATGATAGAGACCATGTTAGGTGATACAGACCATGATAGAGACCACGTTAGGTGATACAGACCATGATAGAGATCACGTTAGGTGATGGAGACCATTATAGAGACCACGTTAGGTGATAAAGACCATGATAGAGACCACGTTAGGTGATAGAGACCATGATAGAGACCACATTAGGTGACAGAGACCATGATAGAGACCATGTCAGGTGACAGAGACCATGTCAGGTGATAGAGACCATGATAGAGACCACATCAGGTGATAGAGACCATGCTAGAGACCATGATAGAGACCACGTTAGGTGATCTGTATTTGCCCTGCATTCTCATTTCTCTACCCAGTCCTCAAGGACGTGTCTCTTCCTGGTGATGTGTGTCCTATCTGAGAATAACACAGAGAATACCACAGGTCTTATCTGAGAATACCACAATGACTTGATTCCCAAAAATTCATTTAGCAATAAATGGGCGTTTCTCATATTCCCCTTGTCTGCTATACGCACCGGGATCTAGAGTCAGGAACGATGGAAAATGCAGTCATGCGTCTTCCTGGCACTACTTTTGGTACTGCTGTTATTCGGTCAGTATTACTACCACATCCACTGAGATCCACAATATGCATGTTTGTTATGCTCTCTATTAGTAAACATGTGAAGGTTCCAGATATTACTGGCTTGCGCAGCACAAGTACCTGTACATGGGGAACGGACGGACTTGTTATTTGTGTTAGCTTGTGGTTTGTGTTCAGAGGGTCAGAGCAAATCAAACATTTCCCCACTCCTCTGTGCACCACCCATCCAAACATCAGAGCAACGTGCTCGACTGTGACCAATGGCAGCGTACCGCAGCCGTAACGTGCGAGAAGCGCCACCCATGGTCGCTCTGCTGCTAATCTTCAGGGTGGTGTCTTTTCAGGAGCGACTCTACATACAGGAACCCAAGACGATCTGCGACTTTTAGGAGGTGTTTGCTAATATCGAAATGGCGAACTTGTTCGCGATCAGCGTTTTTCTTATCGCAGCTAAGGTATGTACATTTTATTCTGCGCGTCAGTATATTTGAAAAGCTTATGCTGAAAGGCAAACTTCGTGTCCTCGGGTTGTAACGGTATTCGCAATGAGTGCACGTCTCTTGGCTTTTTAACCTGTTGCCGTTTCATAGTGGATTTGTCGGTATCGTGCGCTTGCGGAAGCCGCTCTCAATTTTGCTCTGCGAGATTGCAGAGAGCTTAAGAAAGGCCAGTTCACTTTTTAGGGGTTTTCCTATGTTTCGTGAAAGTATAGTTTCGCTTTGTTTCGTTTGTTCAATATATTTGCAGCAACCTGTGCTGTGTCAAATGGGAAGGAGAAAAATCTATTTTAAATGTAGGATTACTGAATGCTGTAATGAAACCGGAGGATATACATCCGTTATTCCACATACCTTGGTCACATTGATTTTATTTGACTTGTTTTACTGCACTTTGAATCCGCCCCTATGGATGTACATGCTATCGCCGTCCACTTTATTAGCGACATTCCTTTGTAAGTGTACAGTGATGATTATGAAGCTTGCAGCCCATGAGTTTCTTACCACAGGATTGCAGTTGACTTGATACGACAGGGGGGCGTTCCACTCTTGACCCTGAAATGACACTGACATGTGCAAAAAAAAAAACCCCAGGAAGGCTGCTTTGTCTGGCACACTCAAATCAGTGGGACTGTGGTGTTGCAAAAGGCCTAACAGTAACCAGCAAGCTGTGGTCCTGTGGCCAGACGCTGACCTGTCATACACGCACTTGAGAAAGACAAATTTGGTCTTGTCTCCATTCTCACCCTAAGCACTAAGATCCTCCCTGAAGCGTACGCTTATACGATGTTGCTGAAGGGCGGGTGAAAGGGCTGTATGCATTCAGAGTGTCTGAAGGTTGAGGGCATTTTCTGTATACATTAACAAAGCTGTGAGTGGTTATATCTTGATAACCTGACCATAAAATGTGTATGGCGCTTGTGTCTAAGTAATGTTCCCAGATCATGTCAGTTCCTGCCATGCCGACATGTTAACACAAGTTGTTTTGAATGTAATTTCAGTGCAGTGTAACGTTTATCATGCAAGACCTCAGTTTCATAGTATGATAATAACAGAAAACAGGCTTTCCATTATCACAAACTGTCATAAAGCAAATCTAGCCAAGGCTTAGTCTGGTTTATATCTGTGAATTACGACGTCTGTGTTGAATAGTGCTTGTTCCCCCTAACTACAGAAAGGAAAACTGGATGTCCCTCAAAACCATACTGATCTTGATTTAAAAAAGATTCCACAAAATGTTTATTTTTGTCCATTTTTCAAGACACGTTTGGTTGATTTATGTGAGGAGCGTACACCTGTAAACGGCAGATAAAAGACAAGTGTTTCCAAGTGTGTAGTGGGCATATATGTTTCATACATGTATATGTGAAATAATTTCTTACTCACCATAACTGCATAACTGAGGTTTTAGTTTATGTGTGTGTGTGTGTGTGTGTGTGTGTGTGTGTGTGTGTGTGTGTGTGTGTGTGTGTGTGTGTGTGTGTGTGTATCTGAATAGGTAGCTGATGGTGAAGATCACACACTGAGGAGGCAGAAGAGAGAATGGATCATACCCCCTAAAAAACTCTGGGAGAATATGGATTACACCAGTGATGCATTCATTGCCAAAGTAAGACGCATGAATCACCTGTGTTGCATCTCTCTATCAAAAGTCATTTTGTCAAAGGTCATTTTCTGGAACCTTTGCAGCTGAGGAGTGGCCTGTGGTTTCTGCGTATCGCACACAAGTCACGACGGGAAAGAGTCAAGCAAAGCGTAACGTGGCAAAGATTTATTTTAAAGGAAACCATAAATCAAAGTTGAACCTTTTTTCCCTCATTAGGTCATATCCATGGTTATATTGTACACTTATTCCTGTTTAAAAGACAGATGTCTTTCTTGTCTATGACCTTGTATCTGAATACAGTGGCTTCTGTTTGCTTAGCTGCATCACCAAGGCAGAGAGGGTGGAGATAAAAACTGTATTTCCTAAAAGGACGTCCTGCTTTCATTATTCAAATCCAAAAACAAATCTTGCCACCACCCCAAAAGCCTGTTTCACTGGTAAATACAGAAGTAAGGGCCTTGTGTAGGTTTAATGTTGATCTTATGTGATGTTTACTGGAGACAGAGTAAAAAAAAAAAAAAACTGGTTCACTGACAGTCCACATATCCATGATCTGTCATGGTGTCTAGCGTTGTGCTTTTGTTTTTGTGGAATGTTTGTTTTATTATTAGGACATGTGATTCCAGAAGCTGTATGACTATGTATCCGTGCATCCCAGGTTTACTCTCCCACTCTGTAGTCACCAGATCAGTTCTCAAAGAGAGCCCCATCACTGCACAATATGCATTCTGTTTCCCGTTGAGGCAGCCAATGAGAACAATGAAATTTTACTCCCAGGAAAACATCCGGAGCTCTAACTAGCAGAGGTCAGACTGGAAAACAAATTCGCTCGTAAACGGATGTTTACTCTCAGCCTTACCCGTATTTCTGGCCAAACAACTGATGGCAAATCATGCATCATTGTTCGGCGTGTACCTTACTGCAAAGCTACTGCGTTTGAACACGGACTTGAGAATCTTTCCTTTGCTTACCACTTCAGTGCTGTTCCTCTGTTTAAAATGAGCAGCATAGTTAATCTTATAATTACTCGCCCGTTTATTAGGTGGGGTTGCACTGTAGCCGGTGCTGAATATACAAATCTCTTTTCAGTCATTTGAGTGTTAGATGACTGATCAATTGTCTTATTCTTCAGTGGCGCTGTTCATGAGTGATGTGTTTTTAGAGGAGGGTCGTGCCTGGATGCTTTTGTATCTGTATGTAAATGCATATTTTCCTGTTTGTGGTGTAAGTGCTTGGATCTCAAGCACATTTTATGTATAAATGTAAGTTAATCGTATCAAGTTATCACCTTCCTAAAGGTGTTACAAAGGTATCAAAACTAAGTCACTCGTGAAGGAGGCCATTAACGGTTACTACAGGACTCCAGTACATTCAGACAACGTCAAAGTACCGTATTGTATTACTTAAACTGACTGTAAAATATATGGCAGCTTGTTACGTACATCTGTAGCTAATTACGTAATCATTCAGTTCGTATTACTTATGTAACAGTTTTGCCAAGATGGAAACTTTCGGAGATTTAGAAAGTAAATTACCAGACTTACCAGACTAGCTTTGAAAGCCGATTTGTCCTTAGCATATTTTGTTTTGGTGTGGCTCCTTAACACATCTGAGCTGAGATGGGTGTAGAAGTCACCCAGCTCAGCAGAGCAGCGCAAAGTGTGGGGGACCCGACAGAGGAGCGACAGGCATGTGGATGTAGCCACGCTGAGCGGCTCTGCCCACATATGTGCACCGCGAAAGCCTCCTGCTCACAACACGCCTAGCGGTGTTAACAGAGCTGAGCGACGCAGCTAGCAACACGCAAATTGCTTCGAGGGTTTTCCACAGAGGAAACTTAACAGTGGTTGTTTATTTGATATGGACATGTTTTTTTGTTGGTTTTTTTAAAGGTAAAAATAGTTACAAACGTAGAGCCTATATTTTGATAAACGCTCAAGCGGGATTGTCGAGGAAGAGATAAAATGATTCCAAGAGGATGGAGGCATTGCAGCATTTCTAGCGTTGTCTCAATAACGCTAAATACAGCGTTGGTTGAGGCAATTGGAGGACAACAATTAAATGATGACCCCTGTACGTGTATTTGGATAATGGAGGGGAAAAGACGAGAGCTTCATCACATCTCTGAGCTGCGTCCGTCTAACGGTGAGCGATAAGGAGGCGGACGCATGTGCGGAGAAGAGCGAGATTTATTAGGGGCAAATCCGGAGTAAGAGACGTAGTCACAGTCCAGGGTCAGTTGACCAACACGTAGAGTCCGAGAATTCATGAGCACACGAAGACAAACATGGGATGCAGGCTATAACGAAGGGCTAGGAATCACAAAAACAGCGAAACACTCGGAGAGTAGACTTACATACGGCTAAAATTAACCCCACAAGGCTAGGAAACATGAACAGCGGCTAGACTTAACACAGGGCTTCAATACATGATCTAATGAGCACTAAACAAGACACAGGTGCAACTCATGAGGGGCGGAGAAAACTAAAGTAACGGCACCACAACAAGGAGGTAAAGTGAAACAGACAAGACAGGGAAACCGTGGCCCTTGGACACTAGGAGTGTGGGCAGTCGCGACAACCTGGCATAAGCCACAAATATGGAAACCTTCCTGTAATGCGCCATAACGCTCCATGTGGAAAAGACCTCTGTTTTATGAGTATCTATTTTAAATCCAATGCTTTAAAACATCAGAACATGTAAAGGCAAACTTAGAGGAAAACCTCCTTAGTTTGTGTGTACCCCAAAAAGGAATAATGTATGACCGGGCTTAACAATTTGAGCAATTTCACATTAAAATTCAATTTAGAAAGAATACAATTGTACAAATGCGAAAGCTGGAATGTTAGTATTACCCCTAACTTTATAAACAATTTCAAACCTTAACAAGATTGTTGGAGCACGTTCTTTTGTCGTTTCATGAAGACAGTAGTTGTAATAGCGCTATAATAATGCGCCTTTTCATCTGATGAGCTTATGATTGTGTTTGGTAGTTGTTTATACTTTGTGGACCATGACCACACATTTTCAGCGTAACGTAAACACTCAGTTACGATATTGGCAAGAAAATAATATCAATGAGATATTTTCCTTCTTTGCTTTAGATACGATCAGATGAGGAGACAAGGACAACAATACGGTACTCCTTGGAAGGCCCTGGAGCATCTCAAGATCCGAAGGGATTGTTCACCGTAGACGAGAAGCAGGGCACAGTGAAAATCCACGGAATCTTAGACAGAGAGAAAAATCCTTCTTTCTTCGTGAGTGAATCCGTATAACATCACGGCATTGTTAATGGCTTTGAATTATGATGACTGACAGTAATGATGTTTCCGTCGGTACAGCTCATAGTACCGTTACAGTAATGGTGATCGTAACTGGTGGAAGATGGTATTTGGTTTAGTTACACTGTTTATCTGATTTTACCTTTGATGTAATCCACATGTGATGCAACAACTGTGGTAAATTTTGTAATGTTAGCTTTTTTTTTTAAAGATCAGATTAAAAAAAAAAAAAAAAACAGCTGAAGGTAAGGAAGAGCTTTCATTCCAGTAACAAAGCAAATATACGCAAGGTTAAGAGCCCCTGTCAAGAAAAGTGTGGTTATATAATTATTTTTTCTGTTTGGCTGTTGTGTCAATCTGCCTGCTTCATGTTGCCAGTAACAGTCACATTGGTATGCAGCCTGTTCATACCGTGGACAATAAAACGATGAAAAAGTTTTGGTGCGAGAACTTTCAGTTGCCCTCCTTCCAGTGGGAGTAGAGGAGGCAGAGCGTGGCTGCTCTTATAACCTTCTAACGTCATCACAGTGAGAGTGTCATCATCGAGTGTGTGGGAGATTCCTCGGAAACCACGTAGTCACTAGCCTTCCCGTCCCTCCATGGGAAAAGTAACTTTCATTAAAGCAGTTATGTGGGATTTATTTTAAGAGAATATAGGCTAAACTTTCTGTTGTCTTTACATCGTGATCGTTGGCACTGAAATAATTGCTCCATGAAAAAGAAAAAAACAATTGGTGACTGTCTGTGGCTCTGTTATCAGCAACTCCAAATTTCAGTACAGTAGCAAGAGCTGATAACTCGATTATAAAGCTTAGATATACATGGAAATGTATTTTTTAAACTAGAACTCGGCAGCCCACTTGAGGAATACTGATGACTGTGTATGTCTTTAATTGTTTAATTAAAGGTCTGTCAGCTGTGGTATCGTCTGCCTGTGCAGCAGGTGCCAACACATGGCCTGTGGTTTGAATGGTATGGTCTGTCTCATTCAGCTGCCACACCCCTCCAGCTGGAGATGCTTGGTAGAATCCTCCAGATTGTTTCTATTGGCTCCATTCCTTTGCTTGGTCTTCTGGGTCATGTTTGAGATGGAAGTGCCATCTGATATGGTACAAACACAGTGGCGTAGCACAAAAGCCTGGGTGAAGGGACCCAGAGGCAGGCTGAAGGCCCATTTTATTATTATTATTATTATTATTAATAATAATAATAATATTAATAATAAAAATAATAATAATAATAGTAATAATAATAAACTTTATTTGTGTAGAACTTCATTTGAATCTTAAACACAGTTTAAGTGCTTTGCAGAAAATAGAGATTACATAGAAGAGTATTACATCCTGAGATCACCTCTGGACGGTGTAACAAAAAGAAAACGTTACACAAACAATTTATTAATGAAGTTAAAGATGTCTGATTTAAAGAGAAGACTAAAGTTAATCTAAAGAATAAAATGAAAAATAGATTAAAGAAAATAGTAATTTAAATAATTTTAAATTTAAATGACAATTTAAAACCTGCCCTTCAACGAAATAAAAGTACAACTGCATCAAGTAAAACAAAATGCATAAAAGTTATGATGCTGACGGCACAGAAGGAGTGAGAGGCGAGGTTTCAGTCTTTACTGTTCGTGACAAAAAAGAGAAAGAAAGAAACAGCAAAGGGAAAAGTGGACGTAAGAAGAAGTCCGCGTTTCAGCCGCTCTACAGTCCGCTGACTTCCGGTACCTGTGGGCTTGAATAAAGAGGAAAATAAGGAACAGGTGCGCTGGGTTCCTGCTGGGCGACCGGCCTACCGAGATAAAAGTGAAACGCAGCATTTTAAAAATCGCGGCAGAGCGATTCAATTAAAGCCCTTACAAAATAACAATTTGTAGTCCTGTTCTGGGGAGGCTAGAAATCTATCACTTCTCAGCAGGTCCCAAAACTTCCCGGCGGGCAGTGTGCAGTGTCCTCTCTTCAGTGCACGCTGTGAAATTCTGTGTGTCTTGCCTTTCAGGTCGAAGGGGTCGCCCGGTTTTTGAATGGCAGCAAAGCTGAAAAGAACATCCCACTGCACATTGTGGTTCTGGACCAGAACGACTGCCCACCTGTGTTTAGCATTCAGCCAGCTGGTGCTGTACCAGAGCTCAGTCCCACAGGTACAGGGCTCCTTTGCGTTACTGTAGGTTACATTTTTAAAGGGTATGTCTGATATGCCAGGATGATAAGTGACTTTAATTTTGAGTCTTTTTTTCAGGAACATTCGAATTCAGCATTAGAATTAATTAATTAATTGAGACAAAAAAAAACGTTTTAATTATTGCAGTATTTCGTGATCATAGGCTATGAAATACTGCAGTCATTCACGTTTAGAATGCTTTTATTTAGGGTTATTATTTTAGTCATTTTAGTCGTCTCTCATGTCCTAAGGAACCTCGGTAATTAAAATCACGGCCACCGATGCAGACGAGCCAGACACACCAAACTCGTTGGTCACCTACAGCATTGCCCAGCAGATTCCAGCAGGACCCAGGATGTTCCAAATTGACCCACAGTCTGGTCTGATCAGCATCCAGCAGAACACTCTGGACCGAGAGGTGAGCATGTCCGTCCTGTTGCCCCCTGCTCATTTCCCCAGTTCCTGCCCCCAGTTCCTGCCCCCTGTTCCTGCCCCCAGTTCCTGCCCCCTGTTCCTGCCACCTGTTCCTGCCCCCAGTTCCTGCCCCCTGTTCCTGCCCCCTGTTCCTGCCCCCAGTTCCTGCCCCCTGTTCCTGCCACCTGTTCCTGCCACCAGTTCCTACCCCCAGTTCCTGCCCCCTGTTCCTGCCCCCAGTTCCTGCCCCCTGTTCCTGCCACCTGTTCCTGCCCCCAGTTCCTGCCCCCAGTTCCTACCCCCAGTTCCTGCCCCCTGTTCCTGCCCCCTGTTCCTGCCACCTGTTCCTGCCCCCAGTTCCTGCCACCTGTTCCTGCCACCTGTTCCTGCCCCCAGTTCCTGCCCCCTGTTCCTGCCCCCTGTTCCTGCCCCCTGTTCCTGCCACCTGTTCCTGCCCCCTGTTCCTGCCCCCAGTTCCTGCCCCCTGTTCCTGCCCCCAGTTCCTGCCCCCTGTTCCTGCCCCCTGTTCCTGCCCCCTGTTCCTGCCCCCAGTTCCTGCCCCCTGTTCCTGCCCCCTGTTCCTGCCCCCAGTTCCTGCCCCCTGTTCCTGCCCCCTGTTCCTGCCCCCAGTTCCTGCCCCCTGTTCCTGCCCCCTGTTCCTGCCCCCAGTTCCTGCCACCTGTTCCTGCCCCCTGTTCCTGCCCCCAGTTCCTGCCACCTGCTCATGAGGTTAAAGAAATCTGGTTAGTAAGTTATTTGACACAAGTATAAGTAGTTTTCATATGTAAACCTGAAACAGAACTTAAATCAGTTAGTCCCAGTAAAACACTGAATATTGTTAGAATTATGGGTAAGATACTGTTATTAAAGGCTTGCAACAGAGCGATACTGTAC
Source organism: Electrophorus electricus (assembly GCF_041902795.1). Lineage (NCBI taxonomy): Eukaryota > Metazoa > Chordata > Actinopteri > Gymnotiformes > Gymnotidae > Electrophorus > Electrophorus electricus. The sequence continues at coordinate 4,502,827 of NC_137509.1, forward strand.
TCTAAGTACAGGTAGTGTATAGTTAAGATCGGTTTGCATCACAGTGGGCGTGTGAAGGGTGAAAAGGCTGTTTCTTTATTTTCACAGGTTCAAGAGAATTACATGCTAATCATCTACGGCAGAGACAACGGCCCTGGATCGAGAAACACTGGCACAGGGACAGTGTCCATCACCGTTCTGGACGTCAACGACAACGTCCCCTTCTTAGAGAAGAGCAATGTGAGAGACATGCACATTTCACCCGCTTTTTGATTAGTCATGGGTTTTATATTACTTTGTTCCTTCTAAGAATATTATAATACAATAAGAATAATTTAGCATTATTATTAATATTAATGAAGCTAATTATATTAAAGGTTTTGGACTCCTAAGGCCTTTTATGCATTTTACTACCACTCATATTAATGAAAAATGTATTTAATTCATATGCCGCTGTATTCGTGTTTTATTAACACTGTACATATTACACTCGTGCACTGTATTATACACTGTGGAGGAGCAGTGTTTGGCCAGACTCCTCGGTGGTGTGGGTAAACCCATGGCCCTGCACTCTGCCCGTCTGTATCGCTGGCCCAAGTGCCACAGGGACTCCCTTGACGTGGTGAAACATTTATTAATGAATAACATAAAAGACAATGGTGGCATTCACGCATAGTAACAACGTTAAACACGAACACACTTCAATGGACCATCAACAAGAAACACGCATAAACAGATTACATCGAACTACACGAACAGCAACATAAGCAAACGACATCAACAATGACCAACGAAGAGGCGCACACAGACGGGGGTTTAAATATTTATCGCATACGTTACGTTTGTCATGTACCGCACTACATTCATATTTCATTCTTATCGTATTTTTCTTTATTTAATTTTTTTATATGCTTTATTTTAATTTGATGGCTTTATAGAGCTTTACCTGCATATATCTTATGTTGTTTGTGTGTGTGTGTGCGTGCATGTGTGTGTGTGTGTGTGTGTGTGTGTGTGTGTGTGTGTGTGTGTGTGTGTGTGCGCGCCTAGTACGAGGGCAGTGTGGAGGAGAACGCAATAAGTGTAGAAGTGGTGCGTATCAAAGCCATTGACATTGATCAGGTCAACACAGACAACTGGCGGGCTGTGTACACGATTATCTCAGGTAATGAGGCGGGTTACTTCAACATCACCACTGACCACAGCACCAACGAAGGCATCATTATGGCCACTAAGGTAAGACAGTTCATACTGCTCATTAGCATACAGTGAGCTAGGCTGCACACCTGAGTTAAATGAATAATGTTCAGGTGTGATCATGAACATTTCATGCGTATTGTACATAGGTTAGAGAATGACCAGTCAGACAGCCAAACACTCCACCCACCCATCATCCTGGCCTGTTTAACACGCTTTATTTCACAAGCTGAGAAGCTTCAATATAAAACCAAAAAGTCGAAACACTCATGACCAGTGTTAAGAATTTGATAGCGTTTTCAGCCTTTATCTATAGGATATATATTTACTTTGCTCATTAAAATCTTTTATATTTCACATTTATATTTCCTTCTTGATTGTTCCATATATCAAAGCCACTGGACTATGAGGAGCTGAAAGCAGTTAACCTGAGGGTGGTGGTCTCTAACAAAGCCAAGTATCACTCCTCGGTGGTGGTCCGAGAGCCCACGGTGTACACGATTAAGATCAGTGTGCTGAACATGCCTGAGGGTCCTCGCTTCCAGCCTACTGTCAAAGTCATCTCCATTTCAGAGGACCACAAGACCATCGACCTGAAGAGGGTCATCACCACCTACCAGGCCATAGACAGCGACACGCTCCAAACCGCCACCAGTGTAAAGTGAGGACGTCACAGCCCGTGACCAGCTTTCTCTCATTCCAGTTAGTGTGGTGACAGTAGGGTTGGGAGTGTAGGGGTGTGTAGTGTGTAGGGTGTAGTGTTTATGGAGTAATGTGTAACTATGATGCGTAGTGTATAACTATGCTGTGTAGGGTGTAGGGTGTATTGTGTAGGGTATAATTATGATGTGTAGGGTGTAGCGTGTAACTGCTGTGTAGGGTGTAACTATGATGTGTAGGGTATAGTATGTAGGGTGTGACTATGGTGTGTAGGGTATAGTATGTAGGGTGTGACTATGGTGTGTAGGGTATAGTATGTAGGGTGTGACTATGATGTGTAGGGTATAGTATGTAGGGTGTGACTATGATGTGTAGGGTATAGTATGTAGGGTGTAACTATGGTGTGTAGGGTATAGTATGTAGGGTGTAACTATGGTGTGTAGGGTATAGTATGTAGGGTGTAACTATGGTGTGTAGGGTATAGTATGTAGGGTGTGACTATGGTGTGTAGGGTATAGTATGTAGGGTGTGACTATGATGTGTAGGGTATAGTGTGTAGGGTGTGACTATGGTGTGTAGGGTATAGTATGTAGGGTGTGACTATGGTGTGTAGGGTATAGTATGTAGGGTGTGACTATGATGTGTAGGGTATAGTATGTAGGGTGTAACTATGGTGTGTAGGGTATAGTATGTAGGGTGTAACTATGGTGTGTAGGGTATAGTATGTAGGGTGTGACTATGATGTGTAGGGTATAGTGTGTAGGGTGTGACTATGGTGTGTAGGGTATAGTATGTAGGGTGTGACTATGATGTGTAGGGTATAGTATGTAGGGTGTAACTATGGTGTGTAGGGTATAGTATGTAGGGTGTAACTATGGTGTGTAGGGTATAGTATGTAGGGTGTAACTATGGTGTGTAGGGTATAGTATGTAGGGTATGTTTGTACTTTCTCTCATAGGCAATCTTTGAATATTTGACCAGAAGTATCAATTTATTCTGGAAAACACACTGCATATATTAAACAAGTTAGAAGAATCGTTTTCTACGGTTTAATTCTCTTCATGTTTTCCTTGAAATCTCATAACCCCAGTTTGTAGCGGGGGTCCTATACTTTTAGAACGGGGGAGTGTGAGTAGGGAAGTGTGCGGAGAAATGGAGTGGGTCCTACATTAGTTCTGGAGGTGAGGATAGGGGCCGTTTGACTGGTTAAAGCTGGCCAGTGCAGACTGTGACTGGTGATTTTTACAAAATTGTTCTTCTGTTTTGCAGGTATTATAAAGGACTAGATGTGGCCAACTGGTTGAACATCGATGCCAAAACTGCAGAGATCAGACTTAACAAAGTACCCGATCGCGAGTCTGTGCACCTGATCAATGGAACATACTATGCCCAAATCATATGCATCACTGACGGTAAGTAAGGCAAAGTGTAGCAGTGTGTTTGGAGACCACAATGTGTATTACTCCAAACAGTTTATGGAAAATAAGTGTAATGTGCAGTGTGTATTAATGCATCTGTACATGTGTTCATTGTTGGCATTACACTGCAGAGGATAATTAGCTGCACGTGCATTTGCACATTTCTGCATTTGCACTATTTTATTTTGGAAATTATGTTTTGAAATTGGCTAACATTTAGCCACCTGTAATAATATAACATCCCATGTCTTCTGTCTTGGAAGACGACACACATAACGGAGCTATTTTCCACAGAGCACCCATCCAAAACTGCAACAGGGACCATCGCAATACAGGTGGAGGATTTCAACGACCACTGCCCAGTTCTGACCAGCATGACCCAGACGCTCTGTTATGGAGAGAGTGTGCTGTATGTCACTGCCATAGACAGAGACAACTTCCCAAATGCCGAACCTTTCGATTTCAAGCTGGTCACGACAGACAAAGAGGGGGAGTGGATCATCGAGCGTCTCAACGGTTAGGTTAAACAAAAAACTTTAACAAAGACTACTTTTAAGATGGCATGTCACCACGGAGCCAGCTGCATGTCGTAGAATAAAGTTTCCTCCTTGTTCTGATTTGATACTCTATTGTGTACCTTGAGTTTGAGGATATATAAATGTTAATGTTAATGTGATAGATTTCAATGTTAAGGTGAAGTACTCTGTGTTTTAATTTATTCACTGGAATGTTACAATCCGAAACCCTTTGTTTTTGTTTTTGATAAGTAGATCCCTGCAGCTCATGCCTGCTGAAATTCCTTTTTTTTACCCCTTTGTTCCAGACACAGCAACCATTTTGCGGGCTCGGGATCACGTGTGGCCTGGGCACCACATAGTGAGTCTGGAGGTGCGTGACCAGCAGGGGAAGCTCTGCGACGTCCAGCAGCTCCAAGTGACCATCTGCACGTGTAACGAGGCCAGAGTGTGCAAGGAACAGGGACGCAAGGCGTCCGACGTCATTCTGGGAGCAGGCGGAGTGCTCACCATGCTGCTAGGACTGTTGCTCCTGCTCTGTGAGTCCACACACACGCAGACACCCACGCACGCACACACGCACACGCATGCACACACGCGTGCGCACATGCACACCCCCGCACGCGCACACGCACAAGCACACCCACACACACACCCACACGCACCTGCACGCACACACACACTCACGTGCACCCGCACACACACGTGCACGCACACCCACACGCGCACACCCACACGCGCACATAGACACCCACACACACACCCACGCGCACCCGCACGCACACCCACAGCCTGAACATTGCGACGTACAAAGAGGTCTGTCCTCTGCATGCCTTGCCACGCAGGCAGTTAGCTGTAGATTTCCAGAGCTGTCTGAACTGAAAGTGGAACCCTCGAGTTTGGTTGCCTGAGAGCTGCACTTCCGTCAGTCTGAGCGTTCTAAGTAATTCTAAGATCTCTGGACATTTGTTTATCGTTTGCTAAAGGGTTATTTTGCAAAGCAAATCCATTTGCAAATCTCAGAAAAAGAAAAGCCTTTTAAAAAAACAAACGAACAGTGTGTGTTCTAAAGTGCTGAATTTAGTGTTCATATAGATTTGGACTCACACTATACATATGATTCGGCTTTTATTTCTCACCCACTGTGCGAACAGTTCACATTCAGCATCATCACTATGAATTTTGGTACAATCCAATCATTTAAAAGATAAATAAAAGCATGTGATGGGGGTAGGGCGGGGTCAGGGCTGAGCGCATGCGCAGTGACAGGTGTCTGATCTGTTTGCAGTGGTTTCACTGCTCCTGCTGTTCTGTGTGTGTGGCGGGGCAGCCACTGCAGCAGGCTTCCGGGCCTTCCCCACAGACCAGACACAGCACCTCATCACCTACCACACCGAGGGAGTGGGAGAGGACAAGGTAGGTCTGGCCGACGCTTGCAGACGCACACAGGCGCACGCAGGCACACGCAAACTCAAGCAGGCACACTCAGACACTCACAGGCACACGCAGACAGACGCACGCAGGCGCACGCAGGCACACTCAGACACTCACAGGCACACGCAGACGCATGCAGGCACACTCAGACACTCACAGGCGCACGCAGGCGCACGCAGGCACACGCAAACTCAAGCAGGCACACTCAGACACACGCAGGCGCACGCAGGTGCTCGCCGACACAAGCAGGCACACGCAAACTCAAGCAGGCACACTCAGACACTCGCAGGCACACGCAGGCGCACGCAGGTGCTCGCCGACACAAGCAGGCAAACGCAAACTCAAGCAGGCACACTCAGACACTCACAGGCACACGCAGGTGCTTGCCGACACACGCAGGCACACGCAAACTCAAGCAGGCACACTCAGACACTCATAGGCACACGCAGACAGACACACGCAGATGTGCTGGCCTGCGCTGCCCCTTTTCAACTCTTAGCTGGGATGGGTTGTGATTTGTCACAATGTGTTTTATGGTTCAATGCAAAGGAATCATTGAAACAATGGGGCAGATATGTGACCGTGGGGCAGATATGTGACCATGGGGCAGATATGTGACTGTGGGGCAGATATGTGACTATTAGAGCTTTTGGAGGAGTCATGAGTTTCATCTAACTTGACTGTTAGACGTCTGACTACACAGAACAGTCAAAGCTGTGTCTGACTACATCTAACGGTCATTTGAAAGCGGAACTTTTACATACACGAGAACATTCCTGTTATGAACCACTAGCTTGTCTATTTATGTATTTATGTGCTTTACCACACAGCACAGTCTTTAAGGCTCTGCTCAGACGGCAACCCGGTGAGTCTGTCACCTCTGTGTGTCCCTACAGGAAGTGCCTCTGTTGCAGATCCCTCTGGAAGCCCACAAGACGACTCAGGGCCAGGTCGGGTCCGGAGAGAAGGGGTGGGGGTGGGGGGGTGGGGTGGAGGAAGGTCTTCTCACCACGAGAGATGAATGGGACTCAGGACACCAAATCAGTGACGCTTTTGACCAGAGGGTTACCATGGCAACGATCAGGGGGATGGGTGCTTTCTCAGGCATGGCACTGTCTGAAGGTTTTTTGGGCAACTACTACTCGAAGGTGTGTAATTTTTATATATATAGCCTAGAAAATGTTGTCCTTTGTATTTTGCCTCTTAAAAGTCCATTAGCTTGTCTATATATATATATATATATATATATATATATATATATATATATATATATATATATATATATATATATATATATATATATATACTTACCTAGTTTGAAAATAAACATTCTGTTTTGTTTATTTCCCTATCTTGCTAGTATAGGGTGTAAGTTATTGCAGGGTCAGGAGTGTGTGGATTGATGTCATGTGTTTTATACTGCAGAAAGCCAAGAAGCAAATGGAGCAGCACTTTGACAGTGAGCCCCTGAGAGTTTACGATTATGAAGACCGGTTCTCTACCTCGGGCTCTTTGGAGAACATCTGTGAGCATCTGCAGGAGGAAGACAACCTGGCATTCCTCGATGACCTCGGGCCAAAGTTCAAACCCCTCGCAGAGCTCTGCTGTGGCACGGCCATCGAGACCCAGATCGGCGCTGCCGTCGAACCCCCGCCACCAAAACCATTCAGACCAGTCCCGTCTGGCGCCCGCATTGACGTCGGCGTGCAAGGTGCCATGGGTGGGGCACGCGCGGCGGCAAGCAGCCACGCCTCTGTCTCCGCCTCCACCTCCGCCTCCGCCTCCACCTCCGCCTCCACCACTCGAATCGCAGCCAGCGATTATCATGAAAGCGGCGGCGCATCATCGCCGGCCGTGCTCACCCATGCCGCCCGGGTACCTGGCCACACCCTCCTCCTCGAGCAGCCGGCCGCGTACTACACCTCGGCACCCGTCTACGTGATGGAGCAGCAGGCGCGCCCCACCTTGCTGCTGGCCGCCAGGCCGGTCGTGGGCGTGCAGGAGAATGTGGTGCTGGTAGACCACAGAGCTGCAGGTGTGGCCTTCCCCACCCCACATGCCTCCGCCACGCTGGAGTTAAAGCGCACGCAAACCCAGGCGAGGGCAGCGGGCCGGTCGGCCACGGATACCGGCGGCATGTTGGGGTTCCCGGGCCTGGGGATCGCCTCCGGCTCCGGAAGCGTCCGGGTGGTGGAGAGTGAGCGTGTGCAGACTGTCGAGCCTCTGCTGGTGAGGCAGAGTGCCTCACAATCCAGCACAAGCGTGGGAAAGATCATACGTGTGGGCGGGCATGTGGGCGGGGTCTCCGCAGGGCTATGGGACGCATCCACATCCCCAAATGCTGATGTAGCATCGCAGCAGAATGCAGTGGGTCTGACTGTGCCACAGGGCAGCTCTCACCAGCATGCCCAGGCAGAGAGAGTTTCAGTCGTCAAGCAAAGCTTTCAGTCCACCTCCACCTCCTAATACACACACACACACACACACACACCCTTACTTTCATGCATTCTGAAGGTTGTGTTCTGACAAGCATACCATGTTGTTTTAAGTACAGCATGGAGCAGGTACTTTTTACGAGCCTGATTCATATACTTAGATAAGGTCATTTTTACATATTGGTTACCATTTCATGTAACAGATATGTTACATGCGTGTATCAGAAACCAGCAAGTAAACTTGGTCTCTTTTTAATTCCGAAGCCAACAACTGGCTTAGAGAGAACACTGAATTTTTCTGTATTGCTTTCTGTATTAAAACAATTCCACAACATAATTCCCCACACATACACACACAAAAAAGTTCCTGTTTTTAATATTAAACTCTATACTCCAGATGTTATATACTTTAAAAATAGTTGAAATGAAAGAAAGTTTCAGCAACTACACTCTAGTGACATCAACTGGCAGATCACAGATCAGTCTGGAATATTAAAAAGGTTTTTTGGTTTTGGGGTTTTTTGGGTTGTTTTTTTTTTTGCTTGTTTGTTTTTTTTGTGAAGTATGGATGACTTTTATCTGTGCTGAGTGTGCTGACAGTATCACTCCTGCGCACATTTCAGCTTAGTGCAGTAAGACCGTAAACAATACAAACGCTGGTTTCCCCTTCACGCAGGAAACATGGTTTTCATTTAAACACGGAGACAAAACCCTGCGTTCACCTCTGTCCTTCACCTGTCTTTTGCAGGCGATACCCATGTGTGGAAATCCCTGTTGTGTACATTCCCTCGTGGTCTTTAGTCACATTGTATTCTCTAGCTGTGACTTCCAACCAACGGCAAATCCATCACACATCCGTACTGTCTTTACCAGCGTCTCATTCAGTCCTCTGTTTCTACATGTGCACTAACTAGTATACTGGTACATCTGTCATCTTGGACACACCAGTGTCACTCTGTAAATGCAAATAATTTTACTCCTTTAAGAGATTTCTAACAGAAAATGATTGTTTTGCGGTAAGCGTATAACTAGATAACTTGTATTTACCAGGTATAGGGTGATCGGTTGCTTCCAACTGCTGTGATTAACATTTATTTACTGCTGTAGCAATATTCTGGGTGGTGAAGTGGTGCATTGTGGGTGTGGTTGACTTCTATTTGAACGATTATGTTCAGAATAATAAGAGATTCACTTATTGTTTTATTGCTCTATCAATTTGGGTTTCTTTTCCCAAAAAAGCACAGATTTGACAACAGGACTATCTGCTTACATAGAAATGAAACAAATAAATAGACTATGAATATTTGGGATAGATGAAATTTAAACATGCACTTCCTTTAAAAAAGTCATAAAAAATGAGATGAAAATGTATCTTTAAATTAAAAGACATCAGAGAAGAGCCTCCACAAAATAGTGCTGCAGCTGAGAAATTATTTGATTGTTTGGTCGTTTCAAAAAAGTTGTTTATTAACACTAACATTAAAATATATTTTTTTTTAATTACTTTTGGTTTGTCTTGTGTAGGACATGTTTCTTATAAAGTTGTCAAAAAATGAAAAAAATATTTCTGTACTGTGTGGTAAATCAAGATATAGGATGTTTTATTGTGTATTCAGTTTTACTGATCTGATATGCAGTGTATTCAAGATTAACTGTTATATAGCAGGTGTATAAATTGTCTATTATGGGGCAAAACATAGCTGTGTTTGACTTTATGTGAGCCAGGAAATATGCCATACATATTGTTTTCGTGGACCCAGATTAAGCCTAAGTAGTTTTCCTGGACCAGATCAAGCCTAATCTAAGAATAAAAATAACATTCAATGGGGATTCCCCTGTGGCAGTGTGGTTTAGTCCAAGACTAGACTTAATCTAGGTCTTGGAAAACAGCCCTATGATTCAATGGTTTGTATCAAAACTCTAACAGATATAAAAGTGGTGCACTTTCTTGCATAATGGAGGATTGTGGGTATTGTCCATGCTGCTTTGGTGTTTGAGTTTCAAAGCTGATGAATGATGGAACACTGAAATCAATTTTGCAGTATGAAAATGTACCTTAATTTGCATCCACTTCCGACTGTCTTATTGACCATGCTCCATTACCCATCAGCCCTAGAGGCTGTGTGATGTCTAATAAAGGCTTTGCTCAGACTGGTGAAGTTTGTGGTTTGTGTTTGTCCTGTTCCCAACAATGCTAGAGTTCATTCGCTGCTGGATGTGTTCATTCAGCAATAGGGGTTTTGCTGTATAAAGTCTTAACTACATGATACCGCATAGTTATACTGAATGTCCACAAGAGGCCAAACTGCTGCTGTATTTGGAATGATCTCAACCAGAAGGCTAAGAACTCTTATGTCAGTCTGTGTTTCATTAACAGTCCTTAAAAAGTGTGTCTTATATGAGGTCATCATATTTTAATGGCGACCTTCCTGCATTACGGAGACGCTTGGAGTGTATGCAGCTCTTCTTCTTCATGTCGTCTGCTGCGTCCCTTGTGGTATTTGTATGCTGTGAGTCACGTTGTGTAGGAGTCCTCTGCCCACTGAGCACTCGTGTGTGTGTGTGTAATACTGGGTAGTGAGTGCTGACTGTTTCTGCAGCCCGAACAACATCAGTGAGGCAGTGACGATGATGGGGTAGAAGCCAAAGCCCATCAGCGAGCCCCAGGGATCTATTTTGTTCTTTCATATCTCACAACTTCTGCTCATAGGACATTACTGTCTTCATTCTGTTTGCCGAAAGCCATGCAGTAGGTAGTCTGGGGAAGCAGCGCCCTGGGCTTGTTCTACAAGTAACCCTGCAGAACTGCAGGCTCTCGGATAATGGTCCTCTGTTCCTGTTCATTTTACACGGCAAAATGAAAAAGCAACTAAAACTTTAGAATGAAGAGACCAAATTCTTTCATTTAAATGAACAGAGTGTGTTCATCTGAAACGCTTTGTTGGTTTCTATATTATCTACACACATGACCGATGGCATGGGTTAAAAACCTACCTTTTTTGGGTGTAAAATACTGCATTACAATTTTCGTTGTTCATCAGGAAGGCTTACACTGCCCTCATCTGGCTAAGCAGGCTATTACAAGCAAAGATTATGAAATCTTTTGAAATTTGCCATATTTATTTTGTAATGAAATTAGATCGTCTTTTATTGAAACATTTCAATTACAAATGACAAAGAATTACAAATACATCATGCTAACGTATTTGTTCTAAACTTGAATTCCTCGACCCTAGTTAGACCTACTGGAAATAGGATTTAATCTGTCCGGTACCTCTGCTTCATGACACTTCTCACGGTTTTGGGCAATAATAATGGTAAATAAATGACAGAATGAAGCAGAATGACAGCGCTTGTGTAATTGGGTGGATAATAAAGAGCTGATGTCTAATAACGCCCAATGAGAAACGGTTTATAGAAATAAAACAAATCTGGGTCAAACTTTTGCAACGATGAAGTTTGCAGCAATGTAGTGGACATTTTTGACTTTTAGGAATGTGCAGGTCAATCTTTAATTAGCAAAAACACCATAAACTAGATATATCTATATACGGCGCAGATGAACATACGAGGAATCTAGTATTTTACAGACCCAATCAGTCCGTCACGTTAGAGTATGTAGACGGCTCAGTCTCGATTCAGTCAGTCCATCTCGTTAGAGTATGTCCACGGCCCAGTCTAGATTCAGTCAGTCCATCTCCTTAGAGTATGTCTATGGCTCAGTCTAGATTCAGTCAGTCCATCACGTTAGAGCATGTCTATGGCTCAGTCTCGATTCAGTCAGTCCATCACGTTAGAGCATGTCTATGGCTCAGTCTCGATTCAGTCAGTCCATCACGTTAGAGTATGTCCACGGCTCAGTCTAGATTCAGTCAGTCCATCTCGTTAGAGTATGTCTACGTCTCAGTCTAGATTCAGTCAGTCCATCACGTTAGAGTATGTCTACGGCTCAGTCTAGATTCAGTCAGTCCATCTCGTTAGAGTATGTCTATGGCTCAGTCTAGATTCAGTCAGTCCATCTCGTTAGAGTATGTCTATGGCTCAGTCTAGATTCAGTCAGTCCATCTCGTTAGAGTATGTCTATGGCTCAGTCTAGATTCAGTCAGTCCATCACGTTAGAGCATGTCTATGGCTCAGTCTCGATTCAGTCAGTCCATCACGTTAGAGTATGTCCACGGCTCAGTCTAGATTCAGTCAGTCCATCTCGTTAGAGTATGTCTACGGCTCAGTCTAGATTCAGTCAGTCCATCACGTTAGAGTATGTCTACGGCTCAGTCTAGATTCAGTCAGTCCATCTCGTTAGAGTATGTCTATGGCTCAGTCTAGATTCAGTCAGTCCATCTCGTTAGAGTATGTCCACGGCTCAGTCTAGATTCAGTCAGTCCATTTCGTTAGAGTATGTCTATGGCTCAGTCTAGATTCAGTCAGTCCATCTCGTTAGAGTATGTCTATGGCTCAGTCTAGATTCAGTCAGTCCATCACGTTAGAGTATGTCCTCGGCTCAGTCTCGATTCAGTCAGTCCATCTCGTTAGAGTATGTCCACGGCTCAGTCTAGATTCAGTCAGTACATCTCTTTAGAGTATGTCTATGGCTCAGTCTAGATTCAGTCAGTCCATCTCGTTAGAGTATGTCTATGGCTCAGTCTAGATTCAGTCAGTCCATCACATTAGAGTATGTCTATGGCTCAGTCTAGATTCAGTCAGTCCATCACGTTAGAGTATGTAGACGGCTCAGTCTAGATTCAGTCAGTCCATCTCGTTAGAGTATGTCTATGGCTCAGTCAGTCTACAGCTCTTGCTTACACCCCGGAAACACGTCGTGTGGATTCTCTTTCTTCAAAATCATCTGCTGGGTTTATGATCGAGGCGATTCCAGTCTTACGGTGCAAGCTTCGCTCACTACTCCGCGACCGCCGGCAGAGGAGGGGGGCTCTGTGAAGCGAGCCGTAGCGCAGTGTCGACCCTCCTTGCTGTAGCGTGCCACCGCAAGGACGAGAGTCAGCCAGCCAGTCCGCGCTCTGCCACATCCCGGGCGAAGGGCTGGGCGCGCGCGCGGAACTGCCTGAACGAGCACTCGCTGTCCCCGCACTCCGCACGAGCCGACGCCGCGTCCTCCTCGCGATGGGGAACGCAGCGGCCACCAAGAAAGGCAGCGAGGTGGAGAGCGGTACGTGAGGCGAGGCTGGCGGACGCCACCGGCGTCCTCCGCCGGAGAACACACTGCCGTTTACTCTTGAACGTGGACGTTTCGCTTTGCTCGCCACGTTTTATCGTTTTGAACATGTTCGTTGCTTCTGAGCTCACTGGCTGCCGTTAACCGTTCTGAGGTAGCTCGCGAGCTGCCGTTAACCATTATGAAGCTAAAAATAGCTAGCTAGCTAGCTTGGCTTAGCCAGACGTGCGGCTAGCGCTTAGCTAGCGTGCTAACATGGCTAGCTATGTGAACCCTATCAACTTCAGCAGAGGCGCGCTAATGTAGCCAGCTAGCTAAGATTAGCTTTGTCGATTACAAAGTTTGCTCGCTAGCTGACTAACATATATTATTGATCTGTTGTCGATCCCAAACAACAGTGAAGTGAAGTATTATTGTAAGTGCATCGCGGTTGTTGTTCAGTTCTTTGCAGTAAAGCAGTTATATTTGTGTTTGGTCCACTATGATGGTGATGGGGGGGGGGGGGGGGGGTGCGCTGCGGTTTAGGCCCATCGAGTGTGATGGCTAACACGGGGCAGCTGTTTTAGCAACCAGTTTGCAAAACTAGATTACGAATTTACTACGAGCAACAGACATAAAACACGCTCACGGCACAGATTTCCTGTCTATAGCTTTGTCACCTGTTTTCAGCAGCACTAATATAAAAGCCTAGACAGATGGATACTATGGTTAGTGAGAGGGCGTTATTTATCTAGTTAGTTCACTGGATTTGTGTTCGTACTTGTGGATTAAGTTGCCACGTTATCTGAAAGTTTGAAAACAAGCGAAATTAGTTGTCCGCTTGTTTCGTTTAAATGCGGGTCAATGTAAGGTTTACCAGAGACCTTTGGAGCCTTGTGTGTCATTAGGAGGTTCAAACGAGCTAGCTGGCTAACACAAGCTGGCATGCTATCGTAGGCTAGCTCGTCATGCAGCGAGACTGATGTATAGGCCCGACACGTTACTCTGGCAAAACCTTAGCTAGTAGCTAACAGTGTTTTATCAGTGTGCATCATCTACATTTGAAACACGGGGACGAACCAAACTCGATCATTTTCCATATTAACTCGTATAGTTAGCTAGGTAGATACATGGCTAAAAGCATTGCTTCAACTGAAGTCAATGATGTATTTGAACACCCAACAATACCCAGTAATGGAGCATTTAAATGTTTGGGTCAGTTGAACCAGCTCATGCATTATAAGTGCCAACTCGTTAAAAATCCCGTACAATATGCAGTAAAGCGTGAGCAGGCAAAGTTGAATTTACAGATTGTTTCAGCGTTGACTTGGCCGATACTTGTACCATTATTATACATGCTGTGCCTATACTGGAAAATGCAATCAATAATGTGAACGGTGACTCTCATATACGTGTTGAATTGTGTTCGCTGTGTAATGATTGAACTTTCTTTAGAGTAATCAATGTACAGCAGCGCCAGCACCCCCTCCAGCTTCTTATCTTGTTCTGTAAACAACTGGGGTGAGCTGGGGCACACAGCATTGCCCGAATATCGTGAAGAAGTGTCTTAACGTCCCATTGATAAAACTGACTCTAAACCCTATGATAACTTTTTATTTTGTTGTCTTTACGTGTAGTCTCCTCTATCCTAATCTTAGTGTCATGAAGCCCCCAACCGCGTGCATACACACAGTGTTTGTCATTGACTTGAACAGCTTGTCATCAGACCTTCATCAGAGGATAAGTGTAATTACGAGCTTGGAAAAGCTTGACGCAAACAGCTTCAGGCCTCAGTGTGTGACGCTTTGGTGTCTACAGATAGCGTGTGATAGCGTTGGGTCAAATCTCTGTAAACATTGTTCTGTGTTCAGCTTGGATGTACTACAGTGCAGTTATTTGCCCTGTGTCTCAATTATTATATCATGTGAAGTTAAGGGGGAAGTATTTACTTTGAGCTTAGGCTATAGATAGGAAAAAAAGAAAATGGATTTAAAAAAAAAAGTAAATTACATGAGTCATCACATCTTTTTCCTTTTAATCATTTTTTTCCCCAGTCAGTGCTAATGTGGTAGTCCAAATATTGACCAGGAATAGTAGCCTTGCTTAATTTCATGACCTGTGTCTGATATGGCATTGAGAAAATGGCCTGTGGTGGATGGGAGGGTCCTTTGCTTTGAGTGATGGGTGCATTTCCTCTCTCATATCTGAAGAATGCAAGGCCTCTTAAGGTGTTTTAGCCAGCCTGCAATGTAGCATCTACCACTAGGGAGTGTTTCTCTGTGTGTGTGTGTGTGTGTGTGCGCGCGCGCGCATGCATGGTCCTCATTGATTGACTGACATTATTTACAAGTTCAATAATGTTTCTTTATATTATTTGTACAGTCATCAGAGTGACTCCCATGAGGCTAGCAGTCTTCTGAGTGATGGGGAAGTAAATTAACCCAGACCTGACCTACACGTTTACCAGTGTTGAGTTCTAGTATTTGTGGAGAGAATCTTGTCAAGCTCAGAAAGCTGAAGCCTGGTCTCATAGTTGGATTATGCAACGTTAAAGCCTGGCGTCGTGGTCAGATTATGTGAGGTTAAAGCCTCGCGTCATAACCACATTGTCTATTACTATTTTTAAGAAATATTGCAGTTTGTTTATTAATTTTCTTGTGCTCACAATTTATATATATTTTCATGTAAAGCTGGTTGTTGTTGGTTTTTTTGCATTTGTTTTGAAAACAAGACCCAGTTTTAATGGGTTAGTAGAATTTCACACAGGGAAGCTGAATATAATCATTACAAAGAAAGTTCAGAAACCTCTATTTTTGTATCTCTGTTCGTCTTCAAGATCTGAAGTCCAGAGATAATATGCCGTGATTTCTAAGGAGGGGGTGTTGTTGGACCTAGCATGAAATTCCCATCATGTCCACTCATGCTTCAAGGGAGCACACCATAAAAGACTCGGACTGCGAGCATTCCCCAAATGTTCAGCCAATCTTTAAAAGGAGTCGCATTTTATCAGAAATTTCATTTCTCTGTTGATGGATCATAAACAGTGTGCAGCTAGCCTGTGCCATTAGTTCAAGTTTGGTTTATTTGGCTCATACATAGTATAACTCACAGTGAAATGGTTAGGAGTGCTATGTGGACCTGACTCAACGAGCATGCCCGTGTTCCCCTCAGTTGTTCAGGATGTGTGCAGTATCCGGGGCTCAGGCCTCAGTCTTCATGCCTGCTTGTCCTGTCCTCACTGCTCGTGTGAAGACGCAGGCTCCCTCTGCTTCTAGTGTGATAGGGAATAAACAGTGGCAGTTCAGGAGGGACGCAAGCGGTACGCAACTGAGACCGTCTTTACTTTTATTGGCTGATGCATAACTTTACTTTTAAAATCAGTTGTTATCCTTTTGCTGTCTGTATCTCTCTCTCTCTTTCTCTGTGTGTGTGTGTGTGTGTGTGTGTGTGTGTGTGTGTGTGTGTGTGTGTTTTGTCTTTGAAAAACTGTAACCTGCATTTTTTTTGTTGTATCTGATTCATGTATATTTAAAGTTGTTTCATATGAAACTTTGTCCTGTTTCTTCTCCCTCCCTGTTTCTGTGTCTTTCTCTCTCTCTCTTCTTGTCTGTATCTTGATCATCCCATCCATGTGGATGAATGCTCCTGCAAATCCTTGGTGATTTATAGAGACTTTTGGTATGACCGTTATTTCATTAGATGACCGAATGACTGAAAAAATGTCCCAATTGGTTCAGTCTGTTTCTGTGCTCGCTGTGCAAAGCATGTTGCTTGCTTCTGACCTAGCTAAAAGACTGCCTAGAATTATAATCTCATTCCATCATTGGGTCATCTAAAGTCTGATGTCTTAGTCTGTGTGGTGTGGCTTTGGAATTGCTTGTACCCATATAATAACGTGATTTTGATAGATCTTCTTGATAATTAATTAGTGAAAAAAAGTTTGCATGCATACTGGGATCACCATTTCCCTGTGGTTTCTCCACACTGAAAGAGACTGCTTGAGTTTGCTGTGCGGATACAATATACAAATTGACATTGAAATTGCTCCCTTTTTTAATCCTGTCCCTAGAATAGTAGATAATGTTCCAATGTACAGTTACTTATGTGTGTATGTTTATATATAAGTAACTCAAGTCCAAATTGAGTCATTTTTTACACTGGAACACTGCCTTGAAAATGAAAGGTTATCTTTAGAGTGTTCAGTGTCTCAGTAGCATCACGCTAACTGACCCCCCTGCTTGCCACCTTTTAGTCATTGTTTGCAGTGTTAGTAAGAATTGGAGTTTTCATGTGTTAATTTCAGTCCTCTCTCTCCCTTTGCAGTGAAAGAGTTTTTAGCTAAAGCCAAAGAAGATTTCCTACGAAAATGGGAATGTCCACCACAGGTAAGTGGCAAAGCCGCCTTACGAACACAGTAGAAGTTTCGCATGATGGCAAAACATGCTCTTCTCAAAAACTTGGCACTTCACAGTTTATCTTGTGTGTATTTAGGGAGTATTGGGGTGGGGGAAAATGCTTAATAATGTGATTTTCACATTTGGTTTTGCTTCACACTGTACCTGATGTAAAGGCCATTAGAGTTAACCAACATGAATGCACATCTCAGCTTCGACACCACAAACAGGAGTATAAAGAAAACATGCTGTTATGAGCTGGATCGAGTTGGTTGGAAATGTAGGCCACTTTTCTGGGAATGGCTTTGTTCTTTTACACACACAAAACAAACCTTGAAGTGTACCTGCCCCAGCTAAGCCTTTTGAGTCCCCTTCCGAGTCCCTTTCTCCGTCTTCCCACGTTTTGTTGTTTAACTGAGTAAATACTCTCCAGTGCTGTTAACCTTTTTGCCCGCAGCAGGCATTTTAAGAGTAAATGACTGCAACAAGGTTGCCAAACGGTTCCGTTATAGCCGTGGTAAACCCAGAGCTGGGTTTGACATCCTTGCCGTCAGACTGCTGATTGGTGTGGTTCTGTTTCTGCTTGAAACTTTGCCTGCATGCACGGTTGTGATAGCTTTCTAGTAAAGGCAGTTGAAGGGTGTCGTTTCTGCTCCAGTGCACAAGCGGTCTGGAAGACTTCGAAAGGCTGAAGACCCTCGGCACAGGGTCCTTCGGCAGGGTCATGCTGGTGAAACACAAAGGGACAGAGCAGTTCTACGCCATGAAGATCCTAGACAAACACAAGGTCTGTTCACCACTTTAGTACATCTTTGTTACACAGCCTCTGAACTGTCAGGTGTAACGGTGCAGGAGGGAGTGCTTTAAAAAAAAACAAAACTAAGTGACACACGGATACAGGTTGGTATAGGTCTCGGATATATGACCATTTACCTCCTGTTGTTGTTGTGGTTTGTTTGTTTGTTTGTTTGTTTGTTTGTTTGTTTTGCAGGTGGTGAAATTGAAGCAAATAGAACACACGCTAAATGAGAAGAGAATATTACAAGCTGTGTCTTTCCCTTTCCTCGTCAAGCTGGAATATGCCTTCAGGGTAATTTTTTTTTGTCCTGTTTTCTCCTGTGTTCATTTGCACTGCTGACCATAGCTGAGTCATTCTTCTTCTTTTCAGGATAATTCCAATTTGTATATGGTAATGGAGTATGTACCAGGCGGTGAGATGTTCTCACATCTTAGAAGAATCGGGAGGTTCAGGTGAGCATGTCCGAGTCTGGTGCACGGGGCCGCTGTGCCAGCTGCACACATCCAGCCTACCTGCCGGCTCATGTCCTGATAGCGAGTTCACTTAGGGTTGGGGAGCTGCAGTTTGTCCTCAAACGACCCATCGTGAGTCTAAATATAGATATGTGGGATTCTTTTTTTTTTTCCTTGCTACGTGTTAAACCCACATGATATGATTAAAATACGTTACGATTATTCACTGCACGATGAAGTGCATTGTAGCACATTGACCTGTATATCCACATTGGGCGTGTGAATCTTTAGCACACTTCATGCCATTGTGGGTGTTCTTGCCATGCTGGCTCTGTGCCTGAGACTGTCCTGTTCCTCTCCACAGTGAACCCCATGCACGCTTTTACGCAGCACAGATAGTGCTGACTTTTGAGTACCTCCACTCCCTAGACCTCATCTACAGAGACCTGAAACCCGAAAACCTGCTCATCGATCAGCACGGATACATTCAGGTATCCTGCTGCGCGTAAAAGCTGAACACTTTATATAGATGTGGACACGGTTTACATATTATTATTATTATTGTTATTATTATTATTATTATTATTTACATTTATATAGCACCTTTCTCAGACTCAAGGACTCTATAGAGACAGATATCAGCCTTTTACAAACACTCCTCACATGTAAGGATATAAGGAGTCTGGGCATCCTTTATTTTCTAGTCCATTTGCCTCTCTGTTCATTTATTCATGACATTATCATCAGAAATGTCTTCTACATCACAGGTCACTGATTTTGGCTTTGCGAAGAGAGTGAAGGGCCGAACCTGGACGTTGTGCGGCACCCCAGAGTACCTGGCGCCTGAGATCATCCTCAGCAAGGTCAGACCAGTAGCTGGGCCTCAGCAGCACACCTGCCGCTAGCATCACGTTGCTAAAGAGTGTCGGAAACAGTCTGACGAGGGTGGTGGTGGTTGTGGGGACGTTTCTGTCCATCTGTGTAGGGCTACAACAAGGCCGTGGACTGGTGGGCGCTGGGAGTGCTCATCTATGAAATGGCTGCTGGCTACCCACCGTTCTTCGCAGACCAGCCGATTCAGATCTACGAGAAGATAGTGTCTGGGAAGGTATGGACAGTTCCCTCTTGTGCTGGTTGCACAGGGTCTTTGTGGGTAGCACAGGGTCGTTCTTGTTGGTTTGCCGTGTATGCGGCTCAAACAGCAACCGCCATCTTTCCCTGAGCATGTTACTGTCAGCTGACTTCCATCAATGATTCCCTATCGGGGTCAAAAGTCAATTCTCTTTGAGCCAGAGAACACTATTGGCTGATCAAGGTACTTGACTTGTAGTCAGAAGGTTGCTGGTTCAAGCCCCACCACTCCCAAGTTGCCACTGTTGGGCCCCTGAGCAAGGCCCTTAACCCTCACTTGCTCAAGTTGTACTCACTCATAATTGTAAGTCGCTTTGGATAAAAGCGTCATCTAATTGCTGTAAATCTAAATCATGGACATTCACTGATGTCCTTTTTAAGCAGAACTGCTATCATTTAAGTTGATCAGTCTGGTATTAATGGCCAATCCTCTCTCTAAACGAAACCGTCAGTCTTGTATTCCATGTCCTTCTGAATGAGTGTCCATGGGAAGAAGACCCATCAGGATATTCTAGCTATATGGAATGTTGTGGCATTTGAGAGCCATATAGTATAGTCAGAATAAAGGCAGGTTAGCACGTGTGTTTAGCATGTAACTGTTAAATTGGGTTATACAGGACCACACGTGCTTGTTCCTGAAGAGTTTGACCCCCTGTGAGCAGAAAGTTGACGATGTATCAGAGCGTTCTAATGATTGTCCCCACACACACACCGAAGAAGAGAGAACTCTGGGAAAAGACTGAACTCTGATGGAAAGGAAAAACTGCTACAGCACAGTGATTGTGTCCCGCAGGTGCGATTCCCATCTCACTTCAGTTCAGATTTGAAAGACTTGCTAAGGAATCTGCTGCAGGTCGACCTGACGAAACGGTATGGCAACCTCAAGAACGGTGTCAATGACATCAAGAACCACAAATGGTTCGCCACGACAGATTGGATCGCCATCTACGAGAGGAAGGTTGGTTGACCTCTTCATGTGTAACTGAAAGATAGTATGACTTGTAGTTCTTTATACCAGTGCCTTCTGTTATACCTGCCAGGGGGGAAAAAATCCAGACTTCCAGACATGCATTTGCCATCTTCTTATAAACCAAATTAATCATTTCTCAGTTTTGAGGCGTGTCTTATAAGGTGGTGGTAAACACCTGAAATGGTGTTTAGGTGATTTGTTTTCTGAAGATATGGTGATCAACCTAGACCACAAATGATCTCACGCTACCTGATTCTGGTGATTTCCTTAAGACCCGCTGTTACATCTCAGCCTGTTGCCTAAACACAGCCGAAAGCATTCTGGCCACCCCACTCTCTCTCTCATGCCATTTCCTGTATGACAGAAATAGAATGTAAGAATTTTTGAAGTGGAAATCTCTTTACTCCTCCAATATCATTTCAAGGTGGACCTTGAAGGCCTGGTTAGTAACGATAGCACGTTCAGACTGAAGTCTCTGCGACGACGAGGGGACGCCACACACAGCTGTTGTGACAAACTCACGACGGCTCCGTGTGCACACAATCTAGTATACCGACTAATGTTTGAATCAAAATTAGCCTCCATATAAACACCTAAATTGGAACAGAGCAAGCTGATATTCTGTGTTGGCCAGAAACGCAGCCTGTATTTCACCCCTTCCCCAGGTAGAGGCGCCGTTCATCCCAAAGTGCAGAGGCCCCGGCGATACAAGCAACTTTGACGACTATGAGGAGGAGGACATCCGTGTATCAATTACAGAAAAATGCGGGAAAGAATTTGCAGAGTTTTAGTTGGGACACAGAGCTATACGTATGCATATATACGTATATGTATTTATCTATATATGTATATATATATATGTATATATATATGTGTGTGCGTGCGTGTGAGAGACTGTGTGCGTGTGCGTGTGTGTCATACAAACTAAATAAGGGGATCTTTGCACTCCAGAGACATGGGGATGGAGAAGAGACCATATCACCCATCACAGTTACAGCATCGCTCCTTCATTCCATCTGGTACAACGACAGGTCAACGAGACCCCTGTGCTTAAACAGTGCATAGCGTTACACATCATATCAGACACTTCACTCATCCATATAAGAACCCCACCTCCCTCCCCCTTGCGTGTCTGTGCGTGTGTGCGTGCGCCTTTCCTTCCCTATTTTTAAAAGGTGAAAGGAAGAAGGTATTATCCAGTGTTCAAGACTAAGACTTGGTGGGAGGGGAAGAAATTCAAAGGCCAATGTAACAGTGTGTCAATGTCGTACGGCATGATGCCTCTTGGGGCACTGCCAGTATCTCATGGTTGCGATTTGAGAGCTAGATGTTGCCTGTAGCATTCAGCAGATTTGTCTGTTACATGTTTGTTTTGCTTTTTTTTTGTTGTTGTTGTTCTTATTCTGAGTAACGACACACGTTTTCTTACCTCAGACTAGACCTCTGACCACTTTCAGCTTTCAGAGGCTCCACTTGTTCCTCGTCCGTCTGTCTTGTTTTTGAAAGGGTCTTTACTTCAAGCAGTGTGAGTGTAGAAAGCATGACCAAAACTGTTGAGCTGTGGGTGGCAGATGTGGAGATCTCGATCCTCCAGATTTGCCTTAGGCCGCCCAACACTGCTGAGCCAGGAGAACGTTACGCTGATCCTTATGCAACTGTGTTGGAGTGGACGGCCAGCTTGACCACACTGAGACGCCTCACGCATACTGACACAGTCTGGCCTTCTGCCTTATTTTACCAGTGCATAAGGTATTGTTTTACTTTTTGTGTATTTCAGTCGTTTGAATTCGATGTAAAGCGGAAATCATGCCGCATATATTTTCTGTGACGTGACTTATTTCTGAGTGAAATGGGAAATGCAGGCGGGAAGTGATGCATAGTGAGACTTGGTTTTATCCACTGGGATTAGATTGGCTCGACATATTGTTGGTTAATCTCTTCCCCACCCGCCCCCAGCCTTTATGTAGCCAGAAATAAGATGATGTCTTTGAGGCAGGCAAAAGTCATTGTATTTTCCTAGATTACAGAAGAGACTTTTGTCTTTTAAATGATACAATGATGATTCATGCACAATATGACCAGGAACATGAACTAACTAGGTTTAAAAAAAAAAAAAGGTCAATTTTGCTTTTAACTTGTCTTTAATCTAAACACTTTTCTCTTATAATACCCTGATTAAACTCTTAAGATTTGGCTCAAAATATCTCATATTCAAATTACTACATATTTTCATTAAAAACCTGTGCACAAATTGTGAATGTGAATCTGAGAGTGGCCTGGTTTCCTAAAAAGCATTTTGGTGCTTGAATGAACTGAAGGTTCTTAGTGTTTAGTCTTTGAACTGTTCCAGTTCTATTCCAGAAACCAAACACTAACGATCCTGTTAAAAAACATACAAAATAACAGTATTTTCTTCCTTTTTAAACTGTCAAATTTCACAAAGTTCAAGCAAAATTGTGGAACTTGAAATCCCTTTGCCCACACTTTTGCTGTTGAATTTCTTTTTCCCCATGATAGAAATGCAGAGTTGCAACTAGGTATGCAAATTGTTTGCAGTGTTTGAGTTTCAAGGTACATTCTCACAGACACCTTTAAACAGACCAGGGTTTATTAACCTTGACTTCTTTGTATCACGATTCAGTTATTGTTCTGATCATAAGGCATATATGCATTGTTTTTATGTTTTTATTTATACACACACTAGAGATGCTAATAAATTTTATTTTTAAAATTGCTTGCTTAGTCCTTGTTTTTTTTTTTTTTTTTTTTTTTTTTTAAAGTTCTGCACCATTCTCGCTAAACATATTTTGGGATGGTGATTCAAAATTGTAGCGGACCAAATACTACCTACGATTTCCAGAAAAACGTCGTTTTGGACAGAGGTCCTTCATTAGCTGTGCAAAGCGCCTCTGCATTTGTAGGATGACAAAACCCAACTTCACCTAAATATTCCACCAGAAGTCCTCACACCGTGGCCTCACTCATCAAACTTGCCCGTGCCGGTGACATTACGATAGGTCAGCTTTCCTGGGGTCACTCAGGGTGGGGTATATGATATTAGAGGGTGTATAATATTGCGGGGGTATATAATTAGAGCGGTGTGGTGTGGAGGGGCTCAGACGTTTGTGCTCACCGCCTCTAGCGGAAGCGCTAACTCGTGTCGCGTGCTAAACGCGCACACGTTTTCGTGGCGGGTTCATTAAGTACGTGAAAACCTCGCCGGTAGTGGATGGCGGGGCTCGAGTTACTGTCAGACCAGGGCTACCGGCTCGACGGACGGAAAGCCTCCGAGCTTCGCAAGGTTCAGGCCCGCATGGGTGTGTTTGGCCAGGCCGACGGATCCGCGTACATGGAGCAAGGCAACACGAAGGCGCTCGCGGTCGTGTACGGCCCTCACGAGGTGAGCACGAAGCCGCGTGCGGTTCCGTTAAATGAACCGGTAACGGCCAGCTGAGGTTCACGCTTAGCTACGCGCTTCTTTTTTAAAAACCCAAACGTAGCAGAAACGCCTCGTTTGGCGAGCTCGCGGTTACGTCCAGCTAGCGTAGATACCCAGGCTAAAGGACAGCTAGCCGTGAGTGGTTGTGGTCACCAGCGGCGCGGAGAGCTCGACGCAGCTCCGGTTAAACGCGCTATAATACCGTTTTAATCGTTAACGGTCGAGGCTGTCGCGCACACGTCCCTGCTGTGCCTGCGACCGTCCAAAAATGCGCTTGTGTGTTGTCGCCACGGTCATGTGGCTGAGTAAAATGTTCAGCTGTTATATGCAGAGCTAGGGAGTGTGAACCTTCCCAAAACGTGTTTTGATAAAAAGTCGAAGTTTTGTGGAAGGTTTTTGTAAATAATAATAATAATAAAAAAAAACATTTTAAAAATCCCTACGGCTAATTGAATGGTGATTTGTAAAGGTGATCATCCTGATCATGGCTTTTTCTAGGTTCATTTAAGGGCACCGGACAAATGTTATACAACTTTTTCAATCTCTCTGAACTTCTCCTCTAGGTTCGAGGGTCCCGCAGTAAGTCCTTGCATGACCGTGCGGTCATCAACTGTCAGTACAGCATGGCAACATTCAGCACCGCCGAGAGGAAACGGCGACCCCACGGCGACCGCAAGTCCAGTGAGATGAGCCTTCACCTGAAACAGACCTTCGAAGCTGCCGTGCTGACCCAACTCTACCCGCGTTCCCAAATCGACATATATGTTAAAGTAGAGTACATTTGCCACCTCCTCCGAACAGTGTTTAGAGGCTGGTTTTGTCTTTGTTTACATACGACACTCTTCTCGTTCAAACCGATTATTAAAATCCACGGCTATTTACAATATATGAAAAAGAAAATACTGTTTGAAATCAAATGTAATATATATTTTCTGTTCCCATCCTCCCCTGCAGATTCTGCAGTCGGATGGCGGAAACTATAGCGCTTGCGTCAATGCGGCTACGCTGGCCCTGGTGGACGCCGGCATCCCCATGCGCGACTACGTGTGCGCCTGCACGGCAGGCTTCGCAGAGGGCACGGCCCTGGCGGACCTGTGTCACGCGGAGGAGACCGGGGGAGGCACGGCGCTGTCCCTGGCTCTCCTGCCGCGCAGCCAGAGCATCGCCCTGGTGCAGATGGATGCCAGACTCCATCAGGACCACCTGGACACGCTGATGGAGGCGGCCATGGAGGCATGCAAGGGCCTGAGCAAAGTGCTGGACAGTGTGGTGCGTCAGCACCTGCAGGAAGTGTCTGTGCTGAGCAGGGATTGAGGAGCCCCGCTGAGGTTCTCGGACTCGCCGCATGTCTCTGGAAAAACGCAGGCGGAGAACCTTCCTTCGCCGATTTAAAGGGGCCAGTTTGTACTTTGGCTGTTGTTAGTTAAAAAATGTAGACCACATTACACAGTACCTGGAACAACAGATATTAGCACTGCACTGAGAGAATGCTGAAAACCTGCACTGGCTGTAACCGTCAGAAGAGGCATCTGGTATACTGGTGATGCCTAATGAAACTAGTGCACAGTTCTTATTGAAGTCATACTTTCAAACCATGATGAGAACACAAGTAATTTAGTAAATATGAATATAATAAAAATCTACACAAGCATTTCAGATTTATTTAAAATGTTCCATTAACTAAAGCACTTACACTTTGCTAAACCACTAAGGTCGCTCACACCGGCCATTCCAGCTGGCCCTGGTATGACCCCTGATCTGAGCGTGCCTAGGGTGACCGTGGCAAGGAAAAACTCCCCTCACTGCCAACTGCGGAAGACACCTTGGGAGAAACCACGACTCGCAGGGGGAGCCAGTCTTCCTCTGGCCGGATGGGGTGGTCCAGTTACAGAGTAGAGCTGTAACCGGTGTTGCGTTGGTTACCAGAGCTTGCGGATGTGTGAGTGCATGACTTCTGTGCTGAGGGAGCAGTCATTGTTCACTGTGCTCTCCCTCACAGGAGCAGACACGGTTTGACCTGCTGTTAAACCCTTCCTCCTCAGTCACTCACACACTGGGGGAATATTTTATTAGTCTTAATGGGGTTTTTTTTATATTTAAAATTAGGACTTGTCATTATGGCTCATTTATTTTTAACTTATTATATTAGAGTAATATCTTAAATTAACATCTCAGTGGTTAAGGTACTCGACTTGTAATCAGAAGGTTGCCAGTTCAAGCCCCACCACTGCCAAGTTACCACTGTTAGCCCTCTGAGCAAGACCCTTAACTCTCAAGTTGTATTCAGCCATAACTAAGTCGCTTTGGATAATAGTATCAGCCACATGTCATTAAATGTAAACAAATGAACTTGCCACTGTATTCAGTTTGTGTGCCTGCTATGTACTACAGCAGGTGGTGTTTATGGGTGTATTGTGTAACCTACCAGAGTTGGTGGCTGAGGACACTGATCTGACTTTATCTGGATGTTGACCAGCATAAAATACCACAAAACAGCACGTATTGTCACACATGTACATACAAATTTAACCCTTCTCCAGTTCTCTTACATCAGTAATACTTTTCTCACTTTTGTGCTCTACAGCCTCTGTCATCTTTTCCTTTGATTACCGTTCTGTTTCTCTCTCTCTCCCTCACCAGTTCTTTTCTGTTCATCTGTCCTCAGATTTAATTTTTTCTGTGTACAGATGGAAGGCATGAAGGAAAGCTTCAGTTCTCTCATTGCCCTGGAGGCATTTCACACTGACTGTTAACAGAGCAGGCAACTGCACATTCTGCAGTCTCTGACAGTTGACTCTCTTTAGGGCTCTGGCTCTAGCTAAAGGGATTTGGTTAACTCCCAACATTTGGTCTTGATTAATATGGGCTCACTTTATATATTAAGGATTTCTGCATAAAGGCTGTGGCATACCATGTGAGGATGTGTCTAAATTATTGAGGGCTGGCTGGGTCTCTGCAGAGGTGGTCTCTGAACCCTCAGTGCAGCTACAATTTACAAGTGGAAAAAAGACCATCCATGAAAGAAATGATTTCAGTAGAACTGTGTGTTTTCTCACCTCTGTTCTGGTATCTAACATCAGTTTAGGGCTGTTTCTTGACTCTGAAAGCTAAAGTCAGTTCAGACCCGTCCGAATGTAGGATCAGAAGCTGGAAGAGATGCAGACATACTAAAGCATCAGGGTTGTACTGAGCTGCAGCTTTGTCCCGTGATGTAACCCAACAGTCATGAAGACAGAGATGGAAGAGTGTAAAAACATAGAACGGAAAGAACAACTATGTTACACCTCAACTGAGTCGGCATGTCTTACGAATTAAAATTGCAGCAAAGGACAGATCTAGAAGAGAGAAGCAGCCAGGGAGTTGTGCTGACAGTAAGGAGGAGGTTTGGGCAGTCTTCCACTGAGCCTTGAGGTAGTAGAAGCAGAGAGAGGCCACTGAACTCCGCCTTGTTGGTATTTTGACTTTCACAGTCGGTGAAAAGACTAATCGCACCAATAGACACGGATAAACCGGCCATGCCACCTGCCCAAGACGGCACTCAACTCCGCCTCCTCCATTTGGGACGCAGTGGAAGAGAAACTCATGGACATCCTGCAAACAGACAAAAGATTCAACAAATCAGACATCGTGGGACAAGAAACTACACTGAGCACTTTTTTTGTGCATGTCCCTGTGGGTGTGTGTGCCAGAGTTTGTGTAATCTTATGTTCTGTTTGTTTAGGCTGAATTCAGGTTTGGAGTCTCCAGGTGCTTCAGTCAGGGCCCTTAGCAGAAGAGTCTTGGTGTGCTGGTCAGGGCTCTCCCTCAAACACCACAACTCAAGGAAACTCACACAGAAGGAATCCAGCCCATCAAAATTGGCTTCTAATGAAGGTTTTTTCAAATGGTACTGTGCAACTTTTCCTCGTGACGAATGTTTCTTCCTCCTGCTTCCCCTCTCGTTCAGTACCCGATGCTGCCGTACTCTGGTGCAGACGGTCTCTGTCCTGAACAGACACTGCAGACTTGCATTAACTTGGCAGCTGTTGCCAGAAGTATTAATTGACCTACAACACATTAAGGCACACAATATTAGAGACTCTACAGATAGGACCAAAGGCAAGGATTGCAGTATGTGTAAACACACACACAGTCCTCAGTGCACCATACCCTTAATGGGGCAGCTGCTTTTCTGAGATGGAGGAGAAAATGACTCATTTCCTGCCTGCATTTTTTTTCCTATACACAGCGAGTCCTGGTTCCTCCGAAGGGTTCTCCATCAGTTGACAAATTTTTTATTTCTCTGATTACTAAATTATTTTTTGTGCCCTCATAGCCAGTGTAGCTATAGGTCGTAAACCCTTCAGGACAAATACATCAATAGAATGAAAAAGTGCAAATTTAGTGAAAAACACTACAGTTTGATCATTTTCTGTTCCATCTTGTCTAATCTATCCATGTTAAGCCAGCTAACATGCTACCTTGCAGTGTTCTAGGAAACCGAAAAACACCCACATACACCAACCTTTAAAATAACCTAATGAGCTAATTGCACATGTCTGAAATGTTTTGGTAATGTTATGCAGAAACTATTAATGTTGAAAACATGGGCCAAGATGCATGAAAGAGGAGTTGATCACCTTGACATTTAATTATTAAACATTTTTATGAATCATACATTTAATGATCCCTTATATAATAACTAAGAATGATGTACAACAAAAAATCTGGTGAAAATTGGCTGTTTCAGCAAATATTGCTGTGTCTCAATTTAAAGTGTAAGATTTGCCTGTGGCTATCGGATGTTTCCCTGTTTGCATTACAAACCTACAGCTGCCTACTGTTCAGTTTCTCCAGAAAGATGCTGTTGTAGTCAGTGAAAACGCTACGTACACAACAGGTCACTAGCTGTAGTCGTCCTCTGCCGCACCCTCCACTCCTCAGATTTGCACAGAACCACTCGTGAACTGATTATGGACATTGGACATTTCCCGCTAGTCTATGTCAACGGCAGAATTTTCACCATCAGTCTGCACAGTGACACCCTCTGAATCCCACCTAATAGGACAAACGGAAGGATGAGGGATAGGAACAGTTCACCCTAAAGTTTACCCTGGTTGCTTGGAGTCCAGCCTTGTGAAAACCACTGCGCTCTCATTTCATAGCTACGCTGCAGCTGGTGATTATTGGGAGAAATTGTAAAATGATGGCAATAAAACAGGAACCTGAACAGTGCACTTGCTCCAAAGGTAAGTACTAAACAAAAATACACACAAAGTAACACATTAAATGCATATGGACCAGTTAGAATAGCCCTGTCTGTCCACGACTGGCCATCACTCATGGACATTAACTTTTTGTGATGACATCTCTTTTATTTTTAACTTGAAAATGTATAGGTACTGTTGCATTTATCAACACCTTCATGTCTGTTATTTTCATCTGTGGGAAAACATCAAATTCAACCAAGGCGTTCTTCCAGATCCTTCATATTTATAGCATATATACTTCCTATTAAACATAAAAATAAAATTTCATACCGTGTCTGACAAAAAGTTAGCTATTATAAGGCTTCTTCAGTGTGACTGTTACATGTCTCCAGGTACAGAACAACTTTGTCCATAAAAGTTACACTGGATGTAATTTAATATCATTAGCTCATGTGATGTGCCGTCTGCCCTAAAAACGAACCACTGTAACTTGAGACTAGGTCCTCGTGCACTGCTGAAGAGCGTCTTCATCAACCTGCTACAAAACCTGCCTCTTTAACTGGAGTGCAGTCGTCTCTTTACAGCAACAGCACCACCACTGTGGCATGCGGGCAGGCTAAGACCCGAAGTATCTGACATGCGTGTCATTCTGATACCTTTTTAAGCATCTGTTTTTTGAACCCTTATGGTAGTTTGAAAAACCAGTACGGTGAGACACAAAAATTATAGACACTGCTTTGGTTACACTAATCAAGATTTTAGTAGGATTTTTGTGTCGCATCTAAACTGAATATTGAACTTGTTGTAAGAGCTGAAAGGAACCGAGATGTGCATCAGCACACCAGCAGCCATTTCAAAAGTAGCTTTTCAAGAATTCTACACCACGGTAAATCATAAATTTACATATTTAGAACTGGCCTGTTTGATTTAAGCTTTTCTTAAAAACAGCACTTCCAGACACTGAAAAACCCTACAGCAATCTTAATTAGTGCAACTCATTCAATAAAATTAATGAACGAATAAGTTCACAAAATATAAAGACACAAATAACCTAAAAGTATTTTGCCCTGGTCTACATGTGAGAAATCTTTGCAAACTGAGAATTATGTGTACAAATGGAAATATGCTCCTTTCGGTTGCTGTTTTTGGTTTGAAGTGAATGTTGCTAAAAATAATCCCTCGTGGACACTTTGCATTCCGAGGTCACTAATCACCTGCACACGGTTTCTGTTCTAAGAGCAAATCAACGTCATCTTTCCTCTGTTTTAACTGCTGTGGATTCCTTCGAGGTTTTACCACGTAGCCATAGCGGTCTCCGAGGAATGCTGGTTTGGATGAGAGAACACGGATCGCCGTATTCAAGAGCGCACCCCTCGGCCGTTCCTCGTCTGTTTGCTCAGCACGTCGACTCCAGCCTCTCGGCCGGGCGGGTGTGAGCGCACGGACGCACTCTCGTGTGGGCTTTGTCGTATGCTCGTTTCCTTTGTTCATGCTGGCTTCCTTTTCTCTTGAAACAGTTCGGATATACGTACGGTGTGCTCGGCTCACGGTGTGATGCTGGGGAGTCCTATGACAGAAGAGTGGCCTGCTGAGACGTACCCAGCTCTGGTGGGTTGGGCCTCTCGGTGCTGCAGATTTCACAGCCTGGCCGCGTGGATTTGTTGATGAAAGTACAGGAAGGGCACGACCATCCAAGCTAGGAAACAAGAAATACTGCTTAGAATTCGGTCCATGGTTGTGGGGGGGTGTGCAGCTCTATCGCGAGACCTACCACCCCACGGGTTAGTTCTACCGCACCTGGCTCCAATACTCCAGCTACCGAAGGCCTTGATCAGCCGATCTCAGGTGTGTCATGTTTACGATTCGAACAGAAACACCATGTAGTGTATCTACATGGTACTCGTACTTGGTGTGGTAAGCGTGTATCTACACGGTACCCGCGTGGTACTTGGTGTGGTAAGCGTGTATCTACACGGTACCCGCGTGGTACTTGGTGTGGTAAGCGTGTATCTACACGGTACCCGCGTGGTACTTGGTGTGGTAAGCGTGTATCTACACGGTACCCGCGTGGTACTTGGTGTGGTAAGCGTGTATCTACACGGTACCCGCGTGGTACTTGGTGTGGTAAGCGTGTATCTACACGGTACCCGCGTGGTACTTGGTGTGGTAAGCGTGTATCTACACGGTACCCGCGTGGTACTTGGTGTGGTAAGCGTGTATCTACACGGTACCCGCGTGGTACTTGGTGTGGTAAGCGTGTATCTACACGGTACCCGCGTGGTACTTGGTGTGGTAAGCGTGCATCTACACGGTACCCGCGTGGTACTTGGTGTGGTAAGCGTGTATCTACACGGTACCCGCGTGGTACTTGGTGTGGTAAGCGTGTATCTACACGGTACCCGCGTGGTACTTGGTGTGGTAAGCGTGTATCTACACGTTACCCGCGTGGTACTTGGTGTGGTAAGCGTGTATCTACACGGTACCCGCGTGGTACTTGGTGTGGTAAGTGTGTATCTACACGGTACCTGCGTGGTACTTGGTGTGGTAAGTGTGTATCTACACGGTACCTGCGTGGTACTTGGTGTCATGCTGGGGCCGCCAAGCTGAAGCATCTCCAAGCTTATGATATCGCTAATGTTGTGTTTCTCTGCTCCACTCCCACTGCTCCCTGTTCAGCACAAAACACAACGAATGATGCATTCACGAACCTCCCTGCACGCGATACGACATTCGCCTTCTGCGCAAGACAACACGGCAGACAATTTAATAAGAGAAAAATCACCGTAAAGACCGACAAACCCAGTCAACATTACCATCAAAAACCTCAATCAGAGAAGCAAAAGCCCGAACAGGACGTCAGCAGGACGTGACCTTACAGATTCGTCTGGAGCTATGCAGGGTGTGAGAGCGAGACCGCACACCTGTGCTGCAGTGGTGCAGTCTGGGTGGTAGGGTGCTGTAGCCCCTCCGGTCGTGACCAGCCGGGCCACCGGCGGAAGCCACCGGTGTGGGCCCGGGTTTGGGCGCCGGCGCGAGCAGAGCGCTCTCCTGGTCCTGCTGACACTGCTGCCTGCTAAGGTGGGCGTGGCGTGCTGAAAGCAGGTATAGGAAGGCCGTGTCACCGTCCCGGCACACGCCGTACGATGTCAGTGAGCGCTGGTCCGAGCACAAGCACTGACCTATGACCCAGCGCTGCACCCGTGGGTGGAAGCCATACTCCCCAAACATCTGGAACAGGGAGGAGAACACGTGAGCCAAGCAACCTTTAACAGGTCATGTGACCGCAGCAGGGCGTGACTTCAGCTAAAATGTGTTAATACGCTCTTTGCCACGTACA
Organism: Electrophorus electricus; assembly: GCF_041902795.1. NCBI lineage: Eukaryota > Metazoa > Chordata > Actinopteri > Gymnotiformes > Gymnotidae > Electrophorus > Electrophorus electricus. The sequence continues at coordinate 4,535,328 of NC_137509.1, forward strand.
CACGGCACAGACATGTATGCGACCTTTACACCTCCACCCACCTGCTGCTTTAGTGAAGCCACAGTCATAAGGGGAACAACTTTTACTGTGACACAACAAGATGAAGTGGCATCTTCGACTGCAACCGCTAAGCTGCAATTACGAGAGACAAATTATCGACACGGCTTTAAATTTAAAATGGTCTGTCTTTTGTAAAATTACTCCAGAAGGTATTCTGAGAAGAGCTACGTATATGGAAGACTCATTCACCTGATCTCCCCATCTTCAGTGTTCTTTAGAGCTGGCTGAATCGTCAGCGCCATCTGGTGGTGAGCGAGTGCTGTGGCGTGCTGCACTGCAGCGTGGGTATCTCCAGCCTGTATGGCTCTAGCCAGCTCTGCACACAGCTCCTCTAGAGAACCAGTACAACATTGGAAGACGCAACAACAGCAAAACAATCGGACTTAATGTAATATGAGCACTACTTTAATGGAAAAAAGTACAAACATTTACTTTGATAAATTAGTATAAAATATCTGGCAAGTTTTGCAAACTATCTCCCCTTCCCCTAACTGGCCTTAATGGTCCTACTGGAAAAGGTACATGTTGGACTGGTGCAAGCAAATTACTAAAAAAAATAATAAATCACTGATCAACCACAGAGCCCGACTGGCTGAGTACACAGCGATCATGCGGTTTCCTCGGGGTTCCCCACAGGATTTACTGCAAACGTCACTCACCTTTGGCTGATAAAGACAAGGCTACGTTTTGCTCTGTGGGCTTCGGACTGGGTAATGCATCGGTGGGAGGATGAGGGCTAATACCAGCCACTGAAAAACAGAGAGAGTTTGAAAGTGAGGGCTGCACATGCACAGGGAACCAGGAGAACACATCATTTAGGGATTTGCTAACTGTTCTTAATGCAGTTAGTGAGCTGCCAGTCACTGAAAACTATTAAGTGTTGTGATGTATACAAAGTACCAGTTGGAGTACACTGGCGGAGCACAGAGACAGTGACCAGTGTAGCGTTTACCCTCCTCCGACACACACAATTTAGCAGTAACAGGGTTCCACAACGATTACTTCTGAAAGGGGGTGAGCTCAAGCACAAAACAGAGCACAGGGCACGGACCTCTGTGGGCTTCCCTGAGCGATGACATCATGACGGTGGCCCACTCCTGCGCCTCCTGCTCGCTGCGAAAGGTGAAGCGAAATGTGTCGTGCGGGGGCTTGACGACACACAGCTCGTGGCAGCGAGACGAGCGGATCTCGTACCTCACGTTGCGCAGGTCGAACTCCGCTAGAGACTGACAAAGAAAGACACTTGAAGAGCACTTTAGCGTTTATATACTGTCATCGTTAAATGCAATTTTACTAAGTGCACATATTTACAATTAGCATTTTCATTTAACTAAATAAATAATTACTTTGGCCACTTCATAACTAATACTCTCTCTCTCTCTCATATATATATACACACACACACACACACACACACACACACACACACACACAGTCGATGTTAACATCCTAACATTCAGTCCATGGGGTTCTTAAGTTCCAAGAGTGTAGATCAGTTCTTTTTATTTGAGTTTCCTAATTCTATTGCTGCCATAGCAACAACTGGCAGACAGATGTGCCATGAATGCAGTGTCCATTAGTAATAAAATGCCTTGCTACTGGAAACCATTTGCCATTCTGATGGTCCGAAGGCGTTCAACAAGCCTTCTCTTGGTTTCTTTGATGTACAGCTGAATACACCTCTTACAAGTACTACAGTAGTCAACTCCCACAGCGATGCGTGAGGAGGAATGGGGGATGACAACTGATCCTTTTGTGCCAGTTAAGTTAGTGGCTGTGTTGATATATTTACATGTAGCGCATCTACAGCAGTTGCAGGCTACAGCACCACAGCCATTATCTGAATGGTCATTTATCTCACTCTTGACAAGCAAGTCTTTGATGTCTTTGTCTCGTCTGCAGGAGACGAGTGGAGGATCCTTAAAAAGGGGTGTGGTCTCTGCATTGTCCTGAAGGATTCTGAAGTGTTTAATATCAGCTGTTTTATTTGTAGGATGGTAAGTCAGCACAGAGGCAATTCTTGTAGTCTTACAGCAGACTGTATAGGTCAGTGCATCTACTTTCTGAACAGGTACAACGCAACCAAAGGCTTCACCTACGACTTGCTCAGGAAACCTACAGTGTTGAATATATTCACATATTTCCATGATTCTCTGGTGGAAGTCTGCATTCTCACTGCAAATGCGCTCAAGTCAAAGTCGCTGTGAATAAGGGATGAAGTTTTTACAGGCCTTGGGATGTGAAGAATTGTACTGCAAATAGGAATGAGAGCCTGTACGTTTATAACAGATGGTTGCATTCACACAAGAATGAACAAACTTCACTGCAACATCCATCTTCATGTGCTACACTCCATGTATATTCAAGAGCCGGCTGGAACATGGAGAATGAACAAATGAACACTTGGAGGTCTTCTAACGTGCATGTAGCAATACCAAAAATGCCATCAATGTATTTCAGAAACTATAAGTTACAGGTCCAGTATATTGCTCAAATGCTTCTCAACAAATCCAACAAAGAGGTTTGTATAGGAAGGTCCCATTTCAGTACCCATACTAACTCCTCTATTTTATGAGTAGTATTGGGAGTTAGAGGTGAAGCAGTTCAGAGTTAACACTTAATTTCAAACAGTCTTAAGAGAATCTGTGGGAGGATTTCTCATGTATTAAGAAAAGCTCTCAAACGGATGACTGTGTGCAAACCTTTAATGTCCACTGAAGAAAAGCGAGGAGCTGGCAGGTAGCATTTGTTCTTTCAGGCATTCAAGTATTTGTGGAAAGTGTGAGGAGTCTTTAATATGCAGGCAAGCGCAAGTTGGCTGCTGCTTCCAATTGGTGTGCGTTTGCCTATGAAAACTAGTGTCAGAAAGCTGCTTGATTGCTTCCTTTTTGTAAAGGTCTTTTATCCAAGCAGCAGCAGCTCAAGCCTCATCAGCTGGCTTAACAATGCCCCTGCTTTTGTTTACATTAAGGGCAGAGCACTCTAGTGCTTTTAGCAGATTTTTTTAAATTTGTTATTAATTTCTCTTTCACATGTATTAATATAAAACTCTAGAGCTCAAATTCTCTTGTAGGTGTCATGGAGGTGTCCAGGAAGAGTTATATTTAGATAAGTCAAGGTTTCCACTGGTGTCATGCACGCACATATATACGCGTACTACACATAATCTGTAATTACTTGGTGATCACTGCCATGGTAATAAGGAACAATAGTTTCCATAAGTGATTCAGAAGATGAAGCAGCAGCTGGGAGCTCTTGACACAAACACATTAACGACATCTTAATTAAACAAACCTCATTAAAAACGCAGCTCCTAAGATATATCGGAAATCTCAGTGCCTTGTCGACAGATATGGAAGACACATAAGGGTACAGAAACACGTGAGTGTGGGATTGGAGGACAGAGAGAAAAGGCGACACAGACAACTAGCAAACTAACTCCATAGCGTTTTTCTCCCTCATTTGGAGGCCACCTGTTTGCTTAATGACATTATTTTAAGGCGTGGCGACAGTCAGCTGTAAAACGCTCATCATTCAGCACATGGAGTTATAAGAGTCTGATGAGGTCCATCAACACTCTACACCCGAGCTCTTTAAAAATAAGCAGTATCGTACCACAATGCGGCCGCTGGTGACGGCCCTCAGGGTCAAGCGAAACTCCCCGACCCGGTTGGGATCCATGCTGAGCTGGAGGCGAAGGCTGTCGTCGCCGGCTCCGGGGAAGCAGAGCGGCCGCAGTCCCGAGTGAGCCACGGAGACTCGCACCGACATCAGCACGGTGCTGCAGGCGGACTGCGGCGCCTTCTCCACCCCCGGCACGGACGCAGCCGGACAAGCCTGAGCCCAGCCCCCCGAACTCAGCGCCATGGCGTCGCTGACTGCTTAGTAGACTTCGGCAGGTCCTCAAAATCGTGATATGAGAAGACGAGCTAGGAGTAGAGACACAGCACCGCCGACATTCTCAGCGCAGGAACGTACACGACAGGGGGGGGAAAAAAAATCAAAACAGGAAGTGGGTTCATCCGATATTACTTCCCTCTGAAACTGAGGCAGCAGTAACGTGGACCGTGTTGATCGGACTGGCTCAGTCAATAATTCTGCAATAATTCTAGTTTTACTTAAAAACCATTTATGTTAGATGTAATTAAGCGAACTATTTTTGGAGCTTTCAGTTTTTGGGACAGTTTGAAATGGTAGCAGATGATTGGCAGTGCTCACGTCTATAGCGCCTACATATGTTACCATGATCATTTTCAAAAGGGTTTATAAAAAAAAGAAGTTATGCCCATTTGCAATTTAAAGTGATAAAAATCTCTCTTCAGAAGTCCAATAGATATTCCAGGAGAAGAGCGCATTCTTTTGTATAATTTATTAGTGTACAAAGGAAGTGGTAGGAGGCTAACACGACAAAGATGAAACCAATAAAATTAGTACAGCAGATTCAGAGAGGTTTGGACAACACTCATCTTTAAAAACATTCCTTCACAAAACTCAATAATAATAATAATAATAATAATAATAATAATAATAATAATAATAATAAATGATTACTTTAATACGTTTTATCCATTTAATTTGAATACCAAACGAATACCAAAACCAACTTTACGTTCTTCCTTATTCAGTTGTCATTTGTCAAGTTCTTATGAACACTCACGTCAATATGAGAAAAGTTTGCAATATTAGCTACTAGCCACCCCCGAGTCCTGCCAACATACCACCCTCCACACTTGCCCCTTGACCAGTATAATCTCAGTATCGGAACTCATTTGTGTGATTTGACGCACCAAACGTGTCATACATAAACTATTCAAAAATCATGTTCAAGTTACTTTCCAGTGTAAATATAAGTCAACGCATTAGTCTTCTTTGGCTGAAAGGAATACGAAAAGATAAAAACAAACAAACAACCCAAGAGGTGGAAGCACGGCCTCCTTTAGTCCCTCTTCTGTCACTTCATCCTCGCGGAGCTGCTATTGCTTCCAAAGCCTTGCGTTCCTGATCGGTCCCTCTTTAGACTTGTATTAGGCCCCTTCCATCCCCCCACCCCAAAACCATTTAAGGCTGGTTGTGAACTTGTTGGGAAAGAGGGCTGTTCTGGAGCTGATCCAGGATCAGTCTATTTGCAAACTTAAAACCCTTTTTACTTCCAGAACAGAATGTTCCAGAACAGCAACCAGCAAGGGTACACCAGCAGAGCCAAGAGCGGGTAGACCAGCGAACCATAGAGCGCGTGGTCCAGGATGCCCTGAGATATGACGGACAAGAAGAGCATCCACCCCTCCGCCAGCGAGACCGGAACTTCCTGAAGCTCCTGGAAGAGGAAGACGCAGTAGAGGATGGTGCAGCCCGGACTGAGAAGCACCATCGCCACGGCGCTCAAAGCCCTGAGACACGGAAAACCAAAGACACGTCAGACACGTGCGGGCCCCCAGCACTGAGGGCCGCATCCCAAAGCAAGCTCAACACAGTCATCATTTATTAAATATAACTGCATTCACTGAATTAAACTACCGGTTAGGCTTAAGTTATGGCAATAAAAGATGGACACGCTATTGGTTTTCCTTTACTCCAACAGCTCAGTCAACTCACCAAGCACTTAATAATTAGCTAAAGAGCTGAGTCAGGTATGCAAGAGAAGGGAAAACAGGAACTGAGAAACTCTAAGGTCATAGGATCTAGGATCATAGCTGGAGATTAAGTGTTTCTTCTGAATGACCTTAACCCAGGTGTCACCATGAACACTGTTACTGCAGCTGGTGTAATGCAAGCCACTCCAACCCAAGATGATAAATCACCACCGCTAATCAAACGCTGATGGTTTTAACGTAGTATTGTGAGTGTGTGTGTGTGTGTGTGTGTGTGTGTGTGTGAGTGAGTGTGTGAGGGTGTGAGTGTGCGTGAGTGTGAGGGTGTGTGTGCGTGAGTGTGAGGGTGTGTGTGCGTGAGTGTGAGGGTGTGTGTGCGTGAGTGTGAGGGTGTGTGTGCGTGAGTGTGAGGGTGTGAGTGAGCGTGTGTGTGCGCGCGTGTGTGTGTGTGCGTTTACTTGGGCACGTGTGGCGTGACGCAGGCTGCGGCGGGCACCAGCGTGACGGCGAGGATGAAGCCCAGGGAGAAGTTGATGAGAGCCGTGCAGCCAAGCAGCACAGCCAGATACAGCAGGGCCACAAGCTTCAGAACCCTCCATCCCTGCTCAGTCCCCTCGCCGGAGATCAGCCTGCAGAGCGGAGCACGGGGAACAGGAGGAAAAGGAGAAAGCACAAGGCTTATTCTAACGCTTACGGTATATGAGCGCTACGCATTTACAGTGGATGGAAGAAGTGCAGCGACATGGATCAGTGTCCAGTTTTTGGGGAACATGAGCTTGTATATGAACAAGCGTCTACATGGTAAGACTAGGGGCACTGGTACTGCGGGCTAGGGGCAGTGAGAACAGCGTACGTAAAGAAGTGAGCGTAAGCGTGTACGGTACCTGTGTGTGTTGTGGGGCAGGGCCAGGCCTGCAGTGTAGATGGCTATGGCGGTGAGGACCACGGCCTCCGTCTCAGACACGGGGAAGTGCTCCACTGCCATCTCCTGAGACAGGACGGGCAGCGTGTACAGAGCCACACCTGTCAAGTGGCTGATGACCACGGGCGTCAACACGGACAGCAGCCCCGGACTGGACGGCTGGATGGACACGGGGAGGAAGAGACAGAGGAAGAAACGGAGACAAAGTCTGGTCCTGCTGCACATGGACGGACGGACGGACGGGCGGACTCACTCACACTCACTCGTTAAGGTACTTGACTTGTAATCGGAAGGTTGCTGGTTCAAGCCCCACCACTGCCAAGTTGCCACTGTTGGGCCCCTGAGCAAGGCCCTTAACTCTCAAGTTGTATTCAGTCATAATTGCAACTCGCTTTGGATAAAAGCATCAGCTAAATGCCATAAATGTGAATGCAAGTTAAAGCGGAATACAGAAATCCAATAAGGAATTTTACAATCAGAATCACAGCCGTGCTGTATCGCTACGATTCTCACAGCATTCAGTTAATTAATGTGCATTTTGGTCAGTAAAATCTAATAAATGACTAGAATTTAAATCCTAAACTATTCTAGCTCTCACACATTGCTTCTTTTAAACTGTTGAAACATGAGTGTAAATGCAAATGTATGACTAATGGAATGCGAGTGGTTTCTGTACAGGTGTCCTTGGTACTGACCGACTCGCCTTCACCGACTCCATCTTCAGTTACTGGTGTTGGAGTGCCCAGATGAACCCACAGGTCCAACGCCTGCAGCGTCGTCAAGGATTCTAACAGGTTTCAATAACACCTCCAGGATTTCAGCATTTACCTAGTTGTTTTTTCCCTGTCAGTGTATACAACTCTTCCTAAGCTGTGCAAAAAAAAATGCAGTCTTGAGTCTTTGTATAATGACCAATTACTGCTAAGAGGGAAAAAATGTTAATGATTTAACCACGATCACCTACCAACACGTTAACACTTCTCACCTGTTGCTATAAATGCAGCCACTGCAAAATCCACTAGCCAAAATCAGGAAGGAACAGTTGACTAAGCATCCAATTCAGTTTAAATCAAAGAATTCCAAAATCCAGCCAACTGCTAACCAAAAGACATAATACAATAACAGCAACTGTAACTTGCTAGAGCAGGTTGGTTTCAACACCTATTTCAACAACAGAAACAAACATTTGGTGCTCAGTTGATACCAACTTGGAGCATTTATAATATAATGAAAGTGACTTAAAACGGGGAACACAGATAGATGGCGTATTAAGTTGGGGCACACAGTGCAGTCAGCACGAGGATACTCGCAGCAGCAGGATGGTGGTGAGCAGTCCAAAGGCTGGCATGTAGTAGCCAATGGAGACGAAGCGTGTGAGCGAGGGCATGAGGTAGAAGAAGTAGGACTGGTGAAGACGCTCTAGAAGATTGTTCAGCTTCCGGACCATTCCCTCAAACAGCCTGGGACAGCGCGACAGAGACACAGACAAGCCATTAAACTCAATTAGTGAAAAAAATATTTTTAAACATGCAATTACCAAATTAAAAACTGATAAGGAGTTAAAATCAGTTATTATTCCAGTAGGTTGCACAGAAGCAAAATTTTATAATACAAGCAAAACCGGGCTTGTCTGAGGTTGTTCTGTTGTGCGCCAACAGTCTCAGTTTTGAGCTTTTACAAAAGTTACTTTTGTCCAGTACTCAAATCAAGGCAACTGGACGGTTTGCTTCTTCAGGGGCTTCCCACCACTCACTCGGACCAGTAAAACGTCACCAGGATAACACCGCACTGGACCGTTACCACCACTAGACCGTCGTGTCGCGTACACGGCGCCGCAACGGCGGGAAGGAGCCACACCTGCCGATGCTGGTGGCGTCAGTCTTGTACTGTCGGAAGCTGTTGACGCCACGGATGGACGCGGCCTCGATGTGGTAGCGCAGGAAGAGTCCGTGCTCGCCCCAGGGACGGCCGGACGCCTGCTTCAGCACCATCAGCAACATGGTCTGGGCGGAGTGGGTGTAGCCCTCCACGGTGTCCCAGTCGCTCCTCTGGAGCTGAGGGAGGATTAATGGCTTAAGGTGGAGCGTGGGGGGTAGGGGGTGGTAGGTACTGGAGATAGCTGAAAAGACTGTGGAACTAGGACATTCCATATTTCTAGACAAAATTATTATAAAACTTTTAGTTCAGCCACTGCATTTACAAAACAAAATTAAAATGCAAAATGTATAAAATCTGAGATGACCAGCTCAAAATGTGATTTAAGAAATGAACACAGTGCCTTCTCTGTTAATGTTACACTTAAATGTGATTGTGTTTGAATACCCTTTCCTCATCTCTGTGCATAAGACTTCCAGTCTTTTCCATTAACTTCTTGTTTCTCCTACCTTTCCCTGAATGGTGCAGAGTATTCCCAGCTTCTGGCAGAAGGCATGGAAGAGGTTGGCCAGGTCCAGGTTGGGAAGCTGCCCATTGAGACCTTCCAGGACCAGATCCAGACTGGTGACGACATCACTGTTGAGCTCCAGTGACAAGGCAGCCTGGATGGAGCCGGCCCGCCCCTGCAGGGGAGTGTACCCCATCCCTGAACCAACCAGGACAAAGAAGCCGCTAAGACAGGTTCAATTAAACTCTGCGCGTGACAAAATGGCACGTTTCCCCATTTTCCAAAAAAGGACATTCATCGGGGTGAACATGGGGAATCACAGAGGAGTGGTAGAGCTGTGCTAGAAACCTTTGAACAGACTGATCGTATCACATTTCCCTCACACACCTTCACTCTTAGTTTTGTTTGTAGATTTCTTTTGCCAAAGCAGCTTTAAATGTTGCTAGGATACTTTGAACCAAGGAGGATGTTATTCTACAATTTTCTCTCCTGTCAATGAGTGAACGTGCTAGGTTGAAGTTAAATTATAATAACCTCTCAAACTTCTAGCATTCAGTGTGATTCCATGTTTTGAAATGATCTTTTTAAAAATAGCACTGGTAAATGGCCTCGCCAACATTCTCCAGTTTCCCTTGATCATTTGGCTTGAATGAAAAAGGATTAGAAGTGACAAAGACATTACTGTAAAAGGTCTCCAGTAAGGCTGTACTAGGCACAAATATAACCTGGGGTGGATTAATAAGGTCTGGGTTTAAAAAAAAAAAACAATCACAGTAACATATCCTCCAACACCTGGAGATCTAGTTCATAAAATAAAAGCCCCTCCCTAAAAGAGAAGGGAAAGTCACCTGTGATGTTGGTGTGATGGTAGCCCTCCAGCCAGGCTTGCACACCAATGAGGTCATGTTCATTCACCAGGAATATGATGTCCTTTGCCCAGTAAATCTGACCTAAAGTTAAAATATTACATTAAAGAAGAAAGAAATCTATTCTTACATAAACAAAATTGCTTGCCAAAATGTTATTTTATAAATTCTGTAACAAATTTTGCTCTAGGCTTTTCCAAGAGGCTTTAGATCACATCTTTATATTTTAAAATGGCAGGTTAGTAAAGTTTTTTACAAATTTTTATTAACAAATCATATTGCAAATCTACATGCGTATCTCAAAGAGACACCCAAATGTAGTGAAACAGGTGGAAATGCTGAATCCTAACCATAAAGTGTGTGTGTGAGAACATCTTACTCCTAAAATACTGCGCCAGGCCTAGTAAAAGGCCCACAGCCTGGTTGTTGCTGTTGCCAGGACTGCAGGGGGCGCTGAGCACCAGCGCTTCAGTTCGTGGGGCTCGGGGGGCACGCAAAATCCCATACACGTTAGTGCCTCGGACCACCTGCCAGGAGAGGGGACAGGAAGTGCTTTGGGCCTTCATTTATCACAGATTAAAAAACAATATGGCTTGACTGCCAATTACTACTGAATAGTAAATTATACTAATTTATAAATGTTGGGTGAAATTGTAGATTTATGACCTCAGACAGTATAAATAACAAATGAAAATGCACAAATGAGTCAGCTACAAATAAATAGCTAATGGCAAGGCACATTGTGTGTGCTGTGTGAATGCACTCACAAATCGTTCCTTGCTCTCATCAGGGAAGGGCAGATTGCGAGAGAAGCTCTGGGTAAAGACCTCCAGCCCCTGGGCCCTCATGGTCTTCACTAGCCAGTCTACCGGCATTCCCCTGTAGGAAGGGAGGGACGGAGGGAGAGAGAGAGACCCTCACTCCTAAACTCAACCCATAATACATAACTACAAAACAGGAAGGCACTGCAGATCTACCTACCCAACCTTTTTTTTGTGGGCTGCAAACTCCCTGGCGGTGGCCAGGGCCCTCTCTCCTGAGGGGAAGCGCTCCTCCACCATGGTTGAGCCCATGGCGTTCTCGGACATGTACGTCCGCAGGGTGAAGGGTTCAAAGGCCAGGCCCATGAACCAGGCGATGCCCGCCAGATAGCACACCACACTGTCACCATGCAGAACCAAAATCATGTTCAAAATCAGCTCAGGCAGCACTGATAATGTTCTCATATGTTCCAAGATACATAGCATCTGAATCAAGCTAAAACACCCTTATCCCAGACAGTACACGATGTCAGAATTTCAAACAGACTTTCATTTGGTACTTAGAAGATTAGTTTTATTACAAACTATACGGGCCGCTTACCATATGGGCGTGTTGAGGCGGGTGAGCAGGCTGGTTATGGCTTTCCGTCGGTTTGGGTCAGATAACAGACCCATGGTGTTCAACTACCACTGCACTGGCAGGAACCTGGCGAAAAAAGCCAATAATTACAACTAGAAGACTGAGCAATACGTTTCCTTTAAATAACGGTTGGCAAGTGCGTAAACGCCTTTAAGAGGTTAAGAGATTAAGAGGAAACTGCTCGATGAGTGTGTATGCAAGTACCTGCTCTACAAGCACAGAAACACAAATAACAACCAAACCATATCAGCATAAAGTGCAACAAAATCACCACATGAGAAAGAGGACACATAATACCGATCGGCTACAGTCGCTTCTGTGGGACCTCTGGAAGCAGGACAGGTTGATCAGGACAGTAAAGTTAGCCAGCCTATAGTCTAAATTACACGCATTTATCCACGTAACACATCTCCGCCAAACTCCGACTAAGCAGGACTAATTAATTAATGAAGAGATGTCAGTGACAAAGGTTTTGTTCTGAATTATCGGTTTCTGGGTAAACTGCTAGGTGACCTATGCCTGGCTAGTTTGTTAGCTTAGCTACCTTAGCATCCAGGGAGCTGTCAGATTGCATAGAATTTGGTTTAACGTTAACACCAACAGACATCTTTCCAGTGTTGATTAAAAATAACAGACGACTAATGGTTAAAACCTTACCTTGGAAAAAAACGCAACTAGCGAATTAAAACCCAAAACACCGCAGATTAAGTACATTCATGTTTGCCCGCTTTCACCGGAAGGATAATTTTACAACTTCCGGAAAGATAGGCGTCCTACAAATAAAAGAAAAGATCTTAGAAACAATAATGTGAAGATCAGCGAATCTCTGCAGTTCATTTTAAGTTTGATCCTTGCATAGGTGGTAATTATTAAGTAATAAGTTGGGCTATGCTAAACCTCCAGGGCATTGTTAGTGTACGTGCTTTTAAAGGGCCAGCGTGTACGATTTAGCGGCACCTAGTGGTGAGGCTTCAGATTGCAACCAACTGAGTAGCCACTCCCTCACCCCTCCCAAAGACACGTATTCATTACCTTTAATTCACATATGGTACACAACTTTATACATAATTTCCATGCAGTTATCATTTTAAGTTGTATTGGTCTCATTTTGTTTTGAAACAGACGCAAATATGAACCATCCGACTGGGAAAATGAATAATAGCATGCTAGCTAGTTAATACAGTCAAGGGTGGATCAGCTCGACTGGCTAACTAGTAGCATGATAAAACAGTCAATGAAGTCGTGACTTGTTCTAAAATTTCCCGAGTTAACGGGTACAGTACTAGTTGTAAGACAGTCTTCTAAAATGTTAACATTTAAATATAAAATACAGCATATGTCCTTGTAAACAGTTGCTTCGGGTAAGCTGCATATTAGCTGCCTACTAGTGCAACACTTACTGCAATACTGGATTGTGATGAGTCAAGGAGTTTGTTCCGTTATTTAAAATGTGAAACGTACCTAAAGTACACTAGAATGTCACACAGGTACGAGCGTCAGCTAAACCCCATGAATGTAAATGTAATTAAGACAGTAAGGCAGACAGAAGAAAAGAGTCACACTCTCTCCACTATCACAGAAAAGCTGACGTTCCAACGAGGGTATCAAACATCGATACCAAATTTATCTGGGACTGAATGGAGGAGAGAAAGTGGGAGGAGGAAACGTTTGGCACAAGGTAAAGTTCTAGTGCACTGCACTATGAAAACAAACTTCAGTGGAAGCAGAGGTGTAGATCGGCCTCTGTAGCTGTTTTGTGGAGTTGTGGTGTTTGAAGCAGTCTAGAACGTTTAACAGCACTTTTAATACATTTGCAGGTTTACAGTCTCCCCGAGTTGACATGATTCAGTCATGATATCACTCTTTTATCCGTTCTTTTTCATTCCTTGCTTTTCGTCCTGTTGACGTCAATTAATTTTTCACTGCCTTCTGACATTTCCTTATGCCTATGCTTTATATGCTATAACCACAAAAATTAATCTACATAGTAAATCTGATCTAATACCCCACTTTTATTCCATTATTTCTTTATTCTTCCATTTTCATCCCTCCATCATTCCATAGGAATCCACTGATTTTATAACTCTTTCAGCTAGAAAATAGAACTACATTTGCTGCACTGATTGAACTACTAGGCACAGTAACCAATCATACATATTCGAAGACCTTACATTGACCAACTACATATACTCAGTTATTCTATTAATAGGCTTTACGCCAAGAACACTTCATTTATATAAAAACATGAAAGTCTTTCCGTTGACTAGATCAGACCATAATTTTCAAACAACCACTTAAGTCCTGAAGGATCACGTCTATGCAATGTCCATGTTTGTTAGATATGCATTTCTTGGCAGTCGTCCCAGTAAAGCAATAACTATTTAGAGCATTTGATGTTCTGCATATACATTGTGACGTTTGGGTACTTTCACGGGAGGCGGGATAAGGAAAGTGGAGCTTTCTTTTTCAGAATATCTAAATGTCCTCTTACTGCTGGTAAATGTTTGCACTATTGTAGGGACGAACGATTTTATTGAGATGTGTCTACATAATTTAGCTCGCAAAACGAACGGAATAAGTGTCGTACCTCAACGTTGAGACTATTGGATTACGCAGCGCTGATTTTCTACACGTGGGGCCGGTGATGTCACCAAGCTGGGTGTGGCCTGGCTGCTCTAAAAGTAACCACTCCCACACGGCACTGCCACCAATCAGGGTGTGTGCCTGGCGGCTTTAACAGTTACCACCCACACGGCACTGCCTGGGTGCTTAACAGTAACCAATCACACACGGCACTGCCTGGGTGCTTAACAGTAACCAATCACACACGGCACTGCCTGGGTGCTTAACAGTAACCAATCACACACGGCACTGCCTGGCTGCTCTAACAGTTACCACCCACACGGCACTGCCTGGGTGCTTTAACAGTAACCACTCACACACGGCACTACCGTCTGAAGAATAATATTTAATATTTCAACGTGATCACAGAACTTCAAGACGCGAGAATGGCATGCGGATTTCTACAAGGGAAAGGCAAGTTCGGTTCAGATTTGTCTTCTCATAACCCGCTAGCTAGTTACTGGTTTGAGTTCAGGCTGAAATTCCTTTAGTCTACATTTACATTTATGGCATTTAGCTGACGCTTTCATCCAAAGCGACTTACAATTATGATCGAGTACAACTTGAGCAATTGAGGGTTAAGGGTCTTACTCAGGGACCCAACAGTGGCATCTTGCCACTGGGGGCGCTTCAACCAGCAACCTTCAAATTACAAGTGAAGTACCTTAACTACTGCGCTACCACTACCCGACTAACAACATAGTGATTGTTAGCCCGGTTTCCTGCTGGGGAACGTTGAGGCAAAAAAACAAAAGCAAACATAATCATGGCGAGTTAGCAAACTAGTTTCCTGAGGACACTAACTACGCCGTTAACGCTGGTGAGACGCTCCGATGAGTCGGTAACTGCATCAGCCCGGTTGCGAAACGGGTGGTGCTAAGCCAACTTTGAGACTCTCAAATAACGTCTCTGCTTCAGGAACAAAAGGTGGGGTGATGTTTAATCGTATTCAGAGAGAGTAAAGACAGGAAAAGATCAAGATGATTTCTACGATAAGGACGCACAAAATGTTTTAAAATAAATCAAACAACGACTGGAGAATAAGTGTATCAGGAAAATTGAGGATGACAATGGGCATATGGTGGAGGATGAGAGAGAAAAATGGGCTTTCATTAGACAGAAGTGTATAGCTGATTATCAAAGAGTGCAGGTGGATGAAGAAAAAATCAGGAATTTTTTGGCTGAATGTCCTAGAATTCAAGGGGAGAAGCTGCAGGAGTTGGAAGAATTAATTAGGAAAGAAGAAGTTATCAGAGCAATTAAACACATGCAAGACTCCAAGAGTTGATGGTTTACCTGCTGAATTTGAATTTTATAAGGTGTGCGTTAGTGAAATTGCTGATCTTCTAGCTGATGTTTTTAATGAAGCATTAGATGATCAGCAATTAAAAGGCGTTCAAATGTTAGGTATGGAAAGATGGAAAATATCTGCGTACACAGATGATGTGACGGTTTATGTCAAGAATCAAAATGAGTTTAATATAGTTAAGAAGCAATTTGAAATGTATGAAGTTGTGGCTGGAGCGAAATTAAATGAAAGTAAAAGTGAAGGGGTATGGATAGGATATGGGCAACCTGTACCAATAGATGTAGAAATAAAAAATGAAATTAAAATATTGGGTTTGATGGTAGTAAATGGTAGATGTAGCGAACGGAATTGGGAGAAAAAGGAGTGTGAAATTAAACTAGAATTGGGAAAATGGAGGGTGTCAAACTATAAGACTAGAATACAGGAGGTTAAGCCCTTTGTTTTGTTGAAATTGTTGTTTTTGGCTACGGTTTTCCCTCCGGACGAGAAATATATTAAGAGGCTGAATAAAATGTGTGTTCGTTTTATTTGGGAAAATAACAGAGAAGTGACAAAATGGGAAATTATGTACAAGTCAAAAGATAAAGGGGGATTAGAGGGAGTTGAGTTAGGTCGGAAATTAAAAATGGCCTTTTGCAAAAATGTAACGGGAAGCTGTATTTCGGAAAGCAATTTGGGTAGGAGATGTAAATCAGTGGGGAAAAAAAAGAGGCAAGTCAAGGAAACATGCTCCTTATTTTAAATTAGTATATGGAGATGTTTTTGTTTAAATATAGGCAACTTAATATGGATTGTAATAAGTCCCCAAATAAAATGATATATAAAACAATACAAGACTGTGATTTTGGGGAAATAGGCAATTATAAGGGTCTGACGGTGACAGAATGTGAAACCTGTGTTAAAAATGTACAGTCTAAAAGTATCTCGGAAAATGTTCGAGATACTGCATGGCTTATATCTGTTGGAAGACTGCCTGTACGATGTATTACCAAATCGAGTTGTTTTGTTACAACAAAGGAATGTCCGATGTATAATTGCATAGCCGATGAAACGATAGAACATTTATTACTGCAGTGCACAAGGACTATTGAAATTTGGGAGAAAATGGAAGGTATTGGGTTTAAATGGGGTCGTAACAGGAAAAGTATTATGTATGGAGTGTTTAATGAGAATCTGACTGAGAATGTGAAGGACTTTTGTTGCATGATTGTTTGTGTGATAAATTGTGTTGGAAAACACGATGTAAGATGATTATTGAGCAATGTATAATACCTGCAGAAACAGTGTTTAAACAGATTGTGTGTGAGTTAAAAGGGTTAAAGACGATTGATATGAGAGGAAAAAATAAATTTCCCTGGACTCATTTGGACATATAAATGGATGATGTATACCTAATTTACAGATGTAAATTGTATTGTTAATTGTTCATGTATAGAGTGACGGTAGTCTGGGTCCTCCGGTGGATATTGTTTGTGAGGTTTTTGTGATGGAGTATTTGTATTGAATTGAATTGAATTTTCTTAATAAAGTCAATTTAAAAATGGAAAAGAATACTATCACCACCAGAAATGGATGTTTAATTTTAGTGGAGGTCCAAGCTGTGAAGGTGCTGAAATCCTCTTGTACTTATTTGAATTTGGTTGCAAATACTGTGAAAAACTCAGTTACTGTGTGACTTGACTCAGTTCATCATCACTAATTCGAGATGTAAAAAAAAAATTGCCAGGGCTTTATTTTTTAAATCAATACAACTTTTGTCATCATAAATAGGTTTTTAGTTCAGTACAGCTAATTCTCAGTGAAAAAGTGATCAGCAGCAACACTGTTGTTAAAGTAACAAAGTAGCACAAAAATAAATACGTAAAGAAAAATGCTAACACTGACTTTCCTGTTTCAAACTGAACACAAGCCATTCAAGTGCTCCAAGCCCTGCACTGAGTTTGTTAGATATGCATTTTCTGGCTGTCGTCCCAGTAAAGCAACTATTTAGAGCATTTGATGTTCTGCATATACATTGTGACGTTTGGGTACTTTCACGGGAGGCAGGATAAGGAAAGTGGAGCTTTCTTTTTCAGAATACCTAAATAACGTCTTATTGCTGGTAAATGTTTGCACTATTGTAGGGACGAACGCTTTTATTGAGATGTGTCTACATAATTTAGCTCGCAAAACGAACGGAATAAGTGTCGTACCTCAACGTTGAGACTATTGGATTACGCAGCGCTGATTTTCTACAAGTGGGGCCGGTGATGTCACCAATCAGGGTGTGTGCCTGGCGGCTCTAACAGTTACCACCCACACGGCACTGCCACCAATCAGGGTGTGTGCCTGGCTGCTTAACAGTAACCACTCACACATGGCACTACCGTGTGAAGAATAATATTTAATATTTCAGCGTGATCACAGAACTTAAAGACGCGAGAATGTCATGCGGATTTCTACAAGAGAAAGGCAAGTTCGGTCCAGATTTGTCTTCTCATAACCCGCTAGCTAGTTACTGGTTTGAGTTCAGGCTGAAATTCCTTTAGTCTACATTTACATTTATGGCATTTAGCTGACGCTTTCATCCAAAGCGACTTACAATTATGATCGAGTACAACTTGAGCAATTGAGGGTTAAGGGTCTTACTCAGGGACCCAACAGTGGCATCTTGCCACTGGGGGCGCTTCAACCAGCAACCTTCAAATTACAAGTGAAGTACCTTAACTACTGCGCTACCACTACCCGACTAACAACATAGTGATTGTTAGCCCGGTTTCCTGCTGGGGAACGTTGAGGCAAAAAAACAAAAGCAAACATAATCATGGCGAGTTAGCAAACTAGTTTCCTGAGGACACTAACTACGCCGTTAACGCTGGTGAGACGCTCCGATGAGTCGGTAACTGCATCAGCCCGGTTGCGAAACGGGTGGTGCTAAGCCAACTTTGAGACTCTCAAATAACGTTTCTGCTTCAGGAACAAAAGGTGGGGTGATGTTTAATCGTATTCAGAGAGAGTAAAGACAGGAAAAGATCAAGATGATTTCTACGAGGACAAAGTAGATTTTCTTTTGACATAAGATCGTCTAGACTGGCTACGTTAACGGGTTTGAGCTCATCTTAACTCCTTATTTTTAACTCCTTGTTCAGTCTGTTTCACAGAATCAGTTTATTTTATGGAGCACGCATAGACGCACATAGAGGAGGTTCAGTAACAGACAGAAATGACAATAAATGGCAGGAAAGGTTCTTTGAGTTCAGATCGTCTCCGTTTATTGTCATTTTTAGACATGATGCAGTAAGTTCTCTAAAACAAATTTTACTCCAGAAGCGGCCAAAAACAAAACGCCGTCACTAACAGGTATTTTATTGTTCTCTTGAAAATAAGACTGCGGTCATGTCGTCTACAATTCGCCAAACCTCGGCTGTGCAGCTGTCTGTAAATGTGCGAGGCTGGCTGTACACTGTAGGCTTGTTACGTAAACCCATTTGTGAAACTACCTAGGAGAAAGTTTCTTGAAAAAGAAATGTGCTACAGCTGAATTAAACATATCTATATTGTTTAATGCACCAAAGAAATGTCTTAACATAGTTTAATTCACTAAACTCAAATAGATGGCAAATAAGAGCCCAAATTCAGCCTTGTAGTTAAACTGATGTTCTACCACCTGAATTTAACCTCAGTGGCGTGCGTTTCTCTTCATAGGTGTCACAGAAATGCACACCTGCCGCATCCTGAGGAGATTCCTGGTTGGGCTACTGATCTTAGCTGGTAAGTTTGGCCAGGGATCTGTGGCCACATGCTCAAATTTCTGACCATCCCAACTGAAGGTGTTGAGAATTTACTTCTGGTGGTAAATTGGCTAGCTAGTGTTCATAACCTACAGCAAGTGTATATACACGCAGTATAGGGCGTTGAATGTCCTGTGCCAATAGACCATCATTAGTGCTTCACATAGGGACCTGCTTACACTCTTCTCTCCAGAATCCCCAACATTAGGTAGACACCTCCCTTCGTCTGTGATTGGTTGAATTAAGACCATGACACTCCCAGGAGGCTCAACAGTGCGGTCTGGCCTTCCAGCTGAACCTCTTAACACGATGCCACTAGCAACTTTAGACCATGACACAAAACCTCAGCCACTCCACCTTTTTGGGGCATTACCCCAAACACACTGAGCTCCTCTTACCCTTATCCTCTTAGGCTGAACTGCACAAGAAATGATGTGGCAGACTTTGCTACACACACCTCTGCTGGTCTAACACCCATCTCTACAGCTCTGATATGTGCTTGCCACCTGCGTTCTTTCAACTCAGCCACCAAATCTGCATACTTCACCTTTTTTCCTTTCAAATAGCTTCATCCACTGCATATTCAAATGGAATTGTAAGCTCTATAAAATAAACTATCCTTTTATTTTCTGAGTACAGCATGTCGGGCCTCAGCATAGTTAGCACGCTACACTCTGGGATCTGTAGTTTTCTACCTACATCCATAAGCAATTTCCAGTCTCGTGCTTCACCCCGTCTATCAGTATTTAAAGCCAGTGCTCCTTCTCCAACATGCCCTCCTTCTCATACAAACTTAATTGCTTTATTAGCAATACCACTCGGCAACGAGTTAACCTCTAGCCGTTTACTCTCAAACACGCTAACACTACAAGCAGTTGAATGTGTCTCCATCTATATCAACCCTGTGACAAGCTAACTTGCATGCTCATGAACTATGCTTCACTGTGCCAACCCCTGAAAATAATTTGCACTTCTGGTCCTGGACTACCACTGTCCAAGGTTTTGTGCAGTTGGAAGGGCGTTGTAAGCTGCTCCAAGTAAGAACATGATTGGACTTGCAACCATGGCCCACAGCTCTTGCCAGGGTATTTTCCTCTTCACGCTTTCCTATCGGAGCCACTGGTCTTTGTAATGCTGTTGCTGTACGACGCCCATCTTCCTGTTCAGGGATAAAGCTCACTATCGTTCACTTTCATTCTGGCGATGTGTTAATCACCTGATCCAAGACCCGACTTCCCACATTGCACCTGTCCAATGAATTGCCTTAATTCTGCTGAACTCTTGGTGAGCTGCACTGTCGTTCGTGGATTCCACTTCCACCCTGCTTTTGTCACTGGTGCTGCTGGTTTCATCACTTCATCCTTTGATCCTAACAATCATCTTGCAACTTGCCTTGACACATTTGAATTCCTCATCTAAACTTGTCAACGGTAGCAGTAGCGGTAGCGCTAGCACTCCTCTCCTGTACCGGCGTTAAAGACAGAACTGATGAAGGCCATTAATATTATTCATAATATTGATCATATCTACCAGGTAAACTGAAATTGTGGTATTTACTGGGGTTACATGTACAGTTCTATGTATTCTTTTTCTGTAGCCTGTATTGAGGCTTTATGCAGCTTCTGTAGTCTGTATTTGGGCTTTCTCTCTTTTCTCGGTATATTTTCACCCATATACTGACAGTCCAAGCTCCGCATTTGTATTTAATGTTAAGCTTGCAAAGGTACAGAAGTTTGAATTGAATGAAAGAAAAAGATATGTCCAGGAGTCTGAGGAAGATATTTACAAATAAGTTAAACCTTTATTTTCAGCTACTCATTTAATATTTGTTTTAAGCAACCCACACTCTTGGTTTATTGGTGATTGATTCATTCAAATTGCAATTTCATGCATTAATTAATGATTCCTTGGCTGATTTCATGTGAACATTATAATTTGATATGGAATTAAACATTATGTAATTTATTGCACACTATAATGGTGACATTAGCTTGTGCCCTGAAGTTCCTCTGTGCTGTAAGGCCTTTTTATTGTACCATCACAAGATGTTCAGGGGCCCCATCTGCTCCACCCACTAAATATTTTCTGCTGGCACCACTGCATGGGTAACCAGGGTTGCAAGTTGTCTCTTGTAATGGTTTAAATTTCTATCTAGCAGGTACTAAATTGAATTTTTTTCCTTCTTAATCAAATCTAAAGCTGGAGAGACGCAGTTTCTCCTTGTTCTCTCCACCCACTCTCTCTGTCTCTCGTTTGGTGGGCTCTGCAGAGCAATCATGCTTCATGTAATGCAGCACATTTTACAAGAAATATGTTTTGGTTCACTTACATATAGGGCATTCAAGCCATGCATTACCTAATGCAAGTGTTTGTGAGTTAGGTTGCTGTGTGTTGGTTGGGAATTTGCTATAGCAATGATGTAATGCAGCCAGAACGTGTGCTGTGATCTTCTCTCTTACTAATGTGATGCATATTTAAGGCTGGTTCAGCTCTAGCAGCTGAACAAAGTATAATGTGCTGTTTAACAGAGTTCTGTGTTCCCTCTTTTCTAGTTCTTCCTTCTGAGTCAGCTACAGTGAAGGTGAAGCGTCATGATGCTACTCTCCCATGTAAAGAGCCTGACTGTGCTTTGGTTTCATGGACTTTATTCGATAAACCACATGACATTCTGGCTCAGTGTGACCAGACTTCCTGCCAGTCAGAGCAGGGATTTCACATGTCTCATGAGCAGTACCTGAAGGGAGATCTCTCGCTCACTATCACTGATGCTGATTTCACCAAGGGTGACTTTTACACCTGCAATTGTGATGGTCTAGAAATCTGTAATCTCCAACTACAGATTGAAGGTAAGCGTCCTCCTTTATGGCTCCATTTGGTGGTTCTGTCTGTGTCTATTTCATTCTGTTAGAAATGTTTCTATCCATGTGATTTGTTTGCTAACATGTCTGGTGTCATTGTAGGAACCAACACAAACACCACAACAACTTTGCCTCCAGTAAACGGTGAGTATTTATTATAATCTGCTGTTTTACATGTTCTTTATATAGAACTATATACATTAAGACAACTAATGGTGTGAATAATTTTTAAAGCTCATTACCTGAACAGTAATGTGACCTTTCCTATCGTTAGTTTTCCTCACATATGCATATTTATTTATTTATATGCCTACCAGGTAACGGTGAAACCACATAAATAGAATTTGCTGTAACACATTAATATTTTGCTGCATGTGTAGTCTGAGGTTTAGTATTTAAATGTAAAATGCTGAGGGATCTGTTTCTCTGTTCAGGTGTAAATGAGAGCTGGGTGTACAGAGACTACATCTGGCTCATGGGGATGTTTGGGATTGTTGTGGTTGTCGTGGTGTTGCTATGCTGCCTGATAAAACACTGTAAAAAAAGTCAGGAGAGGAGCACAGTGCTTTAGCAGAAGCTGTTGTACGGTTGCGGGAACGTGTGATCCTTCTGCCCAGGAACACGCCTTTCAGTGTGCAGCTGAAGACTCTGAAGACACCACCTTCACGACAGCGCTTTAAGGTTTTATGCCACTTCAAGGACTTGAACACATGGTTCATTCTTCACTTAGTGACATGTAATGATCTTTTGTTTCTTGGACCATCGCGGAGCCTCGCTGGAAACCAAGCAATCAGACCAGAGCTCATTTTTAAAGCCAAATGTTTAATGTACAATTACTGTTTGCTTCTTAAAAATACTAATAAATCGTTTTAATATAATGACCTGCAGTTTTATGTTGAATTTTTCATACTGATCAGAATCTTATGAATATGTAAAGAAATCTAACAAATTGTAAATATTTCTAAATGATTAACTTATTGTTCTTTCATTTTAGCTCACTTAGCTCCAGCTCAACTTGGTATGTGGAAATTTCAAAGATACTGCATCAAGTTGAAATAAAATGCGGCTTGTGTAGGGATGGTACCCAAAGCAGGACCTGATAGCTTCTGTGGGACCTTCTTAGCATCTCACATCTGTGGTTATGCAACGGGCTGAAATGAAGGGATATTATATGGTCATCATACAACTCCAACAGTTTTGCTTAAAACATTCTCAGTGTAGGAACATTGCATTAAAAGATGAATATTTTTAAACTGTACATTTATTTATAAACATTTTGTAGTTTTTTTTATTTATTTCACAATCAATAATTAATTTAAAGGCAGGGCCTGGGATGGCAGAGAACCTCCTGAAATACATGGAAGTCTAGTGGAGGTCACTAGACAAAAGCTTGTTTTAATCACTTTTTTCATTTTATACTCGACCTATTTATAATTACTATAATTATTATAATAATGTTCAGGTGTAAATGAGAGCTGGGTGTACAGAAACTACATCTGGCTCATTGGGATTGTTGTGGTTGTCGTGGTGTTGCTATGCTGCCTGATAACACTGTGCAAAGTCATGAGAAGAGCACAGTGCTTCAGTAGAGGCTGTTTTACGGTTTCAGGAAATGTGTGATCCTCCTGCTCTGAAACATGCCTCTTTCAGTGTGTAGCTACAGACTCTGAAGATGCCCCCTTGATGACAGTGCGTGTAGATGAAGACCCTGAAGATGCCCCCTTGAGGTGTCTGTTTTGTCTATGTTGACTAATATTCTTGTCTCGTGTATTTACCTTTATGTATATTTGCACATTGGAGTTTGGAGAAATGTAATCTCGTTCAGCTGTGCACTACTTGTATCGTCAAAGTCAGTCAACTTTACTGTCATTCAGACATCAGTTTAATTTATCATTAATCCAACTTAACGTGCTGTAGTACTTGATTCCATTCCTTTAGCACTAATCCAAGCTGTATTTACATATTTCCAATATTACTTTCTTAAAAATATCGAAAGTGCCTTTGTAACATCCATTGAAGGGAGCATCACGCCTTCCTCTGTGAAAACAAATGATTGAGTAGAAATAAATCTAGAAAAGGGGGGATCATCTCAAGTTTCAACTTGGACCTCTTCCTATATTTGAGATATTTAGCTGTTTGTCAAGTGCACTTCATAGAATTCATTTTGAATTTACACTTCTGCATACAGTCACACAAGCATCTGTAAGTCTTGCTTGTTTTTGGAGAGATGGTACCAACTACCTGTGAACTGTGTTAAAAAATAAAATAAAATCCTGGATCATATGACCAGCCAGTGAGTTATGATGGACGTCCAATTACTGAACTTTTGACCTCTGTTGTTTCTTATCTCTAAAAATATATGACAATATCTTGAATTTTGTTTTTGACTCCTGTAGGTCTAAAGTCATTTCTCTTCTTGGTCACACTAAGAGGCCTTTGAAATATTTTCGTCATACCATAACTCCCTCTACTGGGGGAAATGTGTGACTGCCTGATTTGCGACTACACAAGGCTGTTAAACCAGTTGTATTGTGCGTGGTTGTTTGCACCTGGAGGCAGTTTACATAATTGGACACTAGAGGGCGATAAAAGCCCACAGTAGTTGCTTACTATGTCTCGGCACAATAAATTAAACTGAAGAAACTCCAACACCGTGTCTGTTCAATTGCTGTGGCTAGTTACTCTCTAATGCACTCTCTATAGCCTGTGGCCTTACAGGCTATAGATGTAATAATTACATTTACCTGATGCTTTTATCCAAAGCGACTTACATTAGGCCTGAGTACAACTTGAGCAGTTGCGGGTTAAGGGGCCCAACACTGGCAACCTTCCGATTACAAGTCAAGTACCTTAACCACTGAACTACCACCGCCCTAATTACGTATATAGACCTACAATCATGACGTAGACCGATTCAAAGACCTTACATAGACAAACTACATGTATTGTATTAATACATGTAGTTTGTCTACATGTAGTTATTGTATTAATAGCCTGTATGCCAATTACTCTTCATTTATATATAAACAGATCATAAAGTGAAAGTTTTTCTGTTGATTAGATCAGGCCATAATTTTCAAACAACCACTTCAGTCCTGAACGATCACGTCTATGTAATGTCCATGTTTGTTAGATATGCATTTCCTGGCAATCAACCAAGTAATGCAATAACTATTTTGCTTTTGCGTGCAAAGCTCAAATTGGGTATTGCAGTACAAATGTAATATAGTATGATGTTCTGCACATGCGCAATCCAAATCAGGCGGGTTCTCACTGTGACATTTGGGTATTTCTATGGGAGGCAGGATAAGGAAGGTGCTAAACTGAATTTTCAGAATACCTAAATAATGTCTTATTGCTGGTAAATGTTTGCACTGTTGTAGGGGCGAACGCTTTTATTGATGTGTCTATATAATTTAAGTCGCAAAACGAATGGAATAAGTGTCGTACCTCAACGTTGATGGAAACAATGAGGTTTATGGGAAACATTAAAGCATATTTGAGGTAGAAACCTTTTCTAGATGATTAAACACAGTAACATTGTTGTTATCATCTCATATACATTTTTTCCTGACTATCACTGAATCCTTTGATTGTGAGGCCATTGGATTACTGCTACACTTACCAGTTTTTAAGCACCTTACACCTACAGCTGTTGCCTAGTAGGTACTCCTGTTGCATATATGCATTATAGACCTGTGCACTTACAGTATTGGATTCTGCATGGTGCCATGTACAGTATCAGCCACTAGACCGTGGTCACGACATCTGGTTGTGGTTGTCATGTTGCTATGATGTCTGTAACACTGTGCAAAGTCATGAGAAGAGCACAGTGCTTCAGCAGAGGCTGTACAGTTGCAGGAAATGTCATCTTCCTACTCTGGACCACACCTGTTTCAAAACGCTGTGTAGCTGCAGACTCTGAAGGGGATGTAGCTGAAGTCAGGGTGAAGTACTGGCAGCCAGTCCAGAGGCGAGAGAACTGTAATATGGTGACTGTGTAATAGTCTAACTGGTCTCTGTACTTTGTCTCTATATTGCCTTACCATGATATCCTCCACCTTCTGGGCAGGTACAAAGCGACATTTTGTTTGTTTGTTTACTGTGGATGTACAAATGCAAAAAAAGTACAGTTCTATATGGAAAAGAATACTATCACCACCAGAAATGGATGTTTAATTTTAGTGGAGATCCAAGCTGTGAAGGTGCTGCATTCCTCTTTTACTTATTTGACTTTGATTACAAAGAGTGAAACTCAGTTACTGTGTGACTTGACTCAGTTCATCATCACTAATTTGAGATATTTAAAAAAAACAAAACAAAACAAAAAAAACTTTCCAGGGCTTTATTTTTTTTTTAATCAATACAAAGTTTGTCATCATAAATAGGTTTTTAGTTCAGTACAGCTAATTCTTGTTACTTTAACAATAGTGTTGCTGCTTATCACTTTCACTGAGAAGTTTCAAGCTTGGTTTACTGTGTATGACTATGTATGTGACAAATAAACCAAACTTGAAACTTCTCAGTGAAAGTGATCAGCAGCAACACTGTTATTAAAGTAACAAAGTAGCACCAATGATGACTCTGACATTCCTGTTTCAAACTGAAGACAAGCCATTCAAGTGCTCCAAGCCCTGCACTGAGTAGTGTACGGATCATTTGTATGTTGCTGAATTAATGTCAAATGTATTGTTTATAATCAACCTTCCAAGGCCTTTACTATCAAATACATGATGGGTCACCATGTGCTAGTAAAGAGAACAGTAATGCAGAGGCAGATATGATTTAAAGATTATTATAAAGGTGTTCTGTATTCGTTGCCCTGTAATTTCTTTTGGTGAAGTACTGGTTTATGGTATTTGGTGTTTAGCATGTTTGCCTCTCCGTGCTGTTGTCTTGGGTTTAAGTCCCTATCTCGGTAGCGTTCCCACATTCTCCCTTTGCATGTGTGGGATTCTTCATCATTCCCTGGTTTCCTCCCACAGTCCAAAAATAGAGCACCATAGAACAGCGCTCTCTCATCATCACGGAGAGTGACGTGAGGAGAGTGTTTAAAAGGGTGAATACCAGGAAGGTGGCGGCACCAGACGGTATCTGCGGGAGGGTCCTCAAAGCCTGCGCAGACCAGCTAGCCCCGGTATTCACCGACATCTTCAATCTCTCCCTGACGCTCGGTATCGTCCCGCCCAGCTTCAAGCGAGCCACCATCGTCCGTGTCCCGAAGAAACCTCGACCCTCTGGCCTCAATGACTACCGCCCTGTTGCCCTCACATCAGTCGTGATGAAGTGCTTTGAAAAGCTAGTCAGAGATTTCATCACATCTTCACTGCCAGCCTCCATGGACCCACTGCAGTTTGCATACTGCCACAACCACTCCACTGACGATGCAATTGCACATCTGCTTCACACCACACTGACCCAAATGGACAAAGGGAGGGGTAATTATGTTAAAATGCTGTTTGTCGACTACAGTTCAGCATTTAACACTCATCCCCTACCTACTCACTACTAAGTTGGAGGATCTAGGACTGCATACATCCCTGTGCGACTGTATCTCCAACTTCCTAACAGACAGAACACAATCAGTACGGGTGGGCAACTGTGCCTCATCCACCCTCACCCTCAGCACTGGAGCTCCTCAGGGTTGTGTCCTAAGCCCCCTGCGTTACTCACTGTACACCTACGACTTCACAGCTACTTCCAGCTCCATCATTGTCAAGTTTGCTGAGGACACCGTTGTCATGGGCCTGATCTCGGACAACGATGAGAGGGCCTACCTGGAGGAGATTAAACACCTGGAAAACTGGTGCCAGGAAAATAATCTCCTCCTAAACGTCAGTAAGACAAAGGAGCTGATCGTGGATTGCAGCAAGAAGCAGGAGCGGCACTACCAACCTGTGAGGATCAGTGGAACCGCGGTGGAGAGAGTAGATAGTTTCAGGTACCTTGGTGTTCACATCTCGCAGGACCTGTCCAGGTCCCGCCATACCAACTCCCTGGCAAAGAAGGCTCGTCAGCGTCTTTACCACCTCAGACGCCTAAGAGACTTCAGACTGCGGAACTTCTACACCTGCACTATCGAGAGCATCTTCATGGGGAACATCACAGTCTGGTTTGGGAACAGCACCAAGCAGTACAGACAAGCGTGGTGCGTTCAGCAGAGCGCATCAATATATTCTATATGTTCTATATATATAAATTCTATATATAATATATATTTTCTATATGCACCCCTGTTTTTCTTTTTCCTCAGTTTGGACAGAGCACTCTCAACCATTTCACTGCGAGTTATACTGTGTATGACTATATATGTGACAAATAAACCAAACTTGAAACTTGCAAACATGAAGGTTGGGTTCACTGGATATTCTAAATTGTCCTCTGTGAATGCCAAGTCTGTGTGTGTGTATGTATATATATATATATATATATACACACACACATACACACACACATACACAATCTGCATACACTATTCCCACAATCATGGAGTGCTGCCTCTGATTAAAGTAAAATATAAACGATGATATGTTTTACCAGTTTATCTGTTGGGAGATGCACATTAAAGCGTACTATTTCATGAGATAAATATGTTAATCAGTGGGAAAAGGATCCTAAAACAGTTTATGCTATGGAACAACCTATAAACACAATGCTACATGATGACCTCTCTGTTTGGATGTGTGAGACATGTCAGACTTCACACCTCCATGAGATCTCCACCAGCAGCTCAGTGCAATAACAGCTATGAGGAGGAGGAGAGCAGCACCTGCTCCTGCTGCGGTCCAGATCAACAGCTTGGCTTCTGCAAGACCCCCAAAACAACATTTCTGTTTAATCTCATGATGAGGTTGCTCATGGTAATGCTGATTATAATCTGTAGCAGTTACAGTGGATGTAGTAATTATAGTAGTAATAGCCGTAATAGAATGAGCAGTGATTAAGGTCATTGGTGGGATTTGGGAGTTGCTATGGGAACACGTGAATGCTCCACCCACCAAAATGAGAATCTTTGATGTCCTGAGTTAAGAAGTATTGTACTCACCATTCTATGAGGCTATTTTATATCAAGAGTTGCAGTAATAATAATAACAATAAGTAATAAGTAATTATTGTTTCTTGTTGTTGGTATTCTTTTTTTTAATGAGTAATATATTATTAATTAGTTTAAATGATCAGTTTTACTAACATGCCTTTTAAAAATAAGAATTTAACTTATAAACGCTATCATTGTAAGCTTTTTATATCTGTTGTACATTACAGAAAATATAATTTGATTCCTACACACTCGAGTGATGATAGTAGCAGCAGCAGTAGTAGTACATTCAGACTTTATTTCAGTCAACAGAACAGCAACAGGCACAGCTTACCTGTTGTTGGCGGCTCTGGACTGCGTTTAAGTGGTTTGCTGGCAGTCTGATTGCTAAAACTGTTTGCCGCTTTGCAGCTCAGGATAATTTTGTCATCTTCAGGTGAGAAAGTGAAGTGCAGGAAAGATCCACTTCCATTCTGATACCCTCTCCATGTGTAAGACGCACTTGGATCTTCAGAAGTTTGGCACCAAAGATGAACATCACAGGCCTTTATAGAATCCAGCCAGGTCTGGCTACTCTGAATAGTAATGTTTTCAATCCGGGCTGCATATGAAGAGATTATTCAATGAAGTGTTTTTGTGTGGTAGGACATATTAGGTGTTTGTAAAATATACAGTGATGCTTGAAAGTTTGTGAACCCCTTAGAAGTTTCTAGATTTCTGCATGACTTTGAGCCCAAAAGCTCATCATATTGTCACTGAAGTCCTAAAAATACCAACCCAAACAAATGAGACAAAATATTAGACTATGTCATTCATTTATTGAGGAAAATGACATATTACATATCTGTGAGTAGCAAAAGTATGTAAACCTTTGCTTTCAGTATCTGGTGTGACCCTCTTTTGCAGCAATAAATGAAAGTTTAATGTTTCTGGTAATTGTTTATTAGTCCTGCACATCGGCTTGGAGGACTGTTAACACAATCCACAACATTTCTATTGGATTAAGGTCAAGACATTGACTTGGCCATTCCAAAACCTTAGCTTTGTTCTTCTTTAACCAACCATTCTTAATAACGTGTGTGCTTAAGGTTGGTGCCTTCATGCAGGACCCATTGAGATTCTCTTGAGATTTAGCTCAATGCTAGATAGTGGAGTTTAACCCTCCACCGACCAAAATGAGAATCTTTGATGTCCTGAGTTAAGAAGTATTGTGCTCACCATTCTATGAGACGATATAAAATAGAGTTGCATTAATAATAATAACAATAAATAATAAATGATTATTATTTCTTGTTGGTATTTTTTTAATTAATAGTTTAATTTTTTTTTATTCTTAATTAGTTTAAATTATCAGTTTTACTAACATGCCTTTTAAAAATAAGAATCTAACATAAACGCTATCATTGTAAGCTTTTTATATCTGTTGTACATAACAGAAAATATAATTCAATTTCTACACACTTGAATGATGATAGTAGTAGCAGCAGTAGTAGTACATTCAGACTTGATTTCAGTAAGCAAAACAGCAACAGCTGTTGTGGGCTGCTGTTTGCAGTCTGATTGCTGAAATTGTTTGCTGCAGTGCAGCTAAGGACAAAAAAAGTCCCAAAAGTACCAAATCAAACAAATGAGACAAAAAGACTGTCATTTATTTATTGAGGAAAATGACATAATATTACATATCTGTGAGTAGCAAAAGTATGTGAACATTTGCTTTCAGTATCTGGTGTGACCCCCTTGTGCAGCAATAGCTGAAACTAAATGTTTCTGGTAATTGCTGATTAGTCCTGCGCATTGGCTTAGAGGAATTTTAGCCCATTCAACAATACAAAACATCAACTCAGTTATGTTGGTGGGCTTCAGGTCCTTCCACAAGATTTCTATTGCATTAAGGTCAGGACTATGTCTTGACCATTCCAAAACCACGAGGGCCTCCAAAACCCATAAATCATCTTCAGAATATAAAATACCCAGAGCCATACATAGCCATGCCTTACCAACAGTGTCATAAAAATAAAATGTCTAGATATAAGTGGGAATAATCTATGCAGTAAAACCCCAAATGCTTCTACAAACTGTAGCTTTAAAAGCAGCCTGAAGGTCAAGAGATGACAGGTAAAACATATACAGGTGTACTCACCATAGACTATCAAACTGATAAACTTTGTTGGAAACTGTGAAGTCCCATATGCAATAATAGAGAAGGTTCCAGAGTCTTGAAGGGCTTCCACTTCTACAGTAACATTAACATTGTCCACCTTTAATCTTCCTGTGAACTCTGGATTCAAACTAATATGGATTTGCTTATTGTCATAGGTAGCAATTCGATGCTCTTTAAATTTCCACAGTGCATATTTTACAGATTCTTTTTGGAGTCCAAGTGGTAACAGGAGAGAGCTCCCGGTAGCCCTGCATACTGTCTCTGTGTTCTCATCAGCCAGAACACACAAACCTGCAGCAAGAAGCAAATGTATTAAAACCAAACATGATGAAGAGTCTCAGTCTCACTTCATAGCTTTATTAGCATAATGACACCAGTAAAATGGTGACTGAAAATTGCTGTCATCACTAATAATGGTGATTACTGTTTTCTTTTTTTGTTTTCTCTGCCACACAAACACATTTTCTTGAGGTTTGTAGAGCCTCAGAGATGGAAGTTACCAACACAGACGATACAGCATCAATATGTCAATCATGCTGCACGATACTCTTCTTCTACTAGTGTAGTCATGGAGGTCTTCACACATTTCAGTTCAAAACAAACCTAATTGCACTTTTAATAAAAATGTATGTATTTGTTTATTTATTTGTAATACACAGTTTACTAAATGTTGGAGTACATCTTCATAGGGCAATTTGAATGTTTTATTATACAAGTGTCTGAGTAGACAGTTTTTAAACACCTTGTGTAACTTTTTTTCCAGGCTAAGAATATGGAAGTTGACTTTTATATGAATCAATAAAACAGAAAATCACTAAGTGTGAAACTGTACGCATACATGTACATACCCTGAATAATCCCAAGCAGCAATATTCCAGAGTATAAAACACAATATCCATGAATAGCTTTCATTGCTGTTTGAGTAAAGTTGACGACTGTTTCCTCCTGCTGCAGCTTGTCAGAGATGGTTGACTCAACACTACGGAAAAGGGCCAAGGAAAAAAATACACACACACACACACACACACACACACACACACACACACACACACACACACACACACACACACACACACACACACACACACATTTCCTCATTCTCTGAAGGTGTGATAGATATTTTCTGGAGAAAGCCAAAAGGAAGTGCGTCAGCCACATGCACTGAAACAACTGATACTGTCCTTCTGATATATATTGTCTGAAAGGTAACATATTAGGAGTTTGTAAAATATACAGTGATGCTTGAATGCTTGTGAACCCTTTAGAAGTGTCTAGATTTCTTCATGAATTTGATCCTAAAACTTCATCAGCTCACATACGTCCAAAAAAGTCCCAAAAGTACCAAATCAAACAAATGAGACAAAAAGACTATATAATTTATTTATTGAGGAAAAGTATCTAATATTACATATCTGTGAGTAGCAAAAGTATGTGAACCTTTGCTTTCAGTATCTGCTGTGACCCCCTTGTGCAGCAATAGCTGAAAATAAATGTTTCTTGTAATTGTTGATTAGTCCTGCACATCGTCTTGGAGGAATGTTAGCTCATTCCACAACATTTCTATTGGATTAAGTCAGGATTTGCATAATATGCATAATATGAATTATACTGCAATGTGCAAGATACAAAGTGCAAAAACAATATGCATTAACTGCTTCAGAGCATTTTTATACATGAAAAACATTAATATTACATGTAATTTTGCAAACATACGTTGCAAACGTGGTGAAGGCCTATTATAAAAGGAAAGAGTTTTGCTAAGCTTCCTGTGCCATCTTCTGGTTAACCTCCTTAATCCAGTGTTTTACAGCATCAGTCCCGTGGGACTGTATGTTCAGCACATTTTATTTATCTAACAAAGTTATTTCATCTGCTAAGTGTTTCATGAACAGAGGAACAGAATATGGACAAGCCTTAACTGAGATTAGGAACCCCTGCATAAATCAGTACTATTATGTATTCAAAGACTCAGATAAGTAGTAAGAAAAACTCTACACCAGTCCCTCCCTGAGCTTGTGTTGCTAAAGGTGATCTGTATCTATAGTGTGTAAAAACTTCAGTGTTGATTTAGTTTAGGTTATGCACTGTTGTGTCTCTGTAGTATCAGATCAAGAATCAGCATGTAGCCTTAATATTAATCAACTCCTGTAGTGTTAAAAAAGTCACTGTGGTAGTAGTTCTATAAGATGTTACTTTATTGTGTGAAAGTTAATTCATGTCTGTTGTGCACTGCTAGAGAAGACCAGGGAGGGCACTGATATGATGTACTCTGATCACTGAGATCACTGAAATCACTGATCACTCAGTGATCACTGATCACTGAGATCACTGAAATCAGATTTAACCATTTATTTTACAATAGGAAGGAGAAAAAGGCAGATCAGTGTGTGGAGAGTCAAAGAGAACCACATTAACTTATTTTCAAAGAGTATCATCTATGCCCCACATCCTCATTAGCAGCTGTTGCTACTTATTGTGAACTTTGAACATGCATGCATAAATAGTTACACACTGTTGCATGCACTAGAACAGCAAGAATGCCTCAGTCTTTTTTCATTTATTTAAGTACAATAAAAGGCATAAACTCTTGCAGCAAACCATCTCATTTTGGGGTCAGCCAAACACCACAACCAAGACTGAACAGAAAATGTAATGTCCAGTCTGCAGTGTGATAGTGTGGGAACAGTCACTGTTTTTAAGCCTCCCTGAGTGTATCTGAGTGCTTTAGTAGTGCTTTCTGGATGCCAGCAGCTGAAAAAGAGTGTGTCCTGGCTGTCTGTTGTACGTTGTATTTTTTGGTGCTTATTCTGGCCCTGTGAAGAGGAAGGTTTCATGCATAGGCAGGTAATCCTTGTCATGTGCACACACCCATTAGGCTTTACAAGGTTCGGGGTCCTATTATGGTGTATCTGTGTTGAATGACAGGCAGATTAAAGGACAGCCAGGGTCCTACAAGTGGGGGTTCACATTTAAGTGCGTGCTATAAGTTGGTGCTAGCAGTAGATGCCGTGTGGATATGGTGCTACGAGGGGGTCGTGGGGGCCTCGTGTATGCTGAACATGATGGGTGAGCACTATTAGGGCATCTTTCCCTTTGGTAGCAAGGAGTGTATACTGCTTTGAGGCTTTGGAGTAATTCACATGTGTATTTTACTTTGGTCCTATTATCAGTCCCTGGAAGTTTGTAGTAGTTGAGTAGCTTGTGTCCTATGAATTCTCAGTCATGTGACCTTATTGCATTGTGATATGTATTTAATAAACTTTGCATATGCTTTTGCTCTTTGGAAATTGTTTTCTCTCAGTCTTTTTGAGCAATATGCCACCAACCACTACATGTGCCTGTGAAGAGGTCACGTGACCTCACCACTCTTTGTAAGTTCCTGTGGTTGAGATCATGATGACCACTGCACCAGGAACCCATGCAGCTGTACAGGATTCTCTCCATGGTGAATCTGTACAAGTCAGTGAAACCACACACATATTTAGGCAATGCATGCAAAAATATTTGTTGCATACATGTGCTTGATAAACATTCTCATTTATGTTGCTGATATTTGTCTTCTCATCCACCAACAGCAAATATTTATAAATCAGAACATAAGACACACAGTAAATGTGGAAAATGTTTGTCACTTTGTCCCATACAAGCAGAAGTCCTGACGAAGAAAAACAGTGATAAAGGACAAGTAAGTCCCTTTCAGGAAATTGATTCAGGAAATTAATCTGTGGAGGTCTGTCTCTTCTTCATCACGTGGAGGACTGCCTCTTCTTCTTCAGGTTTCATACCTATATGCTTACAATACATAATGTACATAGTAGCACTTGCATAAATTATATCACAATAATATACTCCCCTTATTAATGTTTTAATACATTAATAAATGATCAAACTGTTCTATTAGCATATGGGAGTTGTGCAATATAATTGTAACCGTTTGCTCATACGATTTCTATCAAGAGAAAATGAGGAATTTGGTTTAGGATGCCCCAGTTTTTATTTGTGCAAAATATGGTCATTTGTGTCAAATAAACATATGGGTATTTAATACCTTTGAAGCCTGCTTTGATATGTTTAGAATTAACTTATTATTTTACAAGATGCAGTTGTGGTGTCACTATGATGCTGTAGTGTGTGAGAGACCATCTGATCTATAAAATCAAACTTAGGTCTCTTACCCCAAGATAATCAATACAGTATATTGATCCACGTGTACAAACATTCTAATCAACATTTCAGTGTGACAGCACAGCTATACATGTGTCCTTAGAATAACCATTCCAGCTTTTACTTGATAGATAGCGTTGGCTTTTACTAGATAAATAGCTATATAGGTTGCTCTGACTCTCTTTTTATCTATGCTGTTCCATAGGCTACTTGTCAAAGTTTCAGTCTTACCACTCAGATGTCTAAAAGAAACTGACACATTTGCAAATTGGAAATTCAATAAAAATGTGATTGCTTTGTATAGCAAGGCAGAGGTTCATGAAATTTGAAAAGCCAGTTTAAAGGAAGATTAAATATAGATACTGTTAACAACAATTGAATTTTCAAGATCCTTGAGTCCAACAACAATACTATGTGCTGTAGTATTCTCTTTATTCTCTGCCTTTGATTGTTTCACTCATTTGGTTTAAGCTCATTTTGACACATTGTGATACTGATACACCTGTGAGAAGTTGTTGCATTTGCATGGGGTTGTGTTGTGAGGGCTGTCGTACAGATGTTCTCACCTCTCAGCCTCTTCATATCTGTTAGTGTCCTTCATTCTGGAGCTCACATGCTACAGAGATTTATGTTGTCTATAAAAGGAGCTGATCGCTCTAAATAAAATAATAATAATGACATTTTAAAAAATGTAATAATTACTAATGTGTTTGTGATTTTCAACTCATCCCAATGAAAAAGACAGATATTGCAACAAAGACATTTTCTTAAAACTATTCATATTTATTTAAAATGTTTAACCTCTTAATAAATATGTTAATAAGAACACTTTTTTGTATAGATAGATACATTTAAAAAAATGAAAAATGCATGAAATATTTGTTTCATAACTGTGAATAAAATATTAGAACAAATTAGGACAAAATGTATTAATTCTCTATAAATCATAGATTGTGGGGGTTTAGACAGTATGGGTTTAGATCGTGCTGCTATTTTACCTTTTCAAATACCTACAGGAAACAAGTATATATTATTACACAGCAGATCCACGGTGAGTGAGCAAATTAGGTTTTTTTTACCCAAGCTGAAGCATGAGAAAATGGTCATCTGCTAGCCACAAACAGCAATGAGAGCCCTTCATGGTGCTTCTTAGTCTGGTACACTGCTTCAGGACATGTGCCTTTACGTATGCTGTACA
Source organism: Electrophorus electricus (assembly GCF_041902795.1). Taxonomy (NCBI): domain Eukaryota; kingdom Metazoa; phylum Chordata; class Actinopteri; order Gymnotiformes; family Gymnotidae; genus Electrophorus; species Electrophorus electricus. The sequence goes on from NC_137509.1 coordinate 4,571,666, forward strand.
TCAGCTAAGGCACATAATGACTTTCTGAAAGGACAAGGCTTTGTACAAAGTCTATAAAAGCTTCTCAGACAAAAAAAATTACTCATTTGTACAAAGTGATACATAAATTGTATCATTAAGTAGGCTTGTTTTTAGATCAAATGATAGCATTCAGTATACTGGCCATATCAGTAGGTTTCAATTCAGATTTTATAAGTATCTATGTACTGTATAGAATTTAGAATATGTATAGAATAAGAAGATTGACGGACACACTAACTGGAACAGGCACAGAAACCAAAGGGGACAAAATGCCTGGTCCAAACAACGTGACAGGGATAGACACAGTGACTGGGACGGGTACAACATTATTTAAAAAATTAACGTGTCCAGGTACGCCGGCGAGAGCTCTGGGCCCCAGTTGTTGGCTGGCCTGCAGTCCAACCCGCCTGTGGGGACTCGCCCCTCGTCGATTTGGGGGCCGGCTACCTTTGCTGTCCTGCCTCAGGAGGCGCTCCAACCACCTTTCCCGTCTCTGGGGTGGGCACTGGTGCTGCCTCCTTCCTGCCTCTACGAGAATTCGGGATGGGCGCACGAGTTCCGTGGTGTGACGAGTCGCATAAACAGAAACACGTTTTATTTTCACATATAACATACACGACGTAGCACGCAGGCTAATGGGGTCAAACACCGACAACAGAGACACATAAACTAATGACAATGAGGAGCAGGTGTGAGACACAGGGAGGGCGTGCCAAATTGACGAACACACACACACACACACACACACACACACACGAGGAGATGTTCGAGGGGACGGGCCGTACCGTGATACATATGGGGTAATGTTTTTAATGTGTTTTATTCTGAGCTCATTTGGGAGGGCCTTATACCCTCAGCAGTCCAGAGTAAGACAAACCATATGCTAAGACAAAGCATAAATTCTAGAATGAATGGACCCATACATATTTGGAAACTCACTAAGCTGTGCAGGTTAATGTCACCTGCAAAAGCCATACAACCATATCCACTGCATCACTGCATCACCTGTCTGTGTCAAAAACCTGTAATTAAATTTTTGGATTCTATAACTTTTTTTAAAAAATAATCATGATTTTTCATCTTATTTTATCTTGAAGTAGGCTGGATGATGTTAAAAAAATGTAAATAAATCATATTTCAATAATCACCATACAGTACATTGCCACCCTTATATTCTGTAGGTCTTTACGTTTGAAACATGGAATTCAACTAAATTTATGGTTATTGAAGCTACATGCTTATACTTTAACTGAGAACATAGAAATACTGTAGAGTTTGGCTGCACTTGTGTCTCTCACCAGCAAAGGGAGACATTTTCCAGACCTGTAATGTTACTCCTTTTTTCTTGAGGACTGCTTCCTCAATAATGACATGCACACAGGGATGTTTAAAACAAGCAGTGCTTTAATCAGTTAATTGCCAGATACATAAAAGAAAGAGCAGTAATCTAGCACTGCTGTGATAATGTGATCATATCAGTTCATAATATAGAAAATTGTCTTGAACTGATAAAGCTGCAGCATCTCAAGAGAAGCCTCTTTTTCTCTCTGTACATTACTAACACTAGCTAGTGAACTACAAGCAAAATATTTATAACAGAGAAACAGAATTAATAGAAATGAAGCATTCCTGGTATATTAAAACCAATAGTACCTTAGTAAGAGCTCTCCAACCCTGTACATTAAAAGCAGAAAATAATTAGGCCTACCATAGCTCATACTTAGCATGTGGTCATACACACAAACTAACTCAGCAGTGCGCAGACAGCATTGCTATTTTTGATAAAGTGAAGAAGATAATTGTAACGTCTGTGACGTTGGCGGCTCAGAGGAAGCGAGAGGCGGGGTTGCGAAAAAGTGCTATTTATTCTCCATCAGGCTTTCAACGATGGATGCACTTAACAAAACACAAAACAGAAATAGTAATCTTCTTCAGTGGAAATGCAGAGACTCTTCTTGACTGACGTGTCGTAGGACCATTAATGTGCAGCCCCATCTCCTGGGATCTGTAGGTTTAAATAAAGGCGGAAGCAATAAGGGAACAGGTGAACACTAATCCGTATTCTGGAGATTGTGTGCGGAGCAGGTAAGAGGTTTGATCCCTAGCAGGAGTGGGCGTGTCCCTCCTGCTAGCCGGCCAACCGACCGTGACACTTGACTGACCAAACGTGATCACTTGAAATGACTCAAACAGTGTCTATGTGCAAATGATTCACATTCATAAATCAGTATATATGAACAAATTACTTTGTGTAGTGATTAGAACTAGTGGTGGATGAAAAAAAAAAACAACTACAGATATTTGTGGTAAAATATTACTGCCAATTAAATACTACGTAGGCAGTTGTCTGTTATGGACCTCTGTTCCATTTCCCCTCATTAATAGTGATATATACAGCTAATAATAGGTATCATTACTCATAGCTAGCTAATTAAACATACCTGTGGCTTAATCTGATGGTGAAGTCTTAAAGGTTGAAAACATGCCTTATTGAGGCAAGCAAAATGGAAGAATAGCTTGCTTCTTTTGTTCCAGAAATGTAATAAATCAGGACATGAGGAAGATGACGAATTGTGTGACACTTTCAAGATTTTTTGAAGATTTTTCCAAACATACTTAGCTTGAGTGAGTTCTTGTGTGTCCAAGCAGTTGGGCTGCTGCTGAACATGTCAAAGCAAATTAGTTAAATAAAATGTGTGGAGTGGATGAATTAATATTTAGGCAACTCACTAAAACTCTTCATCTTGAGAGAACAAATGGACTGCAAAGCAGTAAGCATATTTTCATACCTAAAGACTCTCTCTGTGTGTCCCTCTGTTTCTCCCAGCATCTCTCTCTCTCTCTCTCTCTCTCTGTGTTTGTGTGTGTGTGTGTGTTTGTGTGTGTGTGTGTGTGTGTCCACACATGTACTGCCAGTCATCAGACAACCAGCAGGCACAGTAAGCCCAAAAATGCTAACTAGTGAACTACAAGCAAAATGGCTAACTGCCCTCAAGGTCAAGGTCAGAAAACTCCTCACACTGCATGCAGTGATCCATCCAAGATCCAAAATCCAAAGATTATACTACAACCTGAAAGACAGGGAAGGACCCTACAAAGTGTAAAATGCATTGTTCAAGTTGACACATGAAACATCTATGAATACATAGAAACATTGAACCCCAAATGTGAGCTGATGAGAAAGTGCCTCAAACACACAGGGGACATGTATATCATATATGTATATCTTGGAATGTACCACTTACAGATAACACAGGTGAATGATATAAGACAATCCTACCAATGGCTGGAAGAGGCAGGACTGAAGGACATGCTGGTAAGAACAGAATACAGTAAGAAACTCAACCAAGTGATGGGGATCATATACAGCAATATATGCAAGACATATGAGCTGGACACCCCAAGTCCTAATAGTAAGATCCACAGAGAACGGAAGGAAACAACCAAGATCCAGTGGAATCTCTAGCCAAGAACTCATTTTAATAAAGAGATCTAAAAATGTCTTGATCCTTTAAAGCAGTGGTTGAAAAACTCATCATTAAAAGGCCAGAGTAGCTACAGGTTATAGATCATCTAAGAGGGTGCAACCTTTGTGTATATGACTTCCGCAGTGACACACTGTGAGCTTGTGTAAAGTTTTGTGGTTGACTAGTGCACTGTGTATTTCTCAGTGTGTACAAAGAGCCCTCAGATCAGTCTGAATGGTTGATCATCCCTGCAGTAGCGTAAGAGGAAACAAAGACATCAGCATGTAGAGGGTCAGCCTGCCACATTGCAGTTTGGAGAGCTGCATCGATGAACCACTTCCTTCTCTGCAGCTCTTACCACTTCTGGACTTTGAACATGCATGAACAAAAAGGTCAAATCATCCAAACTGGAACAGCAGAAATGCATTTTTACACAGAAGTATAACAATGTATAAAGGGTCTCCTTATCTTTCACAGCAGGTCAGGTCAATTATCTGTGTGATGTAAAGACAGTGATGTAAGGCTGACCAGAGAGGGCTGAGCAGTCTGCATTATAAAACTCAATAAAATAACACTAATCCACTAGAAAAGCTGTAAAGAAAGCAAACATATTCTCCTAAGATATTTGTCTAAATGAAATCCAGTGTGCTGCGTAAAATCTGTTAATGAAAATGAGGTGCACACACCTCGAGACACCACCTATAAAAGTATTGCAGTATACATTTGCTTTACAACAGATTGCACGCATGTTGCTGACATTTATTTATGCTTGTTCATCCTCTACTTCAAATACTTTTAGATTAAGAGATATCAGACCACGGTAAATGACACTCACTGAGTGAGGAAGTGTTTTTTTTTCACTTTTCTCTCTCATCTCTTACAAGCTGCAGCAGGGACCTTCATCAACAGAACAGTGATAAAGGCACAGAGAGCCTTTTTATGAATGTCGTATTATACTCTGGAGCATTGCTTCTTCTTGAAGTTCCAAACCTAAATATACTGCATGATGTGAATGTCTTAACGAGTTACATTGAAGTTCTTAATAAGCCAACATCTTAATCAATGCATTTCAAACTTTGAAACAATTAATTAAATGATTTATTAGCATTAATAATGTTAGAAATTAACAAATGGACAACTGTTGCTATTCTAACTTTTAACAATGTTATTAGTTCAGAGAGGTTTACTTCTCGTAGTACACACCACATGTACTACTAATGTTGTGTAGAATGTACTACACAACATTGACCAACAAGTACAGAAACAGCAGGATATCAAATCTATACAGGAGCAGGATGGAGGCGAGTATCTGTAGTAGCAGGATGGGGGTGAGTGTCTGTAGTAGCAGGATGGGGAGAGTGTATGTAGTAGCAGGATGGGGGTGAGTGCCTGTAGTAGCAGGATGGGGAGAGTGTCAGTAGTAGCAGGATGGGGGTGAGTGTCTGTAGTAGCAGGATGGGGAGAGTGTCAGTAGTAGCAGGATGGGGGTGAGTGCCTGTAGTAGCAGGATTGAGGCGAGTGTCTGTAGTAGCAGGATGGGGGTACGTGTCTGTAGTAGCAGGATGGCGAGAGTGTCTGTAGTAGCAGGATGGGGAGAGTGTCTGTAGTAGCAGGATGGAGGCGAGTGTCTGTAGTAGCAGGATGAGGGTGCGTGTCTGTAGTAGCAGGATGGGGAGAGTGTCTGTAGTAGCAGGATGGGGGTGAGTGCCTGTAGTAGCAGGATGGGGGTGAGTGCCTGTAGTAGCAGGATGGGGAGAGTGTCTGTAGTAGCAGGATGGGGAGAGTGTCAGTAGTAGCAGGATGGGGGTGAGTGTCTCTAGTAGCAGGATGGGGAGAGTGTCTGTAGTAGCAGGATGGGGAGAGTGTCTGTAGTAGCAGGATGGGGGTGAGTGTCTGTAGTAGCAGGATGGGGAGAGTGTCTGTAGTAGCAGGATTGGGAGAGTGTCTGTAGTAGCAGGATGGGGGTGAGTCTCTGTAGTAGCAGGATGGGGGTGAGTGTCTGTAGTAGCAGGATGGGGGTGCGTGTCTGTAGTAGCAGAATGGGGGTGAGTGTCTGTAGTAGCAGGATGGGGAGAGTATCTGTAGTAGCAGGATGGGGGTGAGTGTCTGTAGTAGCAGGATGGGGAGAGTGTCTGTAGTAGCAGGATGGGGGTGAGTGTCTGTAGTAGCAGGATGGGGGTGCGTGTCTGTAGTAGCAGGATGGAGGCGAGTGTCTGTAGTAGCAGGATGGGGGTGAGTGATTGTAGTAGCAGGATGGGGGAGAGTATCTGTAGTAGCAGGATGGGGGTGAGTGTCTGTAGTAGCAGGATGGGGGTGAGTGTCTGTAGTAGCAGGATGGGGGTGAGTGTCTGTAGTGTCTCTAACTACAGTGCCTCTAATGGCATAACAGTCCACAAGATAAAGTGCAGGTGTAAAACAGGGGTCATGTTCACTTAGCGCTGGGTGATGGGCTGAGTTTTGATGGTCCAGGTGAATGTAAGAGGTAACAGCGGGTTCAGTAGTCTGACTGCATCTGGGCAGAAGCTGCTGTGGAGTTTAGCAGTGGTGGAATGGACACCTCTGCTGTAAGACAAGAGGGTGGAGAGACTGTGGGTGGGGTGGGAGAGATCGTCCACAGTGATGGAGGGTGGAGAGGCTGTGGGGGGGGTGGGTGTAGGTGTCTCGGTGCTATTACCCTGCCGACTGCTACCGGCATCCGGCAGCACTGAGCATGTGTACTTGTGTTTATGTTGTTCTTGTGTTTATTGTCATATGTCACCTCAGGTGGTGTGTGTTGGTCATTAGCAGCTACACCATCATGATGTTCATTATTTAAACCTGCTTTTGTTTCTATGACCTTGTCAGTCATTGAATGTTATGTTGGCATCTTTTGCACTTTTATATTAGATTTCATTTTTGCTCCTTTCATTGAACATTTCAGCTGGAGACCTGTACTACAGTACTACAGCACGTTAAATTACAAGCTGCAGCAGGGACCTTCATCAACAGAACAGTGATAAAGACACAGAGAGCCTTTTTATGAATGTCGTATTATACTCTGGAGCATTGCTTCTTCTTGAAGTTCCAAACCTAAATATACTGCATGATGTGAATGTCTTAACGAGTTACATTGAAGTTCTTAATAAGCCAACATCTTAATCAATGCATTTCAAACTTTGAAACAATTAATTAAATGATTTATTAGCATTAATAATGTTAGAAATTAACATATGGACAACTGTTGCTATTCTAACTTTTAACAATGTTATTAGTTCAGAGAGGTTTACTTCTCGTAGTACACACCACATGTACTACTAATGTTGTGTAGAATGTACTACACAACATTGACCAACAAGTACAGAAACAGCAGGATATCAAATCTATACAGGAGCAGGATGGAGGCGAGTATCTGTAGTAGCAGGATGGAGGCGAGTGTCTGTAGTAGCAGGATGGGGGTACGTGTCTGTAGTAGCAGGATGGCGAGAGTGTCTGTAGTAGCAGGATGGGGAGAGTGTCTGTAGTAGCAGGATGGAGGCGAGTGTCTGTAGTAGCAGGATGAGGGTGCGTGTCTGTAGTAGCAGGATGGGGAGAGTGTCTGTAGTAGCAGGATGGGGGTGAGTGCCTGTAGTAGCAGGATGGGGGTGAGTGCCTGTAGTAGCAGGATGGGGAGAGTGTCTGTAGTAGCAGGATGGGGAGAGTGTCAGTAGTAGCAGGATTGGGGTGAGTGTCTCTAGTAGCAGGATGGGGAGAGTGTCTGTAGTAGCAGGATGGGGAGAGTGTCTGTAGTAGCAGGATGGGGGTGAGTGTCTGTAGTAGCAGGATGGGGAGAGTGTCTGTAGTAGCAGGATTGGGAGAGTGTCTGTAGTAGCAGGATGGGGGTGAGTCTCTGTAGTAGCAGGATGGGGGTGAGTGTCTGTAGTAGCAGGATGGGGGTGCGTGTCTGTAGTAGCAGAATGGGGGTGAGTGTCTGTAGTAGCAGGATGGGGAGAGTATCTGTAGTAGCAGGATGGGGGTGAGTGTCTGTAGTAGCAGGATGGGGAGAGTGTCTGTAGTAGCAGGATGGGGGTGAGTGTCTGTAGTAGCAGGATGGGGGTGCGTGTCTGTAATAGCAGGATGGAGGCGAGTGTCTGTAGTAGCAGGATGGGGGTGAGTGATTGTAGTAGCAGGATGGGGGAGAGTATCTGTAGTAGCAGGATGGGGGTGAGTGTCTGTAGTAGCAGGATGGGGGTGAGTGTCTGTAGTAGCAGGATGGGGAGAGTGTCTGTAGTAGCAGGATGGGGGTGAGTGTCTGTAGTGTCTCTAACTACAGTGCCTCTAATGGCATAACAGTCCACAAGATAAAGTGCAGGTGTAAAACAGGGGTCATGTTCACTTAGCGCTGGGTGATGGGCTGAGTTTTGATGGTCCAGGTGAATGTAAGAGGTAACAGCGGGTTCAGTAGTCTGACTGCATCTGGGCAGAAGCTGCTGTGGAGTTTAGCAGTGGTGGAATGGACACCTCTGCTGTAAGACAAGAGGGTGGAGAGACTGTGGGTGGGGTGGGAGAGATCGTCCACAGTGATGGAGGGTGGAGAGGCTGTGGGGGGGGTGGGTGTAGGTGTCTCGGTGCTATTACCCTGCCGACTGCTACCGGCATCCGGCAGCACTGAGCATGTGTACTTGTGTTTATGTTGTTCTTGTGTTTATTGTCATATGTCACCTCAGGTGGTGTGTGTTGGTCATTAGCAGCTACACCATCATGATGTTCATTATTTAAACCTGCTTTTGTTTCTATGACCTTGTCAGTCATTGAATGTTATGTTGGCATCTTTTGCACTTTTATATTAGATTTCATTTTTGCTCCTTTCATTGAACATTTCAGCTGGAGACCTGTATTACAGTACTACAGCACGTTAAATTACAAGCTGCAGCAGGGACCTTCATCAACAGAACAGTGATAAAGACACAGAGAGCCTTTTTATGAATGTCGTATTATACTCTGGAGCATTGCTTCTTCTTGAAGTTCCAAACCTAAATATACTGCATGATGTGAATGTCTTAACGAGTTACATTGAAGTTCTTAATAAGCCAACATCTTAATCAATGCATTTCAAACTTTGAAACAATTAATTAAATGATTTATTAGCATTAATAATGTTAGAAATTAACATATGGACAACTGTTGCTATTCTAACTTTTAACAATGTTATTAGTTCAGAGAGGTTTACTTCTCGTAGTACACACCACATGTACTACTAATGTTGTGTAGAATGTACTACACAACATTGACCAACAAGTACAGAAACAGCAGGATATCAAATCTATACAGGAGCAGGATGGAGGCGAGTATCTGTAGTAGCAGGATGGGGGTGAGTGTCTGTAGTAGCAGGATGGGGAGAGTGTATGTAGTAGCAGGATGGGGGTGAGTGCCTGTAGTAGCAGGATGGGGAGAGTGTCAGTAGTAGCAGGATGGGGGTGAGTGTCTGTAGTAGCAGGATGGGGGTGAGTGATTGTAGTAGCAGGATGGGGTGAGTGTCTGTAGTAGCAGGATGGAGGCGAGTGTCTGTAGTAGCAGGATGGGGAGAGTGTCTGTAGTAGCAGGATGGAGGCGAGTGTCTGTAGTAGCAGGATGGGGAGAGTGTCTGTAGTAGCAGGATGGGGAGAGTGTCTGTAGTAGCAGGATGGGGGTGAGTGCCTGTAGTAGCAGGATGGGGAGAGTGTCAGTAGTAGCAGGATGGGGGTGAGTGTCTGTAGTAGCAGGATGGGGAGAGTGTCAGTAGTAGCAGGATGGGGGTGAGCGCCTGTAGTAGCAGGATTGAGGCGAGTGTCTGTAGTAGCAGGATGGGGGTACGTGTCTGTAGTAGCAGGATGGCGAGAGTGTCTGTAGTAGCAGGATGGGGAGAGTGTCTGTAGTAGCAGGATGGAGGCGAGTGTCTGTAGTAGCAGGATGAGGGTGCGTGTCTGTAGTAGCAGGATGGGGAGAGTGTCTGTAGTAGCAGGATGGGGGTGAGTGCCTGTAGTAGCAGGATGGGGGTGAGTCCCTGTAGTAGCAGGATGGGGAGAGTGTCTGTAGTAGCAGGATGGGGAGAGTGTCAGTAGTAGCAGGATGGGGGTGAGTGTCTCTAGTAGCAGGATGGGGAGAGTGTCTGTAGTAGCAGGATGGGGAGAGTGTCTGTAGTAGCAGGATGGGGGTGAGTGTCTGTAGTAGCAGGATGGGGAGAGTGTCTGTAGTAGCAGGATGGGGAGAGTGTCTGTAGTAGCAGGATGGGGGTGAGTGTCTGTAGTAGCAGGATGGGGGTGCGTGTCTGTAGTAGCAGAATGGGGGTGAGTGTCTGTAGTAGCAGGATGGGGAGAGTATCTGTAGTAGCAGGATGGGGGTGAGTGTCTGTAGTAGCAGGATGGGGAGAGTGTCTGTAGTAGCAGGATGGGGGTGAGTGTCTGTAGTAGCAGGATGGGGGTGCGTGTCTGTAGTAGCAGAATGGGGGTGAGTGTCTGTAGTAGCAGGATGGGGAGAGTATCTGTAGTAGCAGGATGGGGGTGAGTGTCTGTAGTAGCAGGATAGGGATAGTGTCTGTAGTAGCAGGATGGGGGTGAGTGTCTGTAGTAGCAGGATGGGGAGAGTGTCTGTAGTAGCAGGATGGGGAGAGTATCTGTAGTAGCAGGATGGGGGTGAGTGTCTGTAGTAGCAGGATGGGGAGAGTGTCTGTAGTAGCAGGATGGGGGTGAGTGTCTGTAGTGTCTCTAACTACAGTGCCTCTAATGGCATAACAGTCCACAAGATAAAGTGCAGGTGTAAAACAGGGGTCATGTTCACTTAGCGCTGGGTGATGGGCTGAGTTTTGATGGTCCAGGTGAATGTAAGAGGGTTCAGTAGTCTGACTGCATCTGGGCAGAAGCTGCTGTGGAGTTTAGCAGTGGTGGAATGGACACCTCTGCTGTAAGACAAGAGGGTGGAGAGACTGTGGGTGGGGTGGGAGAGATCGTCCACAGTGAAGGAGGGTGGAGAGGCTGTGGGGGGGGTGGGTGTAGGTGTCTCGGTGCTATTACCCTGCCGACTGCTACCGGCATCCGGCAGCACTGAGCATGTGTACTTGTGTTTATGTTGTTCTTGTGTTTATTGTCATATGTCACCTCAGGTGGTGTGTGTTGGTCATTAGCAGCTACACCATCATGATGTTCATTATTTAAACCTGCTTTTGTTTCTATGACCTTGTCAGTCATTGAATGTTATGTTGGCATCTTTTGCACTTTTATATTAGATTTCATTTTTGCTCCTTTCATTGAACATTTCAGCTGGAGACCTGTACTACAGTACTACAGCACGTTAAATTACAAGCTGCAGCAGGGACCTTCATCAACAGAACAGTGATAAAGACACAGAGAGCCTTTTTATGAATGTCGTATTATACTCTGGAGCATTGCTTCTTCTTGAAGTTCCAAACCTAAATATACTGCATGATGTGAATGTCTTAACGAGTTACATTGAAGTTCTTAATAAGCCAACATCTTAATCAATGCATTTCAAACTTTGAAACAATTAATTAAATGATTTATTAGCATTAATAATGTTAGAAATTAACATATGGACAACTGTTGCTATTCTAACTTTTAACAATGTTATTAGTTCAGAGAGGTTTACTTCTCGTAGTACACACCACATGTACTACTAATGTTGTGTAGAATGTACTACACAACATTGACCAACAAGTACAGAAACAGCAGGATATCAAATCTATACAGGAGCAGGATGGAGGCGAGTATCTGTAGTAGCAGGATGGAGGCGAGTGTCTGTAGTAGCAGGATGGGGGTACGTGTCTGTAGTAGCAGGATGGCGAGAGTGTCTGTAGTAGCAGGATGGGGAGAGTGTCTGTAGTAGCAGGATGGAGGCGAGTGTCTGTAGTAGCAGGATGAGGGTGCGTGTCTGTAGTAGCAGGATGGGGAGAGTGTCTGTAGTAGCAGGATGGGGGTGAGTGCCTGTAGTAGCAGGATGGGGGTGAGTGTCTGTAGTAGCAGGATGGGGAGAGTGTCAGTAGTAGCAGGATGGGGGTGAGTGTCTCTAGTAGCAGGATGGGGAGAGTGTCTGCAGTAGCAGGATGGGGAGAGTGTCTGTAGTAGCAGGATGGGGGTGAGTGTCTGTAGTAGCAGGATGGGGAGAGTGTCTGTAGTAGCAGGATGGCGAGAGTGTCTGTAGTAGCAGGATGGGGAGAGTGTCTGTAGTAGCAGGATGGAGGCGAGTGTCTGTAGTAGCAGGATGAGGGTGCGTGTCTGTAGTAGCAGGATGGGGAGAGTGTCTGTAGTAGCAGGATGGGGGTGAGTGCCTGTAGTAGCAGGATGGGGGTGAGTGCCTGTAGTAGCAGGATGGGGAGAGTGTCTGTAGTAGCAGGATGGGGAGAGTGTCAGTAGTAGCAGGATGGGGGTGAGTGTCTCTAGTAGCAGGATGGGGAGAGTGTCTGTAGTAGCAGGATGGGGAGAGTGTCTGTAGTAGCAGGATGGGGGTGAGTGTCTGTAGTAGCAGGATGGGGAGAGTGTCTGTAGTAGCAGGATTGGGAGAGTGTCTGTAGTAGCAGGATGGGGGTGAGTCTCTGTAGTAGCAGGATGGGGGTGAGTCTCTGTAGTAGCAGGATGGGGGTGAGTGTCTGTAGTAGCAGGATGGGGGTGAGTGTCTGTAGTAGCAGGATGGGGGTGAGTGTCTGTAGTAGCAGGATGGGGGTGAGTGTCTGTAGTAGCAGGATGGGGGTGAGTGTCTGTAGTGTCTCTAACTACAGTGCCTCTAATGGCATAACAGTCCACAAGATAAAGTGCAGGTGTAAAACAGGGGTCATGTTCACTTAGCGCTGGGTGATGGGCTGAGTTTTGATGGTCCAGGTGAATGTAAGAGGTAACAGCGGGTTCAGTAGTCTGACTGCATCTGGGCAGAAGCTGCTGTGGAGTTTAGCAGTGGTGGAATGGACACCTCTGCTGTAAGACAAGAGGGTGGAGAGACTGTGGGTGGGGTGGGAGAGATCGTCCACAGTGATGGAGGGTGGAGAGGCTGTGGGGGGGGGTGGGTGTAGGTGTCTCGGTGCTATTACCCTGCCGACTGCTACCGGCATCCGGCAGCACTGAGCATGTGTACTTGTGTTTATGTTGTTCTTGTGTTTATTGTCATATGTCACCTCAGGTGGTGTGTGTTGGTCATTAGCAGCTACACCATCATGATGTTCATTATTTAAACCTGCTTTTGTTTCTATGACCTTGTCAGTCATTGAATGTTATGTTGGCATCTTTTGCACTTTTATATTAGATTTCATTTTTGCTCCTTTCATTGAACATTTCAGCTGGAGACCTGTACTACAGTACTACAGCACGTTAAATTGGATTAATGATAAATTAAACTGATGTCTGAATGACAGTAAAGTTGACTGACTGACTATACAAGTAGTGCTCAGCTGAATGAAATTACATTTCTCCAAACTCCGATGTGCAAATATACATAAAGGTAAATACACGAGAAAAGAATATTAGTCAAAATAGACAAAACAGACACCTCAAGGGGGCATCTTCAGGGTCTTCATCTACACGCACTGTCATCAAGGGGGCATCTTCAGAACCTACATCTACACACTGTTGTCAAGGGGGCATCTTCAGAGTCTGTAGCTACACACTGAAAGAGACGTGTTCCAGAGCAGGAGGATCACACATTTCCTGAAACCGTAAAACAGCCTCTACTGAAGCACTGTGCTCTTCTCATGACTTTGCAGTGTTATCAGGCAGCATAGCAACACCACGACATTATTATAATAATTAGAGTAATTATAAATAGGTCAAGTATAAAATGAAAAAAGTGATTAAAACAAGCTTTTGCATAGTTTCTTTTGTGACCTCCACCATGACTTCCATGTATTTCAGAGGGTTCTCTGCCATCCCAGGCCCTGCATTTAATTTAATTAATGATTGTGAAAAAAAAATTAATTAAAAAAAAAAAACACTACAAAATGTTTATAAAAAAATGTACAGTTTAAAAATATTCATCTTTTAATGCAGTGTTCCTACTGATACTACACTGAGAATGTTTTAAGCAAAACTGTTGGAGTTGTATGATGACCATATAATATCATCCCTTCGTTTCAGCCCGTTGCATAACCACAGATGTGAGATGCTAAGAAGGTCCCACAGAAGCTATCAGGTCCTGCTTTGGGTACCATCCCTACACAGGCCGCATTTTATTTCAGCTTGATGCAGTATCTTTGAAATTTCCACATACCAAGTTGAGCTGGAGCTAAATGAGCTAAAATGAAAGAACAATAAGTTAATCATTTAGAAATATTTACAATTTGTTAGATTTCTTTACATATTCATAAGATTCTGTTCAGTATGAAAAATTCAACATAAAACTGCAAGTCATTATATTAAAACGATTTATTAGTATTTTTAAGAATCAAACAGTAATTGTACATTAAACATTTGTCTTTACGACTTTTTTAAAATGAACTTATAAAGTTGTTATAATTGAATGAGCTCTGCTCTGATCGGTTGGTTTGTGGCGAGGCTTCACGATGGTCCAAGAAACAAAAGATCACTATGTGATTTGTCACTAAGTGAGGAATGAACCATGTGTTCACGTCCTTCAAATGGTATAAAACCTTAAAGCGCTGTCGTCAAGGCGGCGTCTTCAGAGTCTGCAGCTGCACACTGAAAGGTGTGTTCCTGGGCAGAAGGATCACATGTTCCCGCAACCGTACAACAGCTTCTGCTAAAGCACTGTGCTCCTCTCCTGACTTTTTTTAAACAGTGTTTTATCAGGCAGCATAGCAACACCACGACAACCACAACAATCACAAACATCCCCATGAGCCAGATGTAGTCTCTGTACACCCAGCTCTCATTTACACCTGAACAGAGAAACAGATCCTTCAGCATTTTACATTTAAATACTAAACCTCAGACTACACATGCAGCAAAATAATGTGTTAGAGCAAATTCTATTTATGTGGTTTCACTGTTATCTGGTAGGCATATAAATAAATAAGCATATGTGAGAGGAAAACTAACTATAGGAAAAGGTCACATTACTGTTCAGGTAATGAGCTTTAAAAATTATTCACACCATTAGTTGTCTTAACGCATATAGTTCTATATGAAGAACATGTAAAACAGCAGATTATAATAAATACTCACCGTTTACTGGAGGCAAAGTTGTTGTGGTGTTTGTGTTGTTTCCTACAATGACACCAGACTTATTAGCAAACAAATCACATGGATAGAAACATTACTAACAGAATGAAATAGACACAGACAGAACCACCAAATGGAGCCATAAAGGAGGACGCTTACCTTCAACCTGTAGTTGGAGATTACAGATTTCTAGACCATCACAATTGCAGGTGTAAAAGTCACCCTTGGTGAAATCAGCATCAGTGATAGTGAGCGAGAGATCTCCCTTCAGGTACTGCTCATGAGACATGTGAAATCCGTGCTCTGACTGGCAGGAAGTCTGGTCACACTGAGCCAGAATGTCATGTGGTTTATCGAATAAAGTCCATGAAACCAAAGCACAGTCAGGCTCTTTACATGGGAGAGTAGCATCATGACGCTTCACCTTCACTGTAGCTGACTCAGAAGGAAGAACTAGAAAAGAGGGAACACAGAACTCTGTTAAACAGCACACATTCAACAGCACATTATACTTTGTTCAGCTGATAGAGCTGAACCAGCCTTAAATATGCATCACATTAGCAGTACGTGTTAAAATGTTTAGGAATTTCATCTCACTACAGGCCACTGTAAGAGAAACATGATTGCTCTGCAGAGCCCACCAAACAAGAGACAGAGAGAGTGGGTGGAGAGAACAAGGAGAAACTGCGTCTCTCCAGCTTTAGATTTGATTAAGAAGGAAAAAAATTCAATTTAGTACCTCCTAGATAGAAATTTAAACCATTACAAGAGACAACTTGCAACCCTGGTTACCCATGCAGTGGTGCCAGCAGAAAATATTTAGTGGGGGGAGCAGATGGGGCCCCTGAACATCTTGTGATGGTACAATAAAAAGGCCTTACAGCATAGAGGAACTTCAGGGCACAAGCTAATATCACCATTATAGTGTGCAATAAATTACATAATGTTTAATTCCTTATCAAATTATAATGTTCACATGAGATCAGCCAAGGAATCATTAATTAATGCATGAAATTGCAATTTGAATGAATCAATCACCAATAAACCAAGAGTATGGGTTGCTTAAAACAAATATTAAATGAGTAGCTGAAAATAAAGGTTTAACTTATTTGTAAATATCTTCCTCAGACTCCTGGACATATCTTTTCCTTTCATTCAATTCAAACTTCTGTACCTTTGCAAGCTTAACATTAATTACAAATGCGGAGCTTGGACTGTCAGTATATGGGTGAAAATATACCGAGAAAAGAGAGAGAGCCCAAATACAGACTACAGAAGCTGCATAAAGCCTCAGTACAGGCTACAGAATCCATAGAACTGTACATGTAATCCCAGTAAATACCACAATTTCAGTTTACCTGGTAGCTATGAACAATATTATTAATAATATTAATGGCCTTCATCAGTTCTGTCTTTAACGCCGGTACAGGAGAGGAGTGCTAGCGCTACCGCTACTGCTACCGTTGACAAGTTTAGATGAGGAATTCAAATGTGTCAAGGCAAGTTGCAAGATGACTGTTAGGATCAAAGGATGAAGTGATGAAACCAGCAGCACCAGTGACAAAAGCAGGGTGGAAGTGGAATCCACGAACGACAGTGCAGCTCACCAAGAGTTCAACAGAATTAAGGCAATTCATTGGACAGGTGCAATGTGGGAAGTCAGGCCTTGGATCAGGTGATTAACACATCACCAGAAAGAAAGTGAATGATGGTGAGCTTTATCCCTGAACAGGAAGATGGGCGTCCTGCAGCAACAGCATTACAAGGACCAGTGGCTCCGATAGTTAAGCGTGAAGAGGAAAATACCCTGGCAAGAGCTGTGGGCCATGGATGCAAGTCCAATCATGCTCTTACTTGGAGCAGCTTACAACACCCTTCCAACTCCACAAAACCTTGGACAGTGGTAGTCCAGGACTAGAAGTGCAAATTATTTTCAGGGGTTGGCACAGTGAAGCATAGTTCATGAACATGCAAGTTAGCTTGTCACAGGGTTGATATAGATGGAGACACATTCAACTGCTTGTAGTGTTAGCGTGTTTGAGAGTAAACGGCTAGAGGTTAACTCGTTGCCGAGTGGTATTGCTAATAAAGCAATTAAGTTTGTATGAGAAGGAGGGCATGTTGGAGAAGGAGCACTGGCTTTAAATACTGATAGACGGGGTGAAGCACGAGACTGGAAATTGCTTATGGACGTAGGTAGAAAACTACAGGTCCCAGAGTGTAGCGTGCTAACTATGCTGAGGCCCGACATGCTGTACTCAGAAAATAAAAGGATAGTTTATTTTATAGAGCTTACAATTCCATTTGAATATGCAGTGGATGAAGCTATTTGAAAGGAAAAAAGGTGAAGTATGCAGATTTGGTGGCTGAGTTGAAAGAACGCAGGTGTCAAGCACATATCAGAGCTGTAGAGATGGGTGTCAGACCAGCAGAGGTGTGTGTAGCAAAGTCTGCCACATCATTTCTTGTGCAGTTCAGCCTAAGAGGATAAGAATAAGAGGAGCTCAGTGTGTTTGGGGTAATGCCCCAAAAAGGTGGAGTGGCTGAGGTTTTATGTCATGGCCTAAAGTTGCTAGTGGCATCGTGTTAAGAGGTTCAGCTGGGAGGCCAAACAGCACTGTTGAGCCTCCTGGGAGTGTCATGGTCTTAATTCAACCAATCACAGACGAAGGGAGGTGCCTACCTGATGACCCCTGAAAAGAGCTCACAATGTTGGGAATTCTGGAGAGAGGGGTGTAAGCAGGTCCCTATGTGAAGCACTAATGATGGTCTATTGGCACAGGACAGTCAACACCCTATACTGCGTGTATATACACTTGCTGTAGGTTATGAACACTAGCTAGCCAATTTACCACCAGAAGTAAATTCTCAACCTGTGGGAAACACCTTCAGTTGGGGTGACCAGGAATTTTAGCATGGTGTCCGCAGAGCCCTGGCCAAACTTACCAGCTAAGGTCAGTAGCCCAACCAGGACTCTTCTCAGGATACGGCAGGTGTGCATTTCTATGACACCTGTGAAGAGAAACACATGCCACTGAGGTTAAATTCTGGTGGCAGAACATCAGTTTAACTACAAGGCTGAATTTGGGCCCTTATTTGCCATCTTGTTTGAGTGTAGGAAACGCCTACCCTGTTTCAAGACATTTCCCCTTGGTGCATTAAACTGCACCAACGGGCCCGCTAGCATGCTCAAATAAATTACCATTTCTGAGTACAAATACCATTCCTGAGTACAAATACAAGTACCTGCTAACCGATTTTCAGCCGTCTACATGCATTCGTTAGCCAGAAATTGCACACTGAAGACGGGTACATTTCCACAACAACGTGCCTGTCCTTTTAAGTCGCCTTTTAAAACATTCTTCCGGTATAAGAACTTCAGAAAATTCAATTACCATCAAAACAACTGCATGACATGTTTAAATGATATACGGAGTGTTAGTAAAGTTCTTTGCGTAAAAACACCCGTTCGGTTCCTTCGTAAGCAAACCCAAAATACGCAGCCTTTGGCTAACTGAAAATAGACGCGACTATCAGTTACTTCCAGGTGTTTCCAAGGCAATCGGCGGGATGGCAGCAGTTACATCAACTAGAGGAGGCTTGGACGAAAACGTAGACCCCTCACTTGCCTTATTTAGTCATCCCTTTAAACAAGGTAGATATGTTTAATTCAGCTGTGGCACACATTTCTTTTAGATTTTGCAGAAACGTAACCTTTCGTGAAACTACCTAGGAGAAAGTAACAAGCCTACAGTGTACAGCCAGCCTCGCACATTTACAGACAGCTACACAGCCGAGGATTTACTAAGTGTAGATGACATGACCGCAGTAATGTTTTCGAGAGAACAATAAAATACGTTACTAGCTCGGCAAGTGACGGCGTTTTGTTTTTGGCCGCTTTCGGAGTAAAATTTGTTAGAGAACTTACTGCCCGTTAGACGCATCAGCCTGAGTTCAAACAGTAAACGTAGAGCGAACTTACTTTCTCCTCGTAGAACTCTTCTTGATCTTCTTGTGTGTTTACTTTCTCTAAATACGATTAAAGATTATCCCACTTTATTTGTTCCTGAAGCAGAAACGCAATTTGTGTGTCGAAAAGTTGCCTTTGCGCGTCGCTAAGCCTCCTACCCTCTGCGCATCTAGAGACGGCTGCTCATCCTCAACTCACATTTTTTAGAAATCTGACAACTGCTCCATAGCACAACAGGCTTCCTGTTGCAGAGGAACTATGCAGCAGTGAACTCTGAAGAGCGGAAGCCAGGCAGACCCACCCAGTTTTGTGGTTAACTTGCTGTTTTATCCTCTACATGACAGGCTCGCTCTTGGAGTATTGTAGACAGTTCATACATGAACTGTAAAAACATCCAAAGCTCATAACGCGTTACTAAAGAACTCAATAACGATAAAAGACGAGCTGGGTCCAGTTATGTCCGTCATGCACAGTACAAACCAAAAAACCCAAACAAGCAAGCAAACAAAAAAAAAAAACTGTTAATAGCTCGGTAAGTGACGGCGTTTTGTTTTTGCCGCTTGTGGAGTAAAATTTGTTAGAGACCTTACTGCCCGTTAGGCGCATCAACCTGAGCTCAAACAGTAAACGTAGCTCGAATTTCCTTTCTCCTCGTAGAAATCTTCTTGATCTTCTCGTGTCTTTACCTTCTCTGAATACGATTAAACATTACCCCAGTCTATTTGTTCCTGAAGCAGAAACGTGATTTGTGTCTAAAAGTTGCCTTTGCGCGTCGCTAAGTCAGATAACTTCTGCCCCTGGGTCACCCAGAGCCACCGCGCGTATATGAGAGTTCAGAAACCAAACATTTAGGGTGGAGGTGCCTGAATGGTTCAGTTCAGCTGTGTCCACTTGAACGAGGCTGATTCTGGTATGTGGCTGATGCCGTTACCAGCTCACACTAGCGTCTGTTTAGCTGGGGTAGGTAAACTACTTGGGTAACTCGCCATGATTGTGTTTTTTGGTTTTTGCTTCAACGTTCCTCCAACAGGAAATGAAGACTGCCCCGTAGAATTACTGAAACCAGTAACGTAGCCAACTAACTTTAGCTAGCGGGTTATGAGAAGACAAATCTGGACCGAACTTACCTTTTCCTTGTAGAAATCCTCATGATATCGCTTCTTGAAGTTCTCTGATTACGGTGAAATATTATTCCTCCGTACATTTTTTTCCCTGAAGAAGAAACGCTACTACTGCCTGCCTGACGTCCTTGCTTCCGGAGTGAAGAAGCAAACCACCAGTGTCGCGCTAAATATCGCGAGTGCTGGCTGGCAAACTAAGGGACCGTCTACGATGATTTTCTACAAAGTAGTGTTACAGAACCACCTACTATGTGGAAAATCAAAGCTGCGTAATCTAATAGTCCTAACGTTGAGGTACGGCACTTATTCCGTTCGTTTTGCGACCTAAATTATGCACACACATCTCAATAAAAGCGTTCGCCCCTACAACAGTGCAAACATTTACCAGCAATAAGTTGTTATTTAGGTATTCTGAAAATTCAGTTTACCACCTTCCTTATCCTGCCTCCCATAGAAATACCCAAATGTCACAGTGAGAACCTGCCTGATTTGGACTGCGCATGTGCAGAACATCACACTATATTACATTTGCCCTCTCATCGTTGTCCGAGATCAGGCCCATGACAACAGTGTCGTCAGCAAACTTGACAATGATGGAGCTGGAAGTAGCTGTGAAGTCGTAGGTGTACAGTGAGTAACGCAGGGGGCTTAGGACACAACCCTGAGGAGCTCCAGTGCTGAGGGTGAGGGTGGGTGAGGCACAGTTGCCCACCCGTACTGATTGTGGTCTGTCTGTTAGGAAGTTGGAGATACAGTCGCACAGGGATGTATGCAGTCCTAGATCCCCCAACTTAGTAGTGAGTAGGGAGGGGATGATAGTGTTAAATGCTGAACTGTAGTCGACAAACAGCATTTTAACATAATTGCCCCTCCCTTTGTCCAGGTGGGTCAGTGTGGTGTGGAGCAGATGTGCAATTGCATCATCAATGGAGCGGTTGTGGCGGTATGCAAACTGCAGTGGGTCCATGTGAAGATGTGATGAAATCTCTGACTAGCTTTTCAAAGCACTTCATCACGACTGATGTGAGGGCAACAGGGCGGTAGTCATTGAGGCCAGAGGGTCGAGGTTTCATCGGGACACGGACGATGGTGGATCGCTTGAAGCTGGATGGGACGATACCGAGCGTCAGGGAGAGATTGAAGATGTCAGTGAATACCGGTGCTAGCTGGTCTGCGCAGGCTTTGAGGACTCTCCCGTCTGGTCCCGCCGCCTTCCTGGTATTCACCCTTTTAAACACTCTCCTCACGTCACTCTCCGTGATGATGAGAGGGCGCTGTTCTATGGAAATAGAAATAGGGTTCAACATTTTGTATTGGTGCTAAGACAGACACACAGTAGTGACAAAGTGTTTAACCTATAGATAGCAACACATTGCAGAATATGCGTCTTTCATTTTGTTGTGTTTCTGCCAATCCCACTATTTATTTAGAGATTCTACTGAAGCCAGCTTTGTCTTGACTTTTGTCTGCGCTATGGCTTCATATTATTTATTTTAATTTGAAATACTGTTTTAAATCCATTTTTGTTCATATAGATGTGCAGGTCATTGAGAATCCACTTGTGCCTGCTAAATAAGTACTGTTTTCACATGGTGACAAGTTGGCAATGTTGTGTAAGTCATATATGTGTGTTTTATTTTAACAATCAATGTTTAGCTATAGCAGGAACACCAGAAATGAAGTAAAAGAGAGGAGATAATTGTTTGCAAAACATGAGTGAATAGCATAGATTCACAATGCCAATCAAAATATTACTAGAACATTAGCTACCAACCACTGAAAAAAAAGATAATTGCAATTTTGGCAATGCACAACACATTCAGGGCCCTTTAACTTATCCAACACATCAGAGTGGCCCACATGGATCTGACAGTAAATCTCAACTGCTTATTAAAAACAAAAGAACACCAGGTGAAATCTTGGCCATGGGAGATGATGCAGACAGTATTCTCTGTATGTCAATGACTGAGTTAGACAAAAAAGAATCAAAAGTATGAGAGACATGACAAAAAAACTGTCAACCAAATCAAACAGAACCTGTACAATTAGACCATGGTAGATGTCTTGTAGGGAAGAAGTTTTCATGGAAAAAACTCCCATGTAGAGACACCATGTGCCATAAATGTTGCATAAAAAATCCCTTTGCTGGTGCATGCTGCTCACTCTTTGTGTCTCAGGGTGAGTGTGACACATACTATGAGGACTACCCTTCACTTGGAGAAGTGTCCTCAGCTACTACTGAGTAGTTGTGCTGTGTACAGAATCAAGCATTTAACTCTCTTCATCCTCTTTTTGAACCTCTAGAGATCAAATTCAAGGAAGTAGAGCAGGTTGAAGCCTATAAATATCTGCACACAGAAATAGATGAGTTTTTGTCCTTCTCCCAAAATGAAGATTTTGTATATATGAAATATCAACAATGCTTAATTCATTGACACCTGGGCATATTGACTTCTGTTTAAAATCCCTTGTTGAATCAGATCAACTTTGCAATATTACATCCTAGTGCAACTTTCTCACTGCCAAGAGTAAAACCAGGTGAGAATAAATAATTAGAAAGGCAAAGTCCACTATCAGAGCTGTACAGATGGTGTGTTGAGAGGAAAGATGCTGCTTCCATAATAAAGGACCCTACACATCCCCTTCACTGCTCCTTTCAGTGACTCCCATTGTGCCGTCACTATAAAGTTTCACTGGCAACAGCAAATGATTTTAAAAGTGAAAAAAGAATACTGTTATTTTGAACTTGCAATCAGAGACCAGCATCTTCATAATGAATTTGCTCTCTTAAAATTATGGTGATCAAACTGATGTGATAGTAAAATGTACAGTTTGCTTTCAATTGGGCATTCCTGATGCACGGTACATGAAAAGACCAAGTGTAAATAGTCTTAATTTATTCATATATCCCTTCCTGCTCCACTGGCACTTGTCTCTCATTGTAATACATCATTGTTTTTATAAGTACAGAGATTGGTGGTGCTTATATATTGTGCATAAGCAGGATTTGGTTCAGTATGAATGAAACTTGGAAAAGCTGATTAAACCCAGCAAGCATTCATTTTGGAATACTTCATACTTGTTATGCAACTTTGATCATTTAGATAATATATTGCACGTCCAACCTTCACCACTGCAGCTTTTTAGTATCTGAATCTAAATGAATTCACTGAGTCTAAATGCCACATTAGGCACAAATGCTGCTATTTCCACAAATAATAAAGTTTCCCCTCGTGTTGTAAATGGAGATTCTAATACCTTCATCATTTCATATTAACAGCAAAACCCAAACCAACTGTGAAGGTTAAGCCTCAGACGTCTGTCTACACTGGAGACACTGTTACTCTAAGCTGTGAGGTACAGCAGTCTACTGGATGGATGTTTTTATGGTACATTTACCCTCAGCAGCCAAAATCATGGACCACTGTAACAAAAAGCAATATAATGATTGTGACAGTCTCTGAAGAAGGAACTTCAGAATATAATTGCAGAGCAGGAAGGGGACAATACTACACACATTACAGTGACGTAGTCAAGATAACAGCAGCTGGTAAGTTATGTTTTACATTTTCATCTGCATAGTGATTTATGTTTCTGCACTTTTGCCTCTACAAGCCCCTCTGCCACTCTCTTCTTCATTTTGTATTTCTCCTGTCCTGTATTTATTATTGTTTATTTAATGTTTATTTAATGACATTTTTGCACTACATTGGAGTGTTTGCACTTGTGTAGCATGTTGTCTGTTGCACTGTTGTTTTGTGTTGCACCATGGTCCTGGAGGAACATTGTCTCATTTTTGTTGTGTACTTGTATATAGCTGAAATGACAATAAAACCTCTTTGAACTTTGAACTTTGAAGTCACACACATGCATCAGTGTTGAGATTTCATAAATAAGCAAAGGCAGTATTCTGATATTTGATGTTGTAAATTGACGGAGATATAAATGTAACTGTTAAATGTAGACCACGTGTACCTAATAATGGGTATATTATTTAACCCCATACACTACACTGTGAGATACAGAATAGCAGTACTATAAGTTAAGGAATAATAAAGCAATCTATGTTCTATGAGATCTATGAGATATTAACACTTTCATAAATTGTCCATCCAAAGTGATAAGAATTTGGCACCACCCTGATTACCAGGGAAAATTAAATCATTTAAATTAATGTATTAATGATTATTAATTCAGTCTCAACCCATAAAGGTCACCACTTCGATAACATGATGTCTCATCTACCAAAAATTAGAATACCACTCTTTACTCACAAGAGTTATTTCTAAGGGTATATTTATTGGATAAACAGAAATAGGAGAACATGAATATAAATCATTGATTAAGATTCTACTAATGACCAGAGGTACTGAGTTCACTAAAATCGCTGTAGTACAAAATACGTAACAAACACTGTAACGGAAACAAATTAACCCAAAGTAGATTCATGTGGACTGAAGTGGCTTACTGATAAATAAAGAAAAAGAATGGAAAGAAAATCAAATCTGTTTAAGTAACCTGTGAGAGTGGTTAACTGGGCAGAGCATGCTTATCAAACAATACCAAACAAGATTCGTTTTGAGAGAGCGTGACAAAGTATAACTGGAAGACTTAGAGAGAACTAATTAGGACTGAAGAGGCTGCTTAGCAGATGAAAGGAAGGAGTTAACTGACCAGTTTTGATGTATAAACAGTTAAATTAACTATTTATATCAGCTGGTAACATAAAAAGGAAATGTCTGTCCTTATGAGTCATTAGGCTCGACAATGTCAAACCATCTGGATAGCACTGAGAGAGAGAGTCCATTTTCCGTTATATCATCTGGATGGCCTTTAGAGAGAGTCTGTTTTCTAGTGCATTGACCCTGCATGAGTGATATAGGCCACTGACAATGAAATGACCAGGTTTTCTTGACCCATGGGATTGGAGTTAGGAGCTGGTTCAGTTAAAGTCAGAGGCCTTTTAGGTTAGGCCTTTCAGAAACAGGAGCTTTGGTATCAGTGGTTATGTGACCCATCCTTGCTCTTAATGACTGTTATAGAGGTTATTGGCTTAGTTTAAAAAGAAAAGTTTAACTCTTGATTTCTTCTTTGTTACATGCTCCTGGTTGATGGCAAGACAACAGGTTGTAACAGTCCTATGAGGTGTGTGTGTGTGTGTGTGTGTGTGTGTGTGTGTGTGTGTGTGTGCGTGTGTAAAGTAACCGAGCATGAAACCAACACCAGTAACTTCTGTGTTTATACCTATTTATGTGTAGCGATTAAAAGCAGACATCAATGGTGAGAGCACATGGTTTAAGGAATGAGAGAAAATCTTGAGTGGTCAAGAAGTACAGGTGAACATTGTGGACGGTGCCAAAGAAACAAAAATAATAAAAGATCTTCCCTGCCTACCATATACCTTTCCAGTATTGGGTTATTTTGGCCTTGTTCCCAACAGGTTCCCAAGAGGTTTTCTCTAAACCTCTCTAAAAAGATTTTTTTTTTAATTAAAAAAAAAGATCTATCTATGTAGATCTATCTATGAGTTCACACTGTATATTTTTTATAGAAAGACACCAAATGCATTATTTGTGTACAGATGCAAATAAGGTAGGTACTATACTAGGTTGCTAGGTAGATAGCTAATGTTATTGTTAACATAGATATATAGCTAGCTAGCTAATATTAATTCTGTATTAATATTAATACAGAAAACACCTTAGTTAATTGTGTTAACATTAGAAAAATCCTCCATCATGATTCACAAACATTTAAATAATAAAGCAGTGCTAACTATAGCCAAAAAATAAAGGTGCACTTCATAGTTTAGCGAAATGTAGCGAGGTAGCTAGTTTGTAGATTGTAAAGCGCCTTGTAAAGGCACTATATATGTGTAAATAATATTAATGATAATATCAAATTAAGACTCACATATCATGTGTTACCATCCATGGAAGTGAAAGAATGACAGTTTGCTGCCCATCACTCGTATCATAATATGCATTGATAAATAAAGCCCACTCTATAGATGATTTTAAAAAAGGATATTCACAAATACATTTTGGAAGGAAACCTTTGATTTATTTCAGTACTGAAGCTGGAAAGGTTTACATAAAACTGTGTGGAAAAGTGTAACATAAAACAAGCAGATAATTTGTATTGTAACCATTATAAACACATCACATATTTCTCATGTTTGCACAACCAAAACATTATTTTCTGTGTTTTTCAAAATACACATGTGTTTAATGTGTAGAAAATTTTAGATTTTTTCTTGAAAGGTATTTCATTATGTTTTTCATATAAAAGCACAACATTGAAAATAAAACAGTTTTAAAACTCCTTTGGCTGTGAATTAAGTTGCATGGCAGTAATGACATGGTGTTCTGATAATGAAAATGTTTTGGTGATGATATCAGTGAAAAACTGGCAATTTAAAATACAATAAAGACACACCAAATCAAATGTAACCAATATCATACTAAAACAGCAGAAAATGTAATTATTGCACATTTCTCTAAGGAGAAAAAAATGGTAGTCCATATAGTTGGCATGTTTGGGTTAATACTTTAGCTAAACAATACTCAGCAATGTAACGGCTCGAATGCCGCAGGTCAAGGAGCAGGTCAGTCAGACTCCCTCGACGGTAATAGACATTTATTGAGAAACACAGAAGACAAGGGCACTCAAACTGTGAGAACGAAGCACATGAAACATCATGAACACTAACACTAACGAGCGACAACAAACGTACTTATACATGTTCAACGACTGACAAAACTGCATGTGCCAACATCAGTTTAAATATACACAACCGATACACACTAAACCATGTGCAGGTGTGTGCAGACACCAGAGGTGAGGCTCCAAACAAGAACAATAACAGGGAATTCCCACTGCAGGCTGCGGGCTGAACCATGTGACCAGTGGAAAGAGCAGCAGTCTGTGATAAGCAACTCACATCTAGCCCTCAAGGAGCTGCACTGATGGGAAACCCAGTGACTCTGTACTGTAAGATGGAGCAGTCTGCTGGATGGAGGTTTTACTGGTCCAAACACACACAGAACCCTGAGAATGAGACCGACACTGCAACACGCTCCTACACCATCAGTGCAGAGGTGGCACAAGGCTGGTTTTGGCTCAGAGGCTGATATCTGCACACTCTTAGTAAACTACATAGACAGTGTGAGAGGCTTCACTGAATTCCAGCTACAGAAACAAGCAGGATCTCCCAGTGACATCATGTACGAGGTAGCACCTGCATGAGTGAGGGAGGACTGCTGCTTTTACACTGGAACAATAGAGTTAAGAAGACAATACAGTTAACATTACAGTGTTAGGAAGACAATACAGCTAACATTACACTGTATGAAGACAATGCAGTTAACAATACAGTGTTAAGAAGATAATACAGTTAACAATACAGTGTTAAGAAGAGAATACAGTTAACATTACACTGTATGAAGAGAATGCAGTTAACATTACAGTGTTAAGAAGACAATACAGCTAACATTACAGTGTTAAGAAGACAATACAGCTAACATTACAGTGTTAAGAAGAGAATACAGTTAACATTACAGTGTTAAGAAGAGAATACAGTTAACATTACACTATGAAGAGAATGCAGTTAACATTACAGTGTTAAGAAGAGAATACAGTTAACATTACACTGTATGAAGAGAATGCAGTTAACAATACAGGGTTATGAAAAAGATGAAGAACTAAGGACTGCAAAAAGGCTCAGAGTGAATAGAGAGTGTGAGGAGATGAGAACTGAGCTCAGGTGTGTACTGGGTTTGTTTAGGAGTAAGGTGGTTAAATACAGAAATAGCATCATTTAGTTATTTTTAAAGTACTGTAGAGTATGAATGTGAGTATTTTCTATCAGTTAAACCATCAGTTTTCCTGTAGTACAGTGAACAGTTCATGTATGTGGCATTAGTTTAACAGTATTGTGCAACATTTGATTTGTCTCATTTGGCAGATGTGTCTTCGCTAGTCTCTCTGATCATCATTCCTAACAGAACTCAACACTTCAGTGGTCACTCTCTCTCACTGAGCTGTGAGGACCAGAGGAACTCTACTACATGGAGTGTCATGCAATACACACAAGATAGGAGTGTGTCAGACTGTCCATCAGACAGGAGATCAGTTACAAGCTCTACATGCAACATCAGCTCTCTCTCCACAGCCCATACTGGAGTGTACTGGTGTCAGTCTAAGTCTTTAGGGAGCAGTAAACCTGTCAACATCACAGTGCATGGTGGGTCTCCAGTCATTTTATCACAGGAACCATAGGACTATTGATAGAATATAATAACTCTACTACTATATTTGTTTGTAGTATTAGATGAATAATATTTCATGCATGTGAAAATGCCTGTGTGTGTTTTCCCCATTTGATGTTTTCTGCATCTCTTTTTTACAGATGGTGATGTGATCCTAGACAGTCCTGTATATCCTGTGACTGAGGGAGATTCTCTGACTCTATGATGTTTATTGAACAAAACATCTTCTAATCTCATATCCTACTTCTATAAAGATGGATCACTCTGTTGGAACCAGACCACAGGACAGATAATCATCCATACCATCTCAAAATCAGATGAGGATCTCTACCACTGTGAATACCCAGAGAGTGTCACCACAGAGCTGGGTCTCAGTCAGAAATGAGAAATACATTTCATAAGATTTGATTTATTTTACATTATTTCAGTAAACAAAGTGCTCTGAATGTAAATTCAAACTTATGTCACTGCTTCCACAGTCTTAAGTCCTGGATCCAATGGTGTAATAGTTGGACCAGCTGTGGGAATCAGTTTAACCTTGTTGCTCATTATTATACTTATCCTGTTCCTGAGCTACAAGAAGAACAAAGGTTTGAAAGCATCCATTTATCTGTAGCATATGACAGTTATACACAATATAAAGACAATTTACTTATGTACACCATGGTGATTGTGCTCTTGCTGCCAGAAACATTGTCAATTTACAGCATAAAAAGTATTTTTATCCCTTTTCCATGAACTGTTAAATGAAAATGAAAAGTGATCCTATTAACGTTGCAACTGCTTTACTGTGAGAGGAGGTACAGGACCTCTGTCTCCCCCTACTGGACGTCAGGAGAACACTAGCCAGACCACGGGCCAGAGGCAGAGTTGGACTGGCCCTGGGAGCTCTCTTTCAGGAACCTCACTGCTGCAAGCAGGTTGGTCTGTTTCCGCTGAACCCACCAGCTTTTTGTTCAAATAAACACTTTTATTTACACGGCCTTCTTTCCTCTTTAATAGGAGGTGATCTGATTTATGCCAATGTTGGTAACAGGATTACAGGTAGAGTTCATCTCAAATACATTTACTACTTTAATGGCTGCCCTGTTATGTTTGTAATGATTTTACTGCTTCATCCAACAATGACACGTATGCATATGCTGTAAATAATAAAACAAAACACATAGGAAATAGTAAGAACTCTGCATATGTGCAGTAAGAACACTGACCTTTTGCTTTTCTGCTTATCTAAACTGACTTCTAAATATCTGACATCTGATGTTAATGTCAGATAATACATTAACAGGCCCAACCGATGGAACTTACTCAAATAAAAAAGCTGAAAAACTCGAAACTTCACAGTAAAGGTACATACCACCTAATACAAATTATTTTAAAAGAACACAAGACTGAATGGAGGGACACTTAACACTGTCTCTTTTTTCCATACAGTACCACCCTAAATTATGAACTCTATTATTATTATTATTATTATTATTATTATTATTATTATTATTATTATTTTAATCAGATGATACTATGTACGGGTCAAGTGTTGTGGTTTACTCAAAGGTTTAAAGCAAAAAACCCAAAAACAAAGGAATAAAGACCAATATCAACAAATACTACAATCGTGTGTGTGTGTGTGTGCGTGTGTGTGTGTGTGTGTGTAAGTGAGAGAGTTGGAGAGAAACTAACAGACTGTATCTTGCAGACTTACAGATACAAATATACAATCAGTTCTTGAATGTTTGGAATTTTTGCCCTTGTTTTTTTATGAGCTATAAGGCTGGCATGACTACTGTAACCTTAAGACATGTTGTTTACCACCATCAATAACTGTAACCCAGGGTTATAGTTCATTTAACGATTGCTGACAGATCATTCGCAGTAATATCAGTTGGACACCGGTAGCAGTCACAGTTGATGTACAGTATCTGTTTGGACACACCTACCGAAAATTAAATAATTTTCTTTCATATAGTAATTTTAACCTAATTATATACGTACAAATGCATAGACAACAGTTTATGAGAAAACAAAGATAACAGAAATGCTATAAATTATTCTCAAAACATACCCTAGTCTAAATACCTGAGATAATTATTTATATTTAGCAAGGTAGAGTAGATACCAAGGGATTTATATCAGTTAGGAAAATAGCAAAAGCTCTGAAAGTTGTTTTTGTTTGTTTGTTTGTTTGTTTTTTGTTTTTTTGGTTACAAATGCAGTGGCCAAAACCACCAGTTGCTGCAATGAAACTGGCTCCTATGCAGATACCCCAGGAAAGGAAGGTACCTCTACTGAAAAGGACAAACATATTAACGTCATTAGCCTAATAAATCACCAGTTAACAGCAACACAGATTTCATCTGAAATACATGCTTTACTGATCTCTAGCAGCTAGCAGGTCTTGGGCAAAAGAACGCAGCCAATGCACACTAGAACACTGGAAATCTGCTCTTTGGTCAGATGGCAGCATGTGTGGTCTGCATTGTGAAACATTATGGAGGGATGTAATTGTGTTTGTGGTGCTATGACAAAAGGTACCCCACAATCACCTGATCAGAACCCTATAGTGTTGGTTTGGGATGAGTTTGGCCATAAACATTTGGCCTGTAGTGTTGGAAATCAATGTATAAATATTACGTGATCCTCTTTGTTAGTATATTTGTCACTATAAATTTCAGAATAAAATGTGCTGTTTTTAGTCGGACTCAAAGATGGACTTTCAAACATGTGTAAAGAAAGCAACCTCTCACTCAAGCAAACCTTTCATCCCTCCAGTTCAAGCAATTTACTCCTTTCACATCCTCTCTCTGAAATATTTTACTTCTCTCACTGAAACCTCTCACTCCTCTTACTGAAACCTCTCACTCCTCTTACTGAAACCTCTCACTCCTCACACTCAAACCTCACATTCTTCTCACTCAAAGCTGTCAGTACACAGCATGTGCATGTAATATGAGCCAAATAATTCCCACCAAATCTGATCTGACTGCTATGACTTTGGAATATTTTAGGCTTTACAGTGTAGCTTGCAGGTGCACAAAGATACTTTAGCATATTTATTTCTCCCCTGGACTCAGTAATTCCACTAATTTACATGTTGCAGCTTTAAAAGATTATGAAATTAGAATGAAAATGAGGGAAAGCAGTTTGTTTCCTCTTTAACAGATGCTGGTGCAGGATCCAGTGATGTGACTTATGCTCAAATTAAAATGAAACCCAAGAAGAAACCAAAACAAACAGGTGGGGCGATGGGCTTGTGTATGAAATATATATACCTTGTTTTTTTGTGGTGAAAGCTAATGCATGTGTGTTCTGTACTGTTAGAGAAGACCAGGGAGGGCACTGATGTGATGTACTCAGAACTGAAACAGAAGTCAGAAAAGGGTAAGCAGTAGAACATCACAACTCCACTTCATAAATGCCAGATAAAGCAAGAAACTGGTTTTATTAAACACTAATTTACTTTTGCTCTTTATTTTGCATCTTGGAAATGTGTAAATTTGTCAGTGTTTCTAACAACATTAGTGACAAACGTGGCAACAAAAGTAGTGAAAATGTTCTTTTATATACTAAGTGATAAGATGCCAATGGAATCTGGACAATATAGAAATTCCTCGGGAAGACATAATCCGTGTTTTCTCTGGCCTCTGGGAAATTATAGACCACACAAAACACATCATTGTAATTGGTTGAGGACAGTAGTTTGTATTGGGTTAAGCTTTATAGTTAATGAGAGTAGTCTGTGTGGAGTTAAGCAGTGGAGTGTCTGCCTGATGGAAGACTACAGGGTGTGACTGGAGGCCTGTAGTGTGGGATGTCTGAGTAATGCCCTGCAGAGTTCTTTAAAAGGATTATGATGGTAAATGACTGTGGGGAAAGAATGAGGTTATTTTCTCTCTTTCACAGATGGTGCAGAACCCAGGGATGTGACTTATGCTGAAATTGAAATGAAAACAACGAAGAAACCAAAACAAACAGGTGAGACTGAGATTGAAAAATTGTATCTGAATATACTCTGTTGTGAATCATAGATTCATTTTTGCATTTAATAGACCGAATGCTTCCAGCTCCTGTGGTGTTAAAAAAGTCACTGTGGTAGTTGTTCTATAAGATGTTACTTTATTGTGTGAAAGCTAATTCATGTCTGTTGTGCACTGCTAGAGAAGACCAGGGAGGGCACTGATATGATGTACTCAGAACTGAAACAGAAGTCAGAAAATGGTATGCTTAGAACATGAGTGATAGAGGGCAGTGGTAGCTCAATGGTTAAGGTCCTTGACTTGTAATGGTATGGTTGACCAGTTGCCACTGTTGGGCCTCTGAGCAAAGCCTTTAGCCCTCAGTTGCTCAAGTTGTACTCAGTCATAATTGTAAGTCGCTTTGGATAAAAGCGTCAGCTAAATGCCATAAATGTAAACAGCTCTGCTTCATAAATGCTGGAATGTGGTGGTGGGCAATTGAACACTGAGCACCATTTAAAATGTATTTATTTACTTAATTTTCACTTTTGAAGAGAAAAGTACAATAGTCACAATAGTAGCAACAAAACTAGTTAAACTAAATAAATGAATGTAAACTCACTGCTAGGTGATGGGGGTTAGAATGTACACTGCTGGGTGATGGGGGGTAGAATGTACACTGCTGGGTGATGGGGGTAGTGAGCATGAGGGGAAAAAGATGAGACTGTCAGTGTGTGTGCTAATATACTGATATGTCTATATACATATGAATGTCTGTTCTGTAGGTGTGTGTGTGTGGAAGCAAGAGAACAAGTATGCATGTGTGTGTTGAGATGCCTGTGAATAGATGTTGCATGGTGCTGCTCAAGGATGTACTGCACCATAATAAGCTCTACACCACTGTACAGCTGTATGATCTTATCGAGCTGTGCCCACTTTCTGAAAACTCCAAAGTGTCTCTCTTTGCCCTGTGCTACTGCTGCTAGGGTAGCCAGCATTTCTGCTTTCTGTGTGGGGGCCATGGCAGGGCCCATGCCAGTAATGTTAAGTGGCCCCTAATAAACCTGGATGGGCTTCATGGGATGGTGGAGCAAGAAGGAAACTGGCATTTATTGGTGACTTCTTGCCAAGAGTGTTTAATGGGTGTTTAAATAATATAATACATAAGATGTTTGTTATATTAATACTATATCAGAGAATACCTAAGGACAAACAAGAAAGCAGACAATAGAAACAGGGTTGTGGAGAGCAGGTAAGATTAGTTTGGTGGTAAGTTTTAAGTTTTGAGATTTGTTTTGAATGTGCAGAGAATTGGATTGACAGACCTGTAGGAGGAGCAGCCTGGAGATGAGGAGTTAATCTGGAGGATGCTTGATCACCAAATTTATGGAGGTTGGAAGAAGGAACAGTTAGCAGATCAGCTGAAAATGAGCAGAGAGTACAGCTGGGTTTGTGAGGAAGGAGAAGGTCAGACAATCAGGAAGGAATGAAGTTATTAAGAGCTTTGCAAGTGAGCATAAGGATTTTGAATTGGATGCAATATTTTACAGGAAGTCAGTGAAAATCTTAGAGAACAGGTGTAATATGGTTGTGACAGCGAGTGTGAGTCAGAAGGTGCAACAACATTCTTGACCATTTGGACTGTTACCTACAAGAAGAGAAATACAATACTCCAAGTGACTAAAAACAAAGTCATGCACAAGAGACACAGCAGCAGGGTTAGAGATATTACGATATTGGCTATATTACAAAGATGAAAGTAGGAGGTTTTAACAACAGAACTGACATGTGTATTAAATGAGAAAGCTGAGGTGAGGGTGACACACAAATTGTTACCAGGATTGCATTATGTGGAATATGAACAAATTTCAGAGTCGTATATCCCATTTCAACAATGTTTTGCTCACTAGGGGGTATTCTGCAGTGTTTTTAGACATTGAGTCAGTGTAAAAGGCTTTGCATTCTACCTCTTTTCCAGGTGATTCCACTAAACCCACCGATTCAACATATGCTCAGGTTAGCAAAAGACACAGCAAAAAGAATAACAGGTAAGAATGATTCATTACAGACATGTTGATAAGACAGTTCACTAGCAATTCCTTAACATTTCCTAGATGAGAATGTAGGGTATTCTTAAAGATGTGCCTTATAGGGCATATCAAATTAACATTTGATCATTATCATTTATTATTGTATGTTAATGTTTGTTTGCTGTCATAAAAAACATTGCTATTAAAAACCCATTATTATTCCAAAAATGGAACTTTATAGGACACAACATTTCTTAACATATACTGTATATTTATAAGTTTGTAGGACAGGTCTATTGGTCCTGTCACGGAACGCTCGGCTCCCGCGAGGCACGTGGTTTGGCCAGCTATATGCAGTAGCAGGACCTTCGTATGTGGCCACGCCTGCACACACCTGTACCTCGTTTGTCTGTGTATTTAAACCCACATCAGGGAATGCACCATCGTTAGTCATTGTGGATGTAACGTAATAAATGTTTGATGTACTGTTCTTTTTGTCAAAGTTAAACGTATCTCTGTTTCTTGTCCATGTTTAATGTTAATTGTTGAATTCATTTTTTTAGTTGATTTTTATCTTGTAACTAATTTACTTAAGCAGTGCAAAGTAAAAATGTAATGCTTGAGGGCTAAGGCACTGAATTAATGCAAAAATATATATTTTTCCAAACACAAAAGTATTCATGTTCTGTTCTTCTTCACACGAATGGTAAAATTCTGCTCGTTGGCCAAGCAGATATTTGGTTTATTCATATTCCACACTAGCTCAGTATCTAATCAAATGCTGCACTTTGTTAAGAAATAGCACTTCGGTGTCTTCAGCACATGGGTCTGGGTATGTGTGAATGGTCATGATCAGCACTTAGAAACTGCATTCAGAGAATTTTAAAAGCCAGTATGGTTTATGTGAAAAGTCAAATATATTTAAATGATTAAATGAAAATCCTCATTTTAACCACAGGATGGTGTAATAAATTTAGCAAATCCTTTGTAGAGGGCCTTCAGTGTCAAACTTTATTAGAAAGTATAACTGCAGTCCAGGAGATCTGCTGCCTTGCAGAGTTTAGTTCCAGCACATATGATTGAGCTAATCATGCCTTTTAGTATTATCTGATTAACTGATTAGTAGAGCCAAATGTGTTGGATCCAAACTTCATTTTCCTAACATATAAGAGCATGCTGTGTAGGTGCAGCACTATGTGGTAGCTGCACCATCAAGGACAGAAGACCCTACAGTGGTCAGTGAAGACAGCAAAGAGTATCATCAGCATGTTTTTGTCCTCAGTCAGTATACATTAAACACTGCAGAGCCACCAGCATTGTAGAGGACCCCTCCCACCCCTCCCATGGACTATTCACCCTATCATCTGGTAGAAGGTACGGGAGTATCCGAGCTATCTCCACTAGAATGTGTAAGAGCTCAAACACCCATTGGACTATTGTTCAGTAACATTCAGCTGCTACTGTACACTGCATACAGCAAATCAAGCCACATTGCTCAGACTCTATTAGAATATTTTCTTTAAACCAGTCTGTGCCATGTTGCTACAAGTGATATTTACAGTAATTATGTAGTCAGTACTGTGTTTTTGCACTGTCCTGTATCCTGCACTGTGATGTGTCTTTCTACTTGTGTTTATTGTTTTGTCTCTGAACTTTATGTTGCATGTTGAACAATGAGTCCTGGAGGAATGATATTTCATCCTATGGTATACTGCAAATAACTTAGACGACAGTAAAGGCCAACTTGACTATATGCTTACATAAGACTCTAACACTGCATGTATGAATGTAATTCTTCACCAGTGGTCATGTTAAATTACATTGAAAAATACACATCTCTTCCACAGGAGTAAGTGTGAAGTTTGTGGTTGACCACTGTATGTGCATAAAATAGGTCAGAGCAGCTTGCGGTAACAGTAGACCACTGTACACTGATCACTGAGATCACTGAAATCAGATTTAACCATTTATTTTACAATAGGAAGGAGAAAAAGGCAGATCAGTGTGTGGAGAGTCAAAGAGACCCACATTAACTTATTTTCAAAGAGTATCATCTATGCCCCACATCCTCATTAGCAGCTGTTGCTACTTATTGTGAACTTTGAACATGCATGCATAAATAGTTACACACTGTTGCATGCACTAGAACAGCAAGAATGCCTCAGTCTTTTTTCATTTATTTAAGTACAATAAAAGGCATAAACTCTTGCAGCAAACCATCTCATTTTGGGGTCAGCCAAACACCACAACCAAGACTGAACAGAAAATGTAATGTCCAGTCTGCAGTGTGATAGTGTGGGAACAGTCACTGTTTTTAAGCCTCCCTGAGTGTATCTGAGTGCTTTAGTAGTGCTTTCTGGATGCCAGCAGCTGAAAAAGAGTGTGTCCTGGCTGTCTGTTGTACGTTGTATTTTTTGGTGCTTATTCTGGCCCTGTGAAGAGGAAGGTTTCATGCATAGGCAGGTAATCCTTGTCATGTGCACACACCCATTAGGCTTTACAAGGTTCGGGGTCCTATTATGGTGTATCTGTGTTGAATGACAGGCAGATTAAAGGACAGCCAGGGTCCTACAAGTGGGGGTTCACATTTAAGTGCGTGCTATAAGTTGGTGCTAGCAGTAGATGCCATTTGGATATGGTGCTACGAGGGGGTCGTGGGGGCCTCGTGTATGCTGAACATGATGGGTGAGCACTATTAGGGCATCTTTCCCTTTGGTAGCAAGGAGTGTATACTGCTTTGAGGCTTTGGAGTAATTCACATGTGTATTTTACTTTGGTCCTATTATCAGTCCCTGGAAGTTTGTAGTAGTTGAGTAGCTTGTGTCCTATGAATTCTCAGTCATGTGACCTTATTGCATTGTGATATGTATTTAATAAACTTTGCATATGCTTTTGCTCTTTGGAAATTGTTTTCTCTCAGTCTTTTTGAGCAATATGCCACCAACCACTACATGTGCCTGTGAAGAGGTCACGTGACCTCACCACTCTTTGTAAGTTCCTGTGGTTGAGATCATGATGACCACTGCACCAGGAACCCATGCAGCTGTACAGGATTCTCTCCATGGTGAATCTGTACAAGTCAGTGAAACCACACACATATTTAGGCAATGCATGCAAAAATATTTGTTGCATACATGTGCTTGATAAACATTCTCATTTATGTTGCTGATATTTGTCTTCTCATCCACCAACAGCAAATATTTATAAATCAGAACATAAGACACACAGTAAATGTGGAAAATGTTTGTCACTTTGTCCCATACAAGCAGAAGTCCTGACGAAGAAAAACAGTGATAAAGGACAAGTAAGTCCCTTTCAGGAAATTGATTCAGGAAATTAATCTGTGGAGGTCTGTCTCTTCTTCATCACGTGGAGGACTGCCTCTTCTTCTTCAGGTTTCATACCTATATGCTTACAATACATAATGTACATAGTAGCACTTGCATAAATTATATCACAATAATATACTCCCCTTATTAATGTTTTAATACATTAATAAATGATCAAACTGTTCTATTAGCATATGGGAGTTGTGCAATATAATTGTAACCGTTTGCTCATACAATTTCTATCAAGAGAAAATGAGGAATTTGGTTTAGGATGCCCCAGTTTTTATTTGTGCAAAATATGGTCATTTGTGTCAAATAAACATATGGGTATTTAATACCTTTGAAGCCTGCTTTGATATGTTTAGAATTAACTTATTATTTTACAAGATGCAGTTGTGGTGTCACTATGATGCTGTAGTGTGTGAGAGACCATCTGATCTAAAAAATCAAACTTAGGTCTCTTACCCCAAGATAATCAATACAGTATATTGATCCACGTGTACAAACATTATAATCAACATTTCAGTGTGACAGCACAGCTATACATGTGTCCTTAGAATAACCATTCCAGCTTTTACTTGATAGATAGCGTTGGCTTTTACTAGATAAATAGCTATATAGGTTGCTCTGACTCTCTTTTTATCTATGCTGTTCCATAGGCTACTTGTCAAAGTTTCAGTCTTACCACTCAGATGTCTAAAAGAAACTGACACATTTGCAAATTGGAAATTCAATAAAAATGTGATTGCTTTGTATAGCAAGGCAGAGGTTCATGAAATTTGAAAAGCCAGTTTAAAGGAAGATTAAATATAGATACTGTTAACAACAATTGAATTTTCAAGATCCTTGAGTCCAACAACAATACTATGTGCTGTAGTATTCTCTTTATTCTCTGCCTTTGATTGTTTCACTCATTTGGTTTAAGCTCATTTTGACACATTGTGATACTGATACACCTGTGAGAAGTTGTTGCATTTGCATGGGGTTGTGTTGTGAGGGCTGTCGTACAGATGTTCTCACCTCTCAGCCTCTTCATATCTGTTAGTGTCCTTCATTCTGGAGCTCACATGCTACAGAGATTTATGTTGTCTATAAAAGGAGCTGATCGCTCTAAATAAAATAATAATAATGACATTTTAAAAAATGTAATAATTACTAATGTGTTTGTGATTTTCAACTCATCCCAATGAAAAAGACAGATATTGCAACAAAGACATTTTCTTAAAACTATTCATATTTATTTAAAATGTTTAACCTCTTAATAAATATGTTAATAAGAACACTTTTTTGTATAGATAGATACATTTAAAAAAATGAAAAATGCATGAAATATTTGTTTCATAACTGTGAATAAAATATTAGAACAAATTAGGACAAAATGTATTAATTCTCTATAAATCATAGATTGCGGGGGTTTAGACAGTATGGGTTTAGATCGTGCTGCTATTTGTACCTTTTCAAATACCTACAGGAAACAAGTATATATTATTACACAGCAGATCCACGGTGAGTGAGCAAATTAGGTTTTTTTTTACCCAAGCTGAAGCATGAGAAAATGGTCATCTGCTAGCCACAAACAGCAATGAGAGCCCTTCATGGTGCTTCTTAGTCTGGTACACTGCTTCAGGACATGTGCCTTTACGTATGCTGTACATCAGCTAAGGCACATAATGACTTTCTGAAAGGACAAGGCTTTGTACAAAGTCTATAAAAGCTTCTCAGACAAAAAAAATTACTCATTTGTACAAAGTGATACATAAATTGTATCATTAAGTAGGCTTGTTTTTAGATCAAATGATAGCATTCAGTATACTGGCCATATCAGTAGGTTTCAATTCAGCTTTTATAAGTATCTATGTACTGTATAGAATTTAGAATATGTATAGAATAAGAAGATTGACGGACACACTAACTGGAACAGGCACAGAAACCAAAGGGGACAAAATGACTGGTCCAAACAACGTGACAGGGATAGACACAGTGACTGGGACGGGTACAACATTATTTAAAAAATTAACGTGTCCAGGTACGCCGGCGAGAGCTCTGGGCCCCAGTTGTTGGCTGGCCTGCAGTCCAACCCGCCTGTGGGAACTCGCCCCTCGTCGATTTGGGGGCCGGCTACCTTTGCTGTCCTGCCTCAGGAGGCGCTCCAACCACCTTTCCCGTCTCTGGGGTGGGCACTGGTGCTGCCTCCTTCCTGCCTCTACGAGAATTCGGGACGGGCGCACGAGTTCCGTGGTGTGACGAGTCGCATAAACAGAAACACGTTTTATTTTCACATATAACATACACGACGTAGCACGCAGGCTAATGGGGTCAAACACCGACAACAGAGACACATAAACTAATGACAATGAGGAGCAGGTGTGAGACACAGGGAGGGCGTGCCAAATTGACGAACACACACACACACACACACACACACACACACGAGGAGATGTTCGAGGGGACGGGCCGTACCGTGATACATATGGGGTAATGTTTTTAATGTGTTTTATTCTGAGCTCATTTGGGAGGGCCTTATACCCTCAGCAGTCCAGAGTAAGACAAACCATATGCTAAGACAAAGCATAAATTCTAGAATGAATGGACCCATACATATTTGGAAACTCACTAAGCTGTGCAGGTTAATGTCACCTGCAAAAGCCATACAACCATATCCACTGCATCACTGCATCACCTGTCTGTGTCAAAAACCTTTAATTAAATTTTTGGATTCTATAACTTTTTTAAAAAAATGATCATGATTTTTCATCTTATTTTATCTTGAAGTAGGCTGGATGATGTTAAAAAAATGTAAATAAATCATTTTCCAGACCTGTAATGTTACTCCTTTTTTCTTGAGGACAGCTTCCTCAATAATGACATGCACACAGGGATGTTTAAAACAAGCAGTGCTTTAATCAGTTAATTGCCAGATACATAAAAGAAAGAGCAGTAATCTAGCACTGCTGTGATAATGTGATCATATCAGTTCATAATATAGAAAATTGTCTTGAACTGATAAAGCTGCAGCATCTCAAGAGAAGCCTCTTTTTCTCTCTGTACATTACTAACACTAGCTAGTGAACTACAAGCAAAATATTTAGAACAGAGAAACAGAATTAATAGAAATGAAGCATTCCTGGTATATTAAAACCAATAGTACCTTAGTAAGAGCTCTCCAACCCTGTACATTAAAAGCAGAAAATAATTAGGCCTACCATAGCTCATACTTAGCATGTGGTCATACACACAAACTAACTCAGCAGTGCGCAGACAGCATTGCTATTTTTGATAAAGTGAAGAAGATAATTGTAACGTCTGTGACGTTGGCGGCTCAGAGGACGCGAGAGGCGGGGTTGCGAAAAAGTGCTATTTATTCTCCATCAGGCTTTCAACGATGGATGCACTTAACAAAGCACAAAACAGAAATAGTAATCTTCTTCAGTGGAAATGCAGAGACTCTTCTTGACTGACGTGTCGTAGGACCACTAATGTGCAGCCCCATCTCCTGGGATCTGTAGGTTTAAATAAAGGTGGAAGCAATAAGGGAACAGGTGAACACTAATCCATATTCTGGAGATTGTGTGCGGGGCAGGTAAGAGGTTTGATCCCTAGCAGGAGTTGGCGTGTCCCTCCTGCTAGCCGGCCAACCAACCGTGACACTTGACTGACCAAACGTAATCGCTTGAAATGACTCAAACAGTGTCTATGTGCAAATGATTCACATTTGTAAATCAGTATATATGAACAAATTACTTTGTGTAGTGATTAGAACTAGTGGTGGATGAAAAAAAAACCAACTACAGATATTTGTGGTAAAATATTACTGCCAATTAAATACTACGTAGGCAGTTGTCTGTTATGGACCTCTGTTCCATTTCCCCTCATTAATAGTGATATATACAGCTAATAATAGGTATCATTACTCATAGCTAGCTAATTAAACATACCTGTGGCTTAATCTGATGGTGAAGTCTTAAAGGTTGAAAACATGCCTTATTGAGGCAAGCAAAATGGAGGAATAGCTTGCTTCTTTTGTTCCAGAAATGTAATAAATCAGGATATGAGGAAGATGACGAATCGTGTGACACTTTCAAGATTTTTTGAAGATTTTTCCAAACATACTTAGCTTGAGTGAGTTCTTGTGTGTCCAAGCAGTTGGGCTGCTGCTGAACATGTGAAAGCAAATTAGTTAAATAAAATGTGAGGAGTGGATGAATTAATATTTAGGCAATTCACTAAAACTCTTCATCTTGAGAGAACAAATGGACTGCAAAGCAGTAAGCATATTTTCATACCTAAAGACTCTCTCTGTGTGTCCCTCTGTTTCTCCCAGCATCTCTCTCTCTCTCTCTCTCTCTCTCTCTCTCTCTCTCTCTCTCTCTGTGTGTGTGTGTGT
Organism: Electrophorus electricus; assembly: GCF_041902795.1. Taxonomy (NCBI): domain Eukaryota; kingdom Metazoa; phylum Chordata; class Actinopteri; order Gymnotiformes; family Gymnotidae; genus Electrophorus; species Electrophorus electricus. The sequence goes on from NC_137509.1 coordinate 4,613,322, forward strand.
GTGTGAGTGTGTGTCCACACATGTACTGCCAGTCATCAGACAACCAGCAGGCACAGTAAGCCCAAAAATGCTAACTAGTGAACTACAAGCAAAATGGCTAACTGCCCTCAAGGTCAAGGTCAGAAAACTCCTCACACTGCATGCAGTGATCCATCCATCCAAAATCCAAAGATTACAACCTTTCTACAACCTGAAAGACAGGGAAGGACCCTACAAAGTGTAAAATGCATTGTCCAAGTTGACACATGAAACATCTATGAATACATAGAAACATTGAACCCCAAATGTGAGCTGATGAGAAAGTGCCTCAAACACACAGGGGACATGTATATCATATATGTATATCTTAGAATGTACCACTTACAGATAACACAGGTGAATGATATAAGACAATCCTACCAATGGCTGGAAGAGGCAGGACTGAAGGACATGCTGGTAAGAACAGAATACAGTAAGAAACTCAACCAAGTGATGGGGATCATATACAGCAATAGATGCAAGACATATGAGCTGGACAGCCCAAGTCCTAATAGTAAGATCCACAGAGAACGGAAGGAAACAACCAAGATCCAGTGGAATCTCTAGCCAAGAACTCATTTTAATAAAGAGATCTAAAAATGTCTTGATCCTTTAAAGCAGTGGTTGAAAAACTCATCATTAAAAGGCCAGAGTAGCTACAGGTTATATATCATCTAAGAGGGTGGGACCTTTGTATATATGACTTCCACAGTGACACACTGTGAGCTTGTGTAAAGCTTTGTGGTTGACTAGTGCACTGTGTATTGCTCAGTGTGCACAAAGAGCCCTCAGATCAGTCTGAATGGTTGATCATCCCTGCAGTAGCGTAAGAGGAAACAAAGACATCAGCATGTAGAGGGTCAGCCTGCCACATTGCAGTTTGGAGAACCACATCGATAAACCACTTCCTATTCTGCAGCTCGTACCACTTCTGGACTTTGAATATGCATGAACAAAAAGGTCAAATCATCCAAACTGGAACAGTAGAAATGCATTTTTACACAGAAGTATAACAATGTATAAAGGGTCTCATTAGCTCTTGCAGCAGGTCTTAGTAGGTAGGTAGGTAGTAATTAAAAGTAGGATATGTACAAAAAACATAATGAATACATAATCCATATTTTGACAATTTTATTAGTACAATTACTTATCAAACAAAACTTTAGTTTGACACAATTATAGATTCTGGCTAATGAGAACAAAGTGTATGTGTCCAGACAACATCCACACAGCACACTAAAGTAAATGCTTTAGTTCTTCCCAAACATTACACTACACTGCAATGTCCTTATTTTGCAATAAAACTGTTGCCACTCTCATATCACCTTTCCATTACTGCATAAACTTCTATATTGCAGTGTCTTAGAGCTTGACTGTATACTACACATAATGTTTTATTCAGTGTAGATTTGTAGTGTTATTTGAACTGTACATTGTTATTCAAGGTAAAGCACTGAACTCACACACCTGTGGGGTATAAATAGTCGTGCTAATAATGAGGTACAGGTGAGGGTGGTCATTGAAATGTGTACTGTGTGTGCTGTGTGGATCTGGGATGGTATCAGCCAAGGCATGACATCTCTTTAGAATCATAGCAGTGTCTTTTACCATGATGTATCATTTATCTTACCATTCTTAACATGGATGATATTGGAAAATATCATATATAAGATTTGTTTTCACTATAGCACTTCTATTCTAATATACCACCAAATTCAAACACATAATTGAAGTTGATTAATATTAAGGCTACATGCTGATTCTTGATCTGATACTACAGAGACACAACAGTGCAGAACCTAAACTAAGTCACCAAAATACAAACTGAAGTTTTTACACACTATAGATACAGATCACCTTTAACAACACAAGTTCAGGTGAGGGTCTGGTGTAGAGTTTTTATTACTACTTATCTGAGTCTTTGGCTACATAATAGTATTGGTTTATGCGGGGGCTCCTAATTTCAGTTAAGGCTTCTCCACATTCTGTTTCTCTGTTCATTAAACACTTAGATTCTTCCACTTGTGGCTGTGACCAACAAGCTGCAGGAGTGGCTCTAACAGATCTCAGAACTGACAACATCGATTTGATGTTGCACAATCCTAGGAACAGAAAAAATACACCAAAAAGCAAACATTTGTTTAGTTTAATTAATGTTGTTCTTATGACTAAACAAATTCAAATATTTATAAACAAGTGATGGTTCTCATAACGCACATACAGCATGTTACTCATTACTTAATGGATTTATATTATTGAGCCATAATCTTGTAATGAAACGATGCTAATTTTTGTTTAATCGTTTAATCACCTTTAAATAACAGTCAATGCAATGCACTGTGGGTACAGCCCAAAAAAAGTTATACTGTAGTTATTGGGCAACTTGCATGTTGCTGCTTTGCATCACTGCATGCTACTATGCTTAACAAAATGAATTCCCAAATTCAGCCAGACAGTGGTGCGCTGAAACTATTTAAGGTGGTTATAACATTGGTTCACAGTGCACATGTTTGCACTGTCTAGTAAATGACACCTGGACAGGAGGGAGCTCCGCCCCCTGGATCAGACGGGTTTACCAGAACAGAGAAAGAGAGAGGAAGTGAGCAAGGACAAGCCATAGGTAGTAAAGGAGGCTAGTCTGGTTTCACACTGTATATGACATGAACCTACGCGTTTATAGCACCATATAAAAGTACCCAAAGCAACTTTTACACCAAGTCAACACACCGGTGAGAAGCAGAAGCCAATTACACACAGTGTACTCTCAACCACAGCCCTGGGGGGACTGAATCAGGCACAGGAAGAGGAGAGAGGACAACAGCCAGGATCAAACACCATCTGAGCATACAGGCATACAGTTATACACACACACACACACACACACACACACACACACACACACACACACACACACACACACACACACACAATAACTCATTGCACTGGTATGTAACTAATCAAGCTCTTCAGTAGCCTCTGTATAGAAATGTCTGTAATAAATTCTACTAGGTAGTACATCTCCAGGACCAATAATTTTAATCACTTTTTTCATTTTATACTTGACCTATTTATAATTACTCTAATTATTATAATAATGTCGTGGTGTTGCTATGCTGCCTGATAACACTGTGCAAAGTCATGAGAAGAGCACAGTGCTTCAGTAGAAGCTGTTTTACGGTTTCAGGAAATGTGTGGTCCTCCTGCTCTGAAACACGTCTCTTTCAGTGTGTAGCTACAGACTCTGAAGATGCCCCCTTGATGACAGTGCGTGTAGATGAAGACCCTGAAGATGCCCCCTTGAGGTGTCTGTTTTGTCTATGTTGACTAATATTCTTGTCTCGTGTATTTACCTTTATGTATATTTGCACATCGGAGTTTGGAGAAATGTAATCTCGTTCAGCTGTGCACTACTTGTATCGTCAAAGTCAGTCAACTTAAACTGATGTCTGAATGACAGTAAATTTATCATTAATCCATTTGAACGTGCTGTAGTACTTGATTCCATTCCTTTAGCACTAATCCAAGCTGTATTTACATATTTCCAATATTACTTTCTTAAAAATATTGAAAGTGCCTTTGTAACATCCATTGAAGGGAGCATCACACCTTGCTCTGTTAAAACAAATGATTGAGTAGAAATAAATCTAGAAAAGGGGTGATCATCAAGTTTCAACTTGGACCTCTTCCTATATTTGAGATATTTAGCTGTTTGTCAAGTGCACTTCATAGAATTCATTTTGAATTTACACTTCTGCATATAGTCACACAAGCATTCTGTAAGTCTTGCTTGTTTTTGGAGAGATGGTGCCAACTTCCTCTGAACTGTGTAAAAAAATAAAATAAAATCCTGGATCATATGACCAGCCAGTGAGTTATGATGGACGTCCAATTACTGAACTTTTGACCTCTGTTGTTTCTTATCTCTAAAAATATATGACAATATCTTGAAGTTTGTTTTTGACTCCTGTAGGTCTAAAGTCATTTTTCTTCTTAGTCACACTAAGAGACCTTTTGAAATATTTTTCGTCATACCATAACTCGAATTCAGTCCATCTATTGGAATGTGTGGCTGCCTGATTTGCGACTACACAAGGATGTTAAACCATTTGTATTGTGCGTGGTTATTTGCACATGGAGGCAGTTTACAAAGGTGGACACTAGAGGGCGCTAAAAGCCCACAGTAGTTGCTTACTATATCTCGGCACAATAAATTAAACTGCGGAAACTCCAACACCGTGTCTATTCAATTGCTGTGGCTAGTTACTCTGTCATGTACCTTAATGTGGCCTTACAGGCTATAGATGTAATACTTACATTTACCTGATGCTTTTATCCAAAGAGACTTACATTAGGCCTAAGTACAACTTGAGCAGTTGCGGGTTAAGGGGCCCAACACTGGCAACCTTCCGATTACAAGTCAAGTACCTTAACCACTGAACTACCACCGCCCTAATTACGTATATAGACCTACAATTATGACGTAGACCGATTCAAAGACCTTACATAGACAAACTACATGTACTCAGTTATTGTATTAATAGCCTGTATGCCAATTACAGATCATAAAGTGAAAGTTTTTCTGTTGACTAGATAAGGCCATAATTTTCAAACAACCACTTCAGTCCTGAATGATCACGTCTATGTAATGTCCATGTTTGTTAGATATGCATTTCCTGGCAATCGACCAAGTAATGCAATAACTAGTTAGGTTGCTGTGTGTTAGTTGGGAATTTGCTATAGCAATGATGTAATGCAGCCAGAACGTGTGCTGTGATCTTCTCTCTTACAGTGGCCTGTAGTGAGATGAAATTCCTAAACATTTTAACATGTACTGCTAATGTGATGCATATTTAAGGCTGGTTCAGCTCTATCAGCTGAACAAAGTATAATGTGCTGTTGAATGTGTGCTGTTTAACAGAGTTCTGTGTTCCCTCTTTTCTAGTTCTTCCTTCTGAGTCAGCTACAGTGACAGTGAAGTGTCATGATGCTGCTACTATCCCCTGCAGTCAGATGTGTTCTGGTCTGGTTTCATGGACTTTGTTCCATAAACCACATGACCTTCTGGCTCACTGTGACCAGACATCCTGCCAGTCAGAGCAGGGATTTCACATGTCTCATGAGCAGTACCTGAAGGGAGATCTCTCACTCACCATCACTGATGCGGATTTCACTAAGAGTGACTTTTACACCTGTGAATGTGATGGTGTAGACATCTGTGATGTGCAACTACAGGTTGAGGGTAAGTGTCCTCCTTTATTGCCCCAAATAAAATATTTGCAATTGGAGAATAAAAAATGGCTCCATTTGGTGGTTCTGTCTGTATCCATTTCATTTTGTTAGTAATGATTCTATCCATGTGATTTGTTTGCTAATAAGTCTGGTGTCATTGTAGGAACCAACACAAACACCACAACAACGTTGCCTCCAGTAAACGGTGAGTATTTATTATAATCTGCTGTTTTACATGTTCTTTATATAGAACTATATACATTAAGACAACTAATGGTGTGAATAATTTTTAAAGCTCATTACCTGAACAGTAATGTGACCTTTCCTATAGTTAGTTTTTCTCTCACATATGCTTATTTATTTATATGCCTACCAGATAACAGTGAAACCACATAAATAGAATTTGCTGTAACACATTAATATTTTGCTGCATGTGTAGTCTGAGGTTTAGTATTTAAATGTAAAATGCTGAGGGATCTGTTTCTCTGTTCAGGTGTAAATGAGAGCTGGGTGTACAGAGACTACATCTGGCTCATGGGGATGTTTGGGATTGTTGTGGTGTTGCTATGCTGCCTGATAAAACACTGGGGGGGGGGGGGGGGAGTCAGGAGAGGAGCACAGTGCTTTAGCAGAAGCTGTTGTACGGTTGAGGGAAAGTGTGATCCTCCTGCCCAGGAACACACCTTTCAGTGTGCAGCTGCAGACTCTGAAGACGCCGCCTTGACGACAGCGCTTTAAGGTTTTATACCATTTGAAGGACGTGAACACATGGTTCATTCCTCACTTAGTGACACGTAATGATCTGTTGTTTCTTGGACCATCGTGGAGCCTCGCCACAAACCAACCGATCAGAGCAGAGCTCATTCAATTATAACAATTTTATAAGTTCATTTTTAAAAAGTCATAAAGACAAATGTTTAATGTACAATTACTGTTTGATTCTTAAAAATACTAATAAATCGTTTTAATATAATGACTTGCAGTTTTATGTTGAATTTTTAATACTGAACAGAATCTTATGAATATGTAAAGCAATCTAACATAAATTGTAAATATTTCTAAATGATTAACTTATTGTTCTTTCATTTTAGCATTTTAGCAAGACCAAGTCCAGCTCAACTTGGTATGTGGAAATGTCAAAGATGCTGCGTCAAGTTGAAATAAAATGCAGCCTGTGTAGGGATGGTACCCAAAGCAGGACCTGACAGCTCCTGTGGGACCTTCTTAGCATCTCACATCTGTGGTTATGCAACGGGCTGAAACGAAGGGATTATATTATATGGTCATCATACAACTCCAACAGTTTTGCTCAAAACATTCTCAGTGTAGTATCAGTAGGAACATTGCATTAAAAGATGAATATTTTTAAACTACATTTATTTACAAACATTTTGTAGGTTTTTTAATTTAGTTCACAATCAATAATTAAATTAAAGGCAGGGCCTGGGATGGCAGAGAACTTCCTGAAATACATGGAAGTCTAGTGGTCACAAAAGAAACTAGACAAAAGCTTGTTTTTATCACTTTTTTCATTTTATATTTGACCTGTTTATAATTACTATAATTATTATAATAATGTTCAGGTGTAAATCAGAGCTGGGTGTACAGAAACTACATCTGGCTCATTGGGATTGTTGTGGTTGTCGTGGTGTTGCTATGCTGCCTGATAACACACTGTGCAAAGTCATGAGAACCGCACAGTGCTTCAGCAGAGGCTGTTTTACAGTTTCAGGAAATGTCATCTTCCTACTCTGGACCACACCTCTTTCAAAACGCTGTGTAGCTGCAGACTCTGAAGGGGGTGTAGCTGAAGTCAGGGTGAAGTACTGGCAGCCAGTCCAGAGGCGAGAGAACTAATATGGTGACTGTAATATTCTAACTGGTCTCTGTACTTTGTCTCTATATTGCCTTACCATGATATCTAACCACCTCCTGGGCAGATACAAAGCGACATTTTGTTTGTTACCTCACTTGCTCATTCTCTGTGCAGGGGAAAAATTCATACTAGTTTTTCATGATTAACTGATTTGGTAAAATGTTCTATCTACCTATCTATGTTTGTCATTTGTCATTAAAAATAATCTTATGCTTGGTCTGGTTGTGTGTAATTGCTAAGCTTTGGTGGAGCTAGCACGTTCTAGCAGAACAACTGTCTACTCTGGTCTATATGCAGTTGTTAAAGTAACCATCACTTTTTAGGGGAACTGGTTCAAACAATTCTGTGGATGTACAAATGCAATAAAAGTATAATTCTATATGGAAAAGAATACCATCACCACCAGAAATGGATGTTTAATTTTAGTGGAGATCCAAACTGTGAAGGTGCTGCATTCCTCTTGTACTTATTTAAATTTGATTGCAAGGAGTGAAACTCAGTTACTGTGTGACTTCACTCAGTTCATCACTTTGAGATATTAAAAAAAAAAAAAAAAACTTTCTAGGACTTTTTTTTTTTTTTAATCAATACAACTTTTGTCATCATAAATAGGTTTTTAGTTCAGTACAGCTAATTTGTGTTACTTTAACAACAGTGTTGCTGCTGATCACTTTCACTGAGAAGTTTCAAGTTTGGTTTACTGTGTATGACTATGTATGTGACAAATAAACCAAACTTGAAACTTCTCAGTGAAAGTGATCAGCAGCAAGACTGTTATTAAAGTAACAAAGTAGCACCAATGATGACTCTGACATTCCTGTTTCAAACTGAAGACAAGCCATTCAAGTGCTCCAAGCCCTGCACTGAGTAGTGTACGGATCATTTGTATGTTGCTGAATTAATGTCAAATGTATTGTTTATAACCAACCTTCCAAGGCCTTTACAATAAAATACATGATGGGTCACCATGTGCTAGTAAAGAGAACAGTAATGCAGAGGCAGATATGATTTAAAGATTATTATAAAGGTGTTCTGTATTCGTTGCCCTGTAATTTCTTTTGGTGAAGTACTGGTTTATGGTATTTGGTGTTTAGCATGTTTGCCTCTCTGTGCTGTTGTCTTGGGTTTAAGTCCCTGTCTGAGTAGAGTTCCCACATTCTCCCTGTGCATGTGTGGGATTCTTTATCATTCCCTGGTTTCCTCCCACAGTCCAAAAACAAGAAGGTTGGATTGACTGGATATTCTAAATTGTCCTCCTGTGTGTGTGTATGTATGCGTATGCATGTATGCTTGTATGCGTATGTGTGCATGCATATGCATGCGTATGTGTGCATGCATGCATTGTTTTGTGGAACGTAACATCTGCATACACTGTATTCCCACAATCATGGAGTGCTGCATCTGATTAAAGTAAAATATAAACAATATGTTTTACCAGTTCATCTGTTGGGAGATGCACATTAAAGTGTACTAGTTCATGAGATAAATGTTAGTTAGTGGGAAACGGATCCTAAAATAGTTTATTCTATGGAACAACCTATAAACACAATGCTACATGATTACCTCTCTGTTTGGATGTGTGAGACATGTCAGACTTCACACCTCCATGAGATCTCCACCAGCAGCTCAGTGCAATGGATCTAGTAATTATAGTAGTAATAGCCATAATAGAATGAGCAGTGATTATAAGGTCATCGGTGGGATTTGGGAGTTGCTACGGGAAGACTAATGCTCCACCCACCAAAATGAGAATCTTTGATGTCCTGAGTTAAGAAGTATTGTATTCACCATTCTATGAGGCTATTTTATATCAAGAGTTGCATTAATAATAATAACAATAAATAATAAGTTATTATTGTTTCTTGTTGGTATTCTTTTTTTTAATTAGTAATATTATTAATTAGTTTAAATGATCAGTTTTACTAACATGCCTTTTAAAAATAAGAATTTAAATTATAAATGCTATTATAAGCTTTTTATATCTGTTGTACATTACAGAAAATATAATTCAATTATTACACACTCGAGTGATGATAGTAGTAGCAGCAGTAGTAGTACATTCAGACTTTATTTCAATAAGCAGAACAGCAACAGGCACAGCTTACCTGTTGTTGGCTGCTCTTTGCATTTAAGTGGTTTGCTAGCAGTCTGATTGCTGAAATTGTTTGCTGCTTTGAAATTGTTTGCTGCTTTGCAGCTCAGGATAATGTCGTCATCTTCAGGTGAGAAAGTGAAGTGCAGAAAAGCATCACTTCCATTCTGGTACCCTCTCCATGTGTAAGACGCACTTGGATCTTCAGAAGTTTGGCACCAAAGATGAACATCACAGGCCTTTATAGAATCCAGCCAGGTCTGGTTACTCTGAATAGTAAGGTTTTCAATCCAGGCTGCATATGAAGAGATTATTCAATGAAATGTTTTTGTGTGGTAGGACATATTAGGTGTTTGTAAAATATACAGTGATGCTTGAAAGTTTGTGAACCCCTTAGAAGTTTCTAGATTTCTGCATGACTTTGAGCCAAAAACCTCATCATATTGTCACTCAAGTCCTACAACGACCAAATCAAACAAATAAGACAAAAATATTAGTCAATGTAATTTATTTATTGAGGAGAATTAAACAATATTACATATCTGTGAGTAGCAAAAGTATGTAAACCTTTGCTTTCAGTATCTGGTGTGACCCCCTTATGCAGCAATAAATGAAAGTTTAATGTTTCTGATAATTGTTGATTAGTCCTGCACATGGGCTTGTTAGCACATTCCATAACATTTCTATTGGATTAAGGTCAGGACATTGACTTGGCCATTCCAAAACCTTAACTTTGCTTTTCTTTAAGCATTCTTAATAACTTGTGTGCTTAAGGTTGGTGCCTTCATGCAGGACCCATTGAAATTCTCTTGAGCTTCAGTTCACGAAGAGAGGGCCTGACATTTTGCTTTAGAATTTGTATAATTCAGAATTCATTCATTATTCATTCAAAGACCTTGCTTAGAAGTTTCTTTGGATTCCTTTGTGACCTAATGGACTATTACACACTTGCTCTTGGTGTGATCTTTGTTGGCCGACCACTCCTGGAAGGGTAAATTCCTTGAATTTTTCTTCCATTTGGACACAGTCTGTCTGTATGTGGATTGAAGGAGTCCACATGAAACCAACTCTTTAAGGTTTGGTTTTGTAACCTTTTCCAGCCTGATGAGCACCAACAACTCTTCTTCTGAGGTCCTCAGAAATCTCCTTTATTCATGCCATGATACACATGCAGAAACGTGTTGTGAAGGTCAGACTTTGCTAGATGCCTGTTCTTTAAAAAATAGGGTGCCCACATAATATTGGATAATTTTTCTCAATAAATAAATGTTTAATAAGTCTAATATTTTTGTGTCATTTGTTTGATTTGGTTCTCTAACTTTAGGAACTGTGACAATCTGATGAGGTTGTAGGTCCAAAAATATGCAGAAATATAGAAACTTGTAAAGGGTTCACAAACTTCAAGCATCACTGTAGGAGTATGATATACCTTCATAAATGAGAGCAGATCATTTCTAAAGCACAAAAGAATGACATAAGGGTTAAGGGCATGAGGGCCTCCAAAACCCATAGACCGAAATCAGAATAAAAAACACACATAGCCATGGCTTAATCATAACCATACATGCTTAACGATAGCCATACATGCTTAACCATAACCATACATGCTTAACCACAGACAAACATGCTTAACCATAGCCATACATGCTTACCCATAACCAAACATGCTTAACCATAGCCATACATGCTTAACCATAGCCATACATGCTTAACCATAGACAAACATGCTTAACCATAGACAAACATGCATAACCATAACCATACATGCTTAACCATAGCCATACATGCTTAACCATAACCATACATGCTTAACCATAGACAAACATGCTTAAGCATAGACAAACATATTTTGCTTACATTGCATGGTTTGTATGTAACAGTGTCATAAAAATAAAATGTCTAGAAATAAGTAAGTAATAAGTCCTGCAATAGTCTATGCAATAAAATCCAAAATGCCTCTATAAACTGTAGCTTTAAAAGCACCCTAAGGGCAAGAGATGACAGATAAAACATATACAGGTGTACTCACCATAGACTATCAAACTGGTAAACTTTGTTGGAATCTGTGAAGTCTCATCTGCAATAATAGAGAAGGTTCCAGAGTCTTGAACTTGAAGGGCTTCCACTTCTACAGTAAGATTAACATTGTCCACCTTTAATCTTCCCGTGAACTGGGGATTCAAACTAATATGGATTTGCTTATTGTCATAGGTAGCAATTCAATGCTCTTTAAATTTCCACAGTGTATATTTTACAGATTCTTTTTGGAGTGCAGGTGGTAACAGGAGGGAGCTCCCGGTAGCCCTGCGTACTGTCTCTGTGTTCTCATCAGCCAGAACACACAAACCTGCAGCAAGAAGCAAATTTATTAAAACCAAACATGATGAAGAGTCTCAGTCTCACTTCATAGCTTTATTAGAATAATGACACCAGTAAAATGGTGACTGAAAATTGCTGTCATCACTAATAATGGTGATTACTGTTTTCTTTTTTTTGTCTCTGCCACACAAACACATTTTCTTGAGGTTTGTAGAGCCTCAGAGATGGAAGTTACCAAAACAGGCGATACAGCATCAATATGTCAATCATGCTGCACAATACTCTTCTTCTACTAGTGTAGTCATGGAGGTCTTCACACATTTCAGTTCAAAACAAACCTAATTGCACTTTTAATAAAAATGTATGTATTTGTTTATTTATTTGTAGTACACAGTTTACTAAATGTTGGAGTGCATCTTCATAGAGCAGTTTGAATGTTTTATAATGCAAGTGTCTGAGTAGACAGTTTTTAAACTCCTTGTGTAACTATTTGTTTTCCAGGCTAAGAATAAGGAAGTTGACTTTTATGTGAATCAATAAAACAGAAAATCACTCAGTGTGTTAACTGTACACATACATGTACATACCCTGAATAATCCCAAGCAGCAATATTCCAGAGTATGAAACACAATATCCATGAAAAGCTTTCATTACTGTTTAAGCAAAGTTGACGACTGTTTCCTTCTGCTGCAGCTTGTCAGAAACGGTTTACTCAACACTACGGAAAAGGGCCAAGGAAAAAAATACACACGCACACACACACACACACACACACACACACACACACACACACACACACACACACACACACACACACACACACACATACACACTTCCTCACTCTCTGCAGGTGTGATAGATATTTTAAGGAGAAAGCCAAAAATGAAGTGCGTCAGCCACGTGCACTGAAACAACTGATACTTCTCATATATATTGTCTGAAAGGTAACATATTAGGAGTTTGTAAAATATACTGTGATGCTTAAAAGTTTGTGAACCCTTTAGAAGTGTCTAGATTTCTTCATGAATTTGATCCTAAAACTTCATCAGCTCACACACGTCTAAAAAAGTCCCAAAAGTACCAAATGAAACAAATGAGACAAAAAAGTATTTATTGAGGAAAAGTATCTAATATTACATATCTGTGAGTAGCAAAAGTATGTGAACCTTTGCTTTCAGTATCTGCTGTGACCCCCTTGTGCAGCAATAGCTGAAAATAAATGTTTCTTGTAATTGTTGATTAGTCCTGCACATCGTCTTGGAGGAATGTTAGCTCATTCCACAACATTTCTATTGGATTAAGGTCAGGATTTGCATAATATGCATAATATGCATTATACTGCAATGTGCAAGATACAAAGTGCAAATACAATATGCATTAACTGCTTCAGAGCATTTTTATACATGAAAAGCATTAATATTACATGTAATTTTGCAAACATACATGTTGCAAACGTGGTGAAGGCCTATTATAAAAGGAAAGAGTTTTGCTAAGCTTCCTGTGCCATCTTCTGGTTAACCTCCTTAATCCAGTGTTTTACAGCATCAGTCCCATGGGACTGTATGTTCAGCACATTTTATTTATCTAACAATGCTAGTTCATCTGCTAAGTGTTTCATGAACAGAGGAACAGAATATGGACAAGCCTTAACTGAGATTAGGAACCCCCGCATAAATCAGTGCTATTATGTAGTCAAAGACATCAGATGGGTAGTAATAAACTCTACACCAGACCCTCACCTGAACTTGTGTTGCTAAAGGTGATCTGTATCTATAGTGTGTAAAAACTTCAGTTTGATCATTTTAGGTTCTGCAGTGTTGTATCTCTGTAGTATCAGATCAGGAATCAGCATGTAGCCTTAATATTAATCAACTTGAATTATGTGTTTGAATTTGGTGGCATATTTGAATATAAGCGCTTAATTGAATACAAATTTTATATGTGATATTTTCCAATATCATCCATGTTAAGAATGGTAAGATAAATGATACATCATGGTAAAAGACACAGCTATCATTCTAAAGAGATGTCATGCCTTGGCTGATACCATCCCAGACCCACACAGCACACACAGTACACATTTCAATGACCACCCTCACCTGTACCTCATTATTAGCACGACTATTTAAACCCCACAGGTGTGTGAGTTCAGTGCTTTACCTTGAATAACAATGTACAGTTCAAATAACACTACAAATCTACACTGAATAAAACATTATGTGTAGTATACAGTCAAGCTCTAAGACACTGCAATATAGAAGTTTATGCAGTAATGGAAAGGTGATATGAGAGTGGCAACAGTTTTATTGCAAAATAAGGACATTGCAGTGTAGTGTAATGTTTGGGAAGAACTAAAGCATTTACTTTAGTGTGCTGTGTGGATGTTGTCTGGACACATACACTTTGTTCTCATTAGCCAGAATCTATAATTGTGTCAAACTAAAGTTTTGTTTGATAAGTAATTGTACTAATAAAATTGTCAAAATATGGATTATGTATTCATTATGTTTTTTGTACATATCCTACTTTTAATTACTACCTACCTACCTACTAAGACCTGCTGCAAGAGCTAATGAGACCCTTTATACATTGTTATACTTCTGTGTAAAAATGCATTTCTACTGTTCCAGTTTGGATGATTTGACCTTTTTGTTCATGCATATTCAAAGTCCAGAAGTGGTACGAGCTGCAGAATAGGAAGTGGTTTATCGATGTGGTTCTCCAAACTGCAATGTGGCAGGCTGACCCTCTACATGCTGATGTCTTTGTTTCCTCTTACGCTACTGCAGGGATGATCAACCATTCAGACTGATCTGAGGGCTCTTTGTGCACACTGAGCAATACACAGTGCACTAGTCAACCACAAAGCTTTACACAAGTTCACAGTGTGTCACTGCGGAAGTCATATACACAAAGGTTGCACCCTCTTAGATGATCTATAACCTGTAGCTACTCTGGCCTTTTAATGATGAGTTTTTCAACCACTGCTTTAAAGGATCAAGACATTTTTAGATCTCTTTATTAAAATGAGTTCTTGGCTAGAGATTCCACTGGATCTTGGTTGTTTCCTTCCGTTCTCTGTGGATCTTACTATTAGGACTTGGGGTGTCCAGCTCATATGTCTTGCATATATTGCTGTATATGATCCCCATCACTTGGTTGAGTTTCTTACTGTATTCTGTTCTTAGCAGCATGTCCTTCAGTCCTGCCTCTTCCAGCCATTGGTAGGATTGTCTTATATCATTCACCTGTGTTATCTGTAAGTGGTACATTCCAAGATATACATATATGATATACATGTCCCCTGTGTGGTTGAGGCACTTTCTCATCAGCTCACATTTGGGGTTCAATGTTTCTATGTATTCATAGATGTTTCATGTGTCAACTTGAACAATGCATTTTACACTTTGTAGCGTCCTTCCCTGTCTTTCACGTTGTAGTATAATCTTTGGATTTTGGATCTTGGATGGATCACTGCATGCAGTGTGAGGAGTTTTCTGACCTTGACCTTGAGGGCAGTTAGCCATTTTGCTTGTACTTCACTAGTTAGCATTTTTGGGCTTACTGTGCCCAGAGAGAGAGAGAGAGAGAGAGAGAGAGAGAGAGAGAGAGAGAGAGAGAGAGAGAGAGAGAGGAGATATATATATATATATATACTGGGAGAAACAGAGGGACACACAGAGAGAGTCTTTAGGTATGAAAATATGCTTACTGCTTTGCAGTCCATTTGTTCTCTCAATATGAAGAGTTTTAGTGAGTTGCCTAAATATTAATTCATCCACTCCACACATTTTATTTAACTAATTTGCTTTGACATGTTCAGCAGCAGCCCAACTGCTTGGACACACAAGAACTCACTGAAGCTAAGTATGTTTGGAAAAATCTTCAAAAAATCTTGAAAGTGTCACACGATTCGTCATCTTCCTCATGTCCTGATTTATTACATTTCTGGAACAAAAGAAGCAAGCTATTCCTCCATTTTGCTTGCCTCAATAAAGGCATGTTTTCAACCTTTAAGACTTCACCATCAGATTAAGCCACAGGTATGTTTAATTAGCTAGCTATGAGTAATGATACCTATTATTAGCTGTACATATCACTATTAATGAGGGGAAATGGAACAGAGGTCCATAACAGACAACTGCCTACGTAGTATTTAATTGGCAGTAATATTTTACCACAAATATCTGTAGTTGGTTTTTATTTTCATCCACCACTAGTTCTAATCAGTACACAAAGTAATTTGTTCATATATACTGATTTACAAATGTGAATCATTTGCACATAGACACTGTTTGAGTCATTTCAAGCGATTACATTTGGTCAGTCAAGTGTCACGGCTGGTTGGCTGGCTAGCAGGAGGGACACGCCCACTCCTGCTAGGGATCAAACCTCTTACCTGCCCCGCACACAATCTCTAGAATACGGATTAGTGTTCACCTGTTCCCTTATTGCTTCCACCTTTATTTAAACCTACAGATCCCAGGAGATGGGGCTGCACATTAGTGGTCCTACGACACTTCAGTCAAGAAGAGTCTCTGCATTTCCACTGAAGAAGATTACTATTTCTGTTTTGTGTTTTGTTAAGTGCATCCATCGTTGAAAGCCTGATGGAGAATAAAGAGCACTTTTTCGCAACCCTGCCTCTCGCGTCCTCTGAGCCGCCAACGTCACAGACGTTACAATTATCTTCTTCACTTTATCAAAAATAGCAATGCTGTCTGCGCACTGCTCAGTTAGTTTGTGTGTATGACCACATGCTAAGTATGAGCTATGGTAGGCCTAATTATTTTCTGCTTTTAATGTACAGGGTTGGAGAGCTCTTACTAAGGTACTATTGGTTTTAATATACCAGGAATTCTTCATTTCTATTAATTCTGTTTCTCTGTTCTAGATATTTTGCTTGTAGTTCACTAGCTAGCATTAATAATGTACAGAGAGAAAAAGAGGCTTCTCTTGAGATGCTGCAGCTTTATCAGTTCAAGACAATTTTCTATATTATGAACTGATATGATCACATTATCACAGCAGTGCTAGATTACTGCTCTTTCTTTTATGTATCTGGCAATTAACTGATTAAAGCACTGCTTGTTTTAAACATCCCTGTGTGCATGTCATTATTGAGGAAGCAGTCCTCAAGAAAAAAGGAGTAACATTACAGGTCTGGAAAATGTCTCCCTTTGCTGGTGAGAGACACATTGCAGCCAAACTCTACAGTATTTCTATGTTCTCAGTTAAAGTATAAGCATGTAGCTTCAATAACCATAAATTTAGTTGAATTCTATGTTTCAAACGTAAAGACCTACAGAATATAAGGGTGGCACTGTACTGTATGGTGATTATTGAAATATGATTTATTTATATTTTTTTTAACATCATCCAGCCTACTTCAAGATAAAATAGCTCATGAAAAATCATGATTATTTTTTTTTTTAAAGTTATAGAATCCAAAAATTTAATTAAAGGTTTTTGACACAGACAGGTGATGCAGTGATGCAGTGGATATGGTTGTATGGCTTTTGCAGGTGACATTAACCTGCACAGCTTAGTGAGTTTCCAAATATGTATGGGTCCATTCATTCTAGAATTTATGCTTTGTCTTAGCATATGGTTTGTCTTACTCTGGACTGCTGAGGGTATAAGGCCCTCCCAAATGAGCTCAGAATAAAACACATTAAAAACATTACCCCATATGTATCACGGTACGGCCCGTCCCCTCGAACATCTCCTCGTGTGTGTCTGTGTGTGTGTGTGTGTGTGTGTGTGTGTGTGTGTGTGTGTGTGTGTTTGTGTGTGTGAGTGTGTGTGTGTGTGTGTGTGTGTGTGTGTGTGTGTGTGTGTGTGTGTGAGTGTGTGTGTGTGTGTGTGTGTGTGTGTGTGTGTGTTCGTCAATTTGGCACGCCCTCCCTGTGTCTCACACCTGCTCCTCATTGTCATTAGTTTACGTGTCTCTGTTGTCGGTGTTTGACCCCATTAGCCTGCGTGCTACGTCGTGTATGTTATATGTGAAAATAAAACGTGTTTCTGTTTATGCGACTCGTCACACCACGGAACTCGTGCGCCCATCCCGAAGCCTCGTAGAGGCAGGAAGGAGGCAGCACCAGTGCCCACCCCAGAGACGGGAAAGGTGGCTGGAGCGCCTCCTGAGGCAGGACAGCAAAGGTAGCCGGCCCCCAAATCGACGAGGGGCGAGTCCCCACAGGCGGGTTGGACTGCAGGCCAGCCAACAACTGGGGCCCAGAGCTCTCGCTGGCGTACCTGGACGCGTTAATTTAAATAACGTTGTACCCGTCCCAGTCACTGTGTCTATCCTGTCATGTTGTTTGTACCAGTCATTTTGTCCCCTTTGGTTTCTGTGCCTGTTCCAGTTAGTGTGTCCGTCAATCTTCTTATTCTATACATATTCTAAATTCTATACAGTACATAGATACTTATAAAAGCTGAATTGAAACCTACTGATATGGCCAGTATACTGAATGCTATCATTTGAACTAAAAACTTAGAATTTTTGTTAAGTATCTTCAATCTATGTATCATTTTGTAGAAATTAGTACAAGAACATTTTTTCTGAAGTTTTCAAAGACTTTGTACAAAGCCTTGTCCTTTCAGAAAGTCATTATGTGCCTTAGCTGATGTACAGCATACATAAAGTCACATGTTGTGAAGCAGTGTACCAGACTAAGAAGCACCATGAAGGGCTCTCATTGCTGTTTGTGGCTAGCAGATGACCATTTTCTCATGCTTCAGCTTGGGTAAAAAAAACCTAATTTGCTCACTCACCGTGGATCTGCTGTGTAATAATATATGCTTGTTTCCTGTAGGTATTTGAAAAGGCACAAATAGCAGAACTATAAAAACCCATACTGTCCAAACCCCCGCAATCTATGAATACATTTTGTCCTAATTTGTTCTAATATTTTATTCACTATTATGAAATAAATATTTCATGCATTTTTCATTTTTATCTATCTATACAACAAACGTTTTCTTATTAACATATTTATTAAGAGGCTAAACATTTTTAAATAAGTATGAATAGTTATAGGAAAATGTCTTTTTTGCCGTATCTGTCTTTTTCATTGGGATGAGTTGAAAATCACAACCACATGAATAATTATTACATTTTTAAAAATGTTATTATTTTTTTATTTAGAGCAATCAATTCCTTTTATAGATAACATCATTCTCTGTAGCATGTGAGCTCCAGAATGAAGGACACTAACAGATATGAAGAGGCTGAGAGGTGAGAACATCTGTACGACAGCCCTCACAACACAACCCCATGCAAATGCAAGAACAACTTCTCACAGGTGTATCAGTATCACAATGTCTCAAAATGAGCTAAAACCAAATGAGTGAAACAATCAAAGGCAGAGAATAAAGAGAATATTACAGCACATAGTATTGTTGGACTCAAGGATCTTGAAAATTCAATTGTTTGTTACTAGTATCTACATGTAATCTTCCTTTAAACTGGCTTTTCAAATTTCATGAACTTCTGCCTTGCTATACAAAGCAATCACATTTTTATTGAATTTCCACTTTGCAAATGTCTCAGATTCCTTTAGACATCTGAGTGGTAAGACTAAAACTTTGACAAGTAGCCTATGGAACAACATAGATAAAAGTTCTGGTTAAAATTTTGGATAGAGTAGAGTATTACTTCTTCTGTAAAGAATTTCATATTCCTTCATTGTCTGAAACTTTAATACCAATGTTTGCTTAAAGACCAAGGAACCCTCAATCTCTTATCTTCTGCTAATTAAATTAATTTTACACTTCCATGTATGCAATATGAATACTGTTCCAAAGTCCAATAAATGACAAATTTTGTTCCAGCAAAATTTCATACCTTTCCTTGTAAAATGGGTGGCGCTTTTGTAAGGATTCTATAAGCTTTACTCTCAACAGCCGGAAAGTTGCTGCCCCTCTCATATTCTCTGCCTTCCTGCTTTCAAACCCTCTTTGAGTCTGAGCAACCTATACAGCTATCTATCTAGTAAAAGCCAAAGCTATCTAGCTATCAAGTAAAAGATGGAATGGTTATTCTAAGGACACACACATAGCTGTCCTGTTACACTTAAATGTTGATTTTAATGTTTGTACATGTGGATCAATATACCGTATTGATTATCTTGGGATAACAGACCTAAGTTTGATTTTATAGATTTTATAGATCAGATGATCCTTCACACGTTAGAGCATCATAGTTACACCACATCTGCATCTTGTCGAATAACAAGTTAATTCTAAATGTATCAAAGCAGGCTTCACTGACCTTTTAAAGATACTAAATACCCATATGTTTATTTGACACAAATGACCATATTTTGCACAAATAAAAACTGTGGCATCCTAAACCAAAGTCCTCATTTTTTCTTGATGGAAATTGTATGAGGAGACTGTTTCAGTTATATTGCACAACTCACAAATACTAATAGAACATAATTAAAACATTAATAACAGGAGTATATTATTGTGATATAATTTATGCAAGTGCCACTATGTCACTATGTACATTTAAGTACTGTAAGCATATAGCTAGGAAACCTGAAGAAGAAGAGACAGACCTCCACAGATGAATTTCCTGAAAGGTACTCACTTGTCTTTTATCACTGTTTTTCTTCAACAGGACTTCTGCTTGTATGGAACAAAGTGACAAACACTTTCCACATTCACTGTGTGTCTTATGTTCTGATCTATAATTATTTGCTGTTGGTGGATGAGAAGACAAATATCTGCAACATAAATGAGAATGTTTATCAAGCACATGTATGCAACAAATATTTTTGCATGCATTGCCTAAATATGTGTGTAGTTTCACTGACTTGTACCGATTCACCATGGAGAGAATCCTGTACAGCTGCATGGGTTCCTGGTGCAGTGGTCTCAACCACATGATCTCAACCACAGGAACTTACAAAGAGTGGTGAGGTCACGTGACCTCTTCACAGGCAAATGTAGTGGTTGGTGACATATTGCTCAAAAAGGACTGAGAGAAAACAATAAGCATATGCAAAATTTATTAAATACACATCACAATGCAATAAGGCCACTTGACTGAGAATTCATAAGACACAAGCTACTCAACTACTACAAACTTCCAGGGACTGATAATAGGACCAAAGCAAAATACACCATGCAAATTACTCCAAAGTCTCAAAGCAGTATACACTCCATACTACCAAAGGGAAAGATGCCCTAATAGTGCTCACCCATCATGTTCAGCATACACGAGGCCCCCACGACCCCCTCGTAGCACCATATCCACACAGCATGTACTGCTAGCACCAACTTATAGCACGCACTTAAATGTGAACCCCCACTTGTAGGACCCTGCCTGCTGTTCAACACAGATACAGCAAGACAGGACCCTATCTGACACTTTACCTGCCAAACCTTGTAAAGCCTAATGGGTGCGTGCACATGACAAGGATTACCCGTCTATGCATGAAACTTCACACTTACTCATGTGGAAGAGATGCGTATTTTTCATTTTACTGTAACATTACATTAATGTAACATCTTCCATCAGGCAGACACTTCACTGCTTAACCCCACACAGACTACTCTCATTAACTATAAAGCTTAACCCAATACAAACTACTGTCCTCAACCAATTACAATGATGTGTTTTATGCGGTCTATAATTTCCCAGAGGCCAGAGAAAACACGAATTATGTCTTCCTGAGGAATTTCTATATTGTCCAGATTCCATTGGCATCTTATCACTTAGTATATAAAAGAACATTTTCACTACTTTTGTTGCCACGTTTGTCACTAATGTTGTTAGAAACACTGACAAATTTACACATTTCCAAGATGCAAAATAAAGAGCAAAAGTAAATTAGTGTTTAATAAAACCATTTTCTTGCTTTATCTGGCATTTATGAAGTGGAGCTGTGATGTTCTACTACTGTTTTCTGACTTCTGTTTCAGTTCTGAGAACATCACATCAGTGCCCTCCCTGGTCTTCTCTAACAGAGCACAACACACATGCATTAGCTTTCACCACAAAAAAACAAGGTATATATATTTCATACACAAGCCCATCGCCCCACCTGTTTGTTTTGGTTTCTTCTTGGATTTCATTTTAATTTGAGCATAAGTCACATCACTGGGTCCTGCACCAGCATCTATTAAAGAGAAAACAAACTTCTTTCCCTCATTTTCATTCTAATTTCATAATCTTTTAAAGCTGCAACATGTAAATTAGTGGAATTACTGAGTCCAGAGGAGAAATAAATACACTGTAAAGCTTAAAATATTCCAAAGTCATAGCAGTCAGATCAGATTTGGTGGGAATCTTTTGGTCCTTATCACATGCACATGCTGTGTACTGACAGCTTTGAGTGAGAAAAATGAGAGGCTTGAGTGAGAGGAGTGAGATGTTTTAGTGAGAGAAGTGAGAGGAGTGAGATGTTTTAGTGAGAGAAGTGAGAGGAGTGAGATGTTTTAGTGAGAGGAGTGAGATGTTTTAGTGAGAGAAGTGAGAGGAGTGAGATGTTTTAGTGAGAGGAGTGAGATGTTTTAGTGAGAGAGGTGAGAGGAGTGAGATGTTTTAGTGAGAGGAGTGAGATGTTTTAGTGAGAAAAGTGAGAGGAGTGAGATGTTTTAGTGAGAGGAGTGAGAGGAGTGAGAGGTTTTAGTGAGAGGAGTGAAATATATTTCAGAGAGAGGATGTGAAAGGAGTAAATTGCTTGAATGGGAGGGATGAAAGGTTTGCTTTGGTGAAAGGTTACTTTCTTTACAAATGTTTGCAAAGTCCATGTTTGAGTTTCAGACTAAAACAGCACATTTTAGTCTGAAATGTATAGTGACAAATATACTAACAAAGAGGATCACGTAATATTTATACATTGATTTCCAACACTACAGGACAAATGTTTATGGTCAAACTCATCCCAAACCAACACTATAGGGTTCTGATCAGGTGATTGTGGGGTACCTTTTGTCATAGCACCACAAACACAATTACATCATCTCCCAAATGTTTCACAATGCAGACCACACATGCTGCCATCTGACCAAAGAGCAGATTTCCAGTGTTCTAGTGTGCATTGGCTGCGTTCTTTTGCCCAAGACCTGCTAGCTGCTAGAGATCAGTAAAGCATGTATTTCAGATGAAATCTGTGTTGCTGTTAACTGGTGATTTATTAGGCTAATGATTTTAATATGCTTGTCCTTTTCAGTAGAGGTACCTTCCTTTCCTGGGGTATCTGCATAGGAGGCAGTTTCATTGCAGCAATTGGTGGTTTTGGCCACTGCATTTATTAAAAAAAAAACAAAAAACAAAAAAACAAACAAACAAAAAAAAAAAACAAAACAAAAAAACTTTCAGAGGTTTTGCTATTTTCCTAACTGACTAGCCATTACTTTTTAGATTAATTATGGTTTGACTTTGTCTTTGCTTAGTTCAATGTAAGATTTTGGCCAAATAAATACCTTGGTATCTACTTTACCTTGCTAAATATAAATAATTATCTCTGGTATTTAGACTAAGGACGGTTTTGAGAATTTAGAGCATTTCTGTTACCTTTGTATTCTTATAAACTGTTGTATTTTTGGTAGGTGTGTACAAACAGATACTGTACATCAAGTGTGACTGATACCGGCATCAAACAGACATTACGGCAAATAATCTGTCAACAATCATTAAATGAACTATAACCTTGGGTTACAGTTATTGATGATGGTCAAAAACATGTATTAACATTATAGTAGTCATGTGAACCTTATAGCTCATAAAACAAGGACAAATTCCAAACATCCAACAACTGATGGTATATTTGTATCTTTAAGTCTGCAAGATACAATCTGTTAGTTTCTGTCCAACTCTCTCTCTTACACACACACACACACACACACACACACACACACACACACACACACACACACACACACACACACACACACACACACAAGATTGTAGTAAAATTGTTGATATTGGTCTTTATTCCTTTATTTTGGGTTTTTTTGCTTTAAACCTTTGAGTAAACCACAACACTTGACCCATACCTAGTATCATCTGTTTATAATAATAATAATAATAATAATAATAATAATAATAATAATAGAGTTCATAATTTAGGGTGGTACTGTATGGAAAAAAGAGACAGTGTTAAGTGTCTCTCCATTCAGTCTTGTGTTCTTTTAAAATAATTTGTATTAAGTGGTATGTACCTTTACTGTGAAGTTTCAAGTTTTTCAGTTCTTTTTTTGAAAAAGTTCCATCAGTTGGGTCTGTTAATGTATTATCTGACATTAACATCAGATGTTCTTACCATTTCCTATGTGTTTTATTTTATTATTCACAGCATATACATACGTGTCATTGTTGGATGAAGCAGTAAAATCATTACAATCATTAAAATCATTACATTAAAGTAGTAAATCTATTTGAGATGAACTATACCTGTAATCCTGTTACCAACATTGGCATAAATCAGATCACCTCCTATTAAAGAGGAAAGAAGGCCGTGTAAATAAAAGTGTTCATTTGAACAAAAAGCTGGTGGGTTCAGCGAAAACAGACCA
The DNA here is from genome assembly GCF_041902795.1 of Electrophorus electricus. Taxonomy (NCBI): domain Eukaryota; kingdom Metazoa; phylum Chordata; class Actinopteri; order Gymnotiformes; family Gymnotidae; genus Electrophorus; species Electrophorus electricus. The sequence goes on from NC_137509.1 coordinate 4,637,393, forward strand.
ATCTGCTTGCAGCAGTGAGGTTCCTGAAAGAGAGCTCCCAGGCCCAGTCCAACTCTGCGGACCTCTGGCCCGTGGTCTGGCTAGTGTTCTCCTGACGTCCAGTAGGGGCAGACAGAGATCTTGTACCTCCTCACACAGTAAAGCAGTTGCAACGTTAATAGGATCACTTTTCACTTTCATTTAACAGTTCATGGAAAAGGGATAAAAATACTTTTTATGCTGTAAATTGACAATGTTTCTGGCAGCAAGAGCACAATCACCATGGTGTACATAAGTACTTTGTCTTTAAATAGTCTGTGTATAACTGTCATATGCTACAGATAAATGGATGCTTTCAAACCTTTGTTCTTGTAGCTCAGGAACAGGATAAGTATGATAATGAGCAACAAGGTTAAACTGATTCCCACAGCTGGTCCAACTATTACACCATTGGATCCAGGACTTAAGACTGTGGAAGCAGTGACATAAGTTTGAATTTACATTCAGAGCACTTTATGCTTACTGAAATAATGTAAAATAAATCAAAACTCATGAAATTTATTTCTCACCTCTGACTGAGACCCAGCTCTGCGGTGATGCTCTTCTTTCTGGGTATTCACAGCAGTAGAGACCCTCATCTGATTTTGAGATGACATGGATGGTTATCTGTCCTGTGGTCTGGTTCCAAAAGAGTGATCCATCTTTATAGAAGTAAGATATGAGGTTAGAAGATGTTTTGTTCAATAAACATCGTAGAGTCAGAGAATCTCCCTCAGTCACAGGATGTACAGGACTGTCTAGGATCACATCACCATCTGTAAAAGAGACGCAGAAAACACAAAACGTGGAAAATACACACAAGTATTTTCACATGCATGAAATATTATTCATCTAATTCTACAAACAAATATAGTAGAATTATTATATTCTATCACTAATCCTATATTTCATGAGGAAAAATTTACTGGAGACCCACCATGCACTGTGATGTTGACAGGTTTACTGCTCCCTCCAGATTTAGACTGACACCAGTACACTCCAGTATGGGCTGTGGAGAGAGAGCTGATGTTGCATGTAGAGCTTGTAACTGATCTCCTGTCTGATGGACAGTCTGACACACTCCTATCTTGTGAGTACTGCATGACTCTCCATGTAGTAGAGTTCCTCTGGTCCTCACAGCTCAGTGAGAGAGAGTGACCACTGAAGTGTTGAGTTCTGTTAGGAATGATGATCAGAGAGACTAGAGAAGACACACCTGCCAAATCAGACAAATCAAATGTTGCACAATACTGTTAAACTAATGCCACATACATGAACTGTTCACTGTACTACAGGAAAACTGATAGTTTAACTGAAAGAAAATACTCAGACATTCATACTCTACAGTACTTTAAAATAACAAAATGATGGTATTTCTGTATTTAACCACCTTACCCCTAAACAAACCCTGTACGCACCTGAGCTCAGTTCTCATCTCCTCACACACTCTCTATTCACTCTGAGCCTTTTTGCAGTCCTTAATTCTACAGCTTTTTCTTAACACTGTAATGTTAACTGCATTGTCTTCTTAACACTGTATTGTTAACTGCATTGTCTTCTCAACACTGTATTGTTAACTGCATTGTCTTCATACACTGTATTGTTAACTGCATTGTCTTCATACAGTGCAATGTTAGCTGTATTGTATTCTTATGACTGTAATGTTAACTGTATTGTCTTCTTAACACTGTAATGTTAATTGTATTGTCTTCTTAACACTGTAATGTTAGCTGTATTGTCTTCTTAACACTGTAATGTTAGCTGTATTGTCTTCTTAACACTGTAATGTTAACTGTATTCTCTTCTTAATACTGTAATGTTAGCTGTATTGTATTCTTAACACTGTAATGTTAACTGCATTGTCTTCATACAGTGTAATGTTAGCTGTATTGTCTTCTTATGACTGTAATGTTAACTGTATTGTCTTCTTAACACTGTAATGTTAACTGTATTGTCTTCTTATGACTGTAATGTTAACTGTATTGTCTTCTTAACACTGTAATGTTAGCTGTATTGTATTCTTAACACTGTAATGTTAGCTGTATTGTCTTCTTAACACTGTAATGTTAACTGTATTGTATTCTTAACACTGTGATGTTAGCTGTATTGTCTTCTTAACACTGTAATGTTAACTGTATTGTATTCTTAACACTGTAATGTTAGCTGTATTGTCTTCTTAACACTGTAATGTTAACTGTATTGTCTTCTTAACACTGTAATGTTAGCTGTATTGTCTTCTTAACACTGTAATGTTAACTGCATTGTCTTCTTAACTCTATTGTTCCAGTGTAAAAGCAGCAGTCCTCCCTCACTCATGCAGGTGCTGCCTTGTACATGATGTCACTGGGAGATCCTGCTTGTTTCTGTAGCTGGAATTCAGTGAAGCCTCTCACACTGTCTATGTAGTTTACTAAGAGTGTGCAGATATCAGCCTTTGAGCCAAAACCAGCCTTGTGCCACCTCTGTTATCTGCATGTTGTTTATATGTTCAGCTGTATATAGTATCACTATCGCAGAAACTCCCTTACCAGTAATGTTTACCCAGAGCGCATCACTGTAGTGTGTGTAGTAGACTGGATTTCCTCTGCCAGCTCTACACCAGTACTGGCCTCCATCAGAAAGCTTCACTGCACTGATGGTGTAGGAGCGTGTTGCAGTGTCGGTCTCATTCTCAGGGTTCTGTGTGTGTTTGGACCAGTGAAAGCTCCATCCAGCAGACTGCTCCAGCTTACAGTACAGAGTCACTGGGTTTCCCATCAGTGCAGCTCCTTGAGGGCTAGATGTGAGTTCAGGTTTAGGTTTCACTGCTGATGGAAATGAAACAAACGGTTCAGGTCATAAATTAAGTTCACATGCTGCTTCCAGACGCTTTACCACAGTCATTATATAACAGAGTGACACAATCTATTAGGATGTAACATCTCAGCCAAAGTGCTGATACAGATCTGATCTCATGGTGACCTGAGGCTGATAGTGGAGGTAACTCAGACTGATGGACTGCAGATATTTGGTGTCATCTGTAGTCATATTATGTTGTGGTTAATAATAACTAAAGAGTTGAACACACTCACCTGGTACAGTCAGTCTAACAGCATCACTGGTGTGGGAGTAGCGGGATCCTCCTGCCTCTGTTCCTCTACAGGTGTAGTTACCTGTATGAGACTCTTCAGCACCACTGATTGTGTACACCTGTTCTCTGCTGACAGGACTGAGTGAACCCTCTTCATTCCAGCTGTACCGCCACATAGAGACACCTCTTCTCTGTATGTTACATCTGAGAGTGACAGTCTCTCCCTCAAATACCTGTGGATCAGGCTTTATGGAGGCCACAGCTTTTGGTCTTGCTGTGGAAAGATCATCAAATCCACTGAATAATTGCTTCTTTTAATGAAGTTGTTTTTATGTATATGCACAGAAAGAAGGTTATTTCTAAACTGTTACTAAAACAAATAATATGTAACAGTAGATAAGCATGAATATTTTCTCAAATTGTGAAAATGACAAATAAATGTTGTAAATAACCTCCCCAAATTGCATTAGGCACTACTAATATAAACAAGAGGGGGTGTTGATTTCCAGTAAAATTATTCATCTCAAATTTCAGCCAATGATATTATTCATCTAATATCTAAGCACAATGGTTAACATGGAAATGTTAAGGCCACATCAAGATCTGTTTACAAATGTGACAAAGGTGGGGCAGATGGTGGAGAAAGTTTTTGGGGTGCGTGATAAAATGAAATACAGCATATAGGAATTTCAGGTACACAAGTTAATACAATCTGATATTGTAAGGGTTGGCAGCAGGCCGAGGCCCCCTCCGGCCACCAGAGGGAGGCCTCGAGTCAGGCACACTACTAATCAGGCTGGGCTACACCTATATAAACTCAGTGACCCAGTCACTCAGTGTGGGGTCTTTGCTAAAGTGTTGAGCCAAGCTCCTAGCCGGTAACCTTTGTGTATTGAGGTCTGTGAGCCCTTGTGCTGCACCTCTCTTCAGCTCTGCGAGGGTGTCTTTGTTATTACACGTCCCCTCCCCTCTCCAGTTTTCCCTCTCAAGTCTGTCTCTCTCCCAGGGCTCTCCTTAGCCATTAAAGTTCCTCCCTGTTTTCTGGTTTTGTTTGGGAAGGTTAAGTTTGGTTTTCCCCAGGTCATCGAGGTTGCCGTTCTTCCCGTGTTGTGCTTTGTTCTCCCTTATTCCATGCTTGGTGTGGTGTTTAGTTTTTCCTCTCATTTTGCCTGTTCTAAGATCTAACTGTTTTGCACACGGGCCACCATCATTAAAGCGTGGTAGCTCACCCAGTAGACTGTTGGTGTCATCTGATCTGGGTCTGAGCCCCATTATAGATATTCACTTGAGAATAACTAAGGAGTCATTAACTGACCTCTCAAATGGCATTTTCAGTTGCTGTTAACTTTCACAAGCTGAATGCAACCTGACCCAAAAGAATGGTACTAGTAAATAATGAAAGGTTTTATGTCAATTTATGTTTCACATTCTGTGCCCCTCTGTACTCATCTCTGTACTGTGCTTATCTCTGTACTTATTCTAAAAAGTGCCAGTGGAGCAGCAAGGGATGCAGATAAATAAACTCTGTAGTAAATCATCATCATAAATTACCAAGCATTACTAAACAAGTATTTATGTCTGATGAGGGGGGATGAATCTGGCCTAAAACTCCACAAACACTGTAGCAGGAAAGGAAAACTAGCAGGTTTTATCACAGTGTGATGATAAATGGAATGGATGAGCCCTTCACAATTAAATCATTTATAAAGAAATAAAGTTTATAAAGTTTGCTCACTTTACCTATTATAAGATGAAAATTAAAATGATTAAAACCAACAACTGTAAATAAGATATTTTCTCAGTTTGATCACATTAAGGTTAATAGAGTGACTCCATTGTAAGGAAGTGTGTGTCTAATCACTCTCTCACTACAAAGGTACTGACTGCATGGTGAGATGAGGCTGAGTATTGATTTACTGAATATTGATCACACTCATTCCTCTAATGCCATTGCTCTCATTTAAATAATTTATGAAGAAATATTTAGGTTTGTGAATTGTTTGGTGTTTTTTTATTTTTTGCCTATAATACAGGAAATATTAAAATAATTAAAACAAAGCTTAAAAAGTTAAGAGAGTGACTCCATTGTACGAACGTGTGTGTCTATGTAACGGCCCGAGTGCCGCAGGATGAACATATCGGCACTAAGAGAAAACCAGGTAGGTGTCCACAGACAACAGGTTACAAACAATAATGTAGTTGAACATAATCAAACATGAACATGATCAACGACGGGCAACCCTGCACTCTCCTGCAACAGTTTAAATACACGCAGACATTAGACACGGAAGCCGGTAGAGGTGTGCGAACATGGTCATGGAGAATAAAGACTTTCACTCCAACTTTCACTAGCTAATTGCCCCTACATCACATGTTCATTAGTCAGTATTAACCTCTCTGATCAACTATTTACTATGTTTCAGGCAGTCAGTAAAATAATCATAAATTATGTTTATTTTAAATGTATATATTCTATGAAGTTTCAATATTAAATGAATTTTAGTAATAAAGTCTAATGTTATTTAAAATATATTTGGAATGAAGGTTTTTAAAACACAAAGACCTTCATGACTGTACTGTGAATTCCCTTTCGTAGACAAAGAGTTAAAATGCTAATCTTATGCTCACTGAAAATACTCTTCTTATTTTAACTTCAGAACAAATGAGAAACATTGAGCTCAGAATGTCACTGCCAGAATGCTTACATATACCAGGATGAGAGATCACATATACATCATGTATGTTTAAAACATGTCAATATTGCATTATTATTACTGGAGAATTTTAAGAATCTTATTCATCTGCATATTTGGAAGTTGTTCCCGGTTTCAGTCCACCCTCTTTGTGTATCTGTGCATGTGATTACCTGTCTCTGAGTCTACAACTTCACTTTCAGTTGTTTGGTCACTACTGACGAGAGGTTTCGGATCTGAAACCAAGAGACAATGGAGGAAAGCTGAAGTGTGCTAAGTTGCGAACTCTGGTGAGGAAGGCGGACCCCGACTCTCATGCATGAGTTCTGAGTGGCTCCCACCTGGCACCTGTATATTATGAGGTGAGAGTTCATTCTACCTGTATATTATGGGATGTGAGTTCATTCTACCTGTATATTATGGGGTGAGAGTTCATTCTACCTGTATATTATGGGATGTGAGTTCATTCTACCTGTATATTATGGGATGTGAGTTCATTCTACCTGTATATTATGGGATGTGAGTTCATTCTACCTGTATATTATGGGGTGAGAGTTCATTCTACCTGTATATTATGGGGTGAGAGTTCATTCTACCTGTATATTATGGGATGTGAGTTCATTCTACCTGTATATTATGGGATGTGAGTTCATTCTACCTGTATATTATGGGGTGAGAGTTCATTCTACCTGTATATTATGGGGTGAGAGTTCATTCTACCTGTATATTATGGGATGTGAGTTCATTCTACCTGTATATTATGAGGTGAGAGTTCATTCTACCTGTATATTATGGGATGTGAGTTCATTCTACCTGTATATTATGGGGTGAGAGTTCATTCTACCTGTATATTATGGGGTGAGAGTTCATTCTACCTGTATATTATGGGATGTGAGTTCATTCTACCTGTATATTATGGGATGTGAGTTCATTCTACCTGTATATTATGGGATGTGAGTTCATTCTACCTGTATATTATGGGGTGAGAGTTCATTCTACCTGTATATTATGGGGTGAGAGTTCATTCTACCTGTATATTATGGGGTGAGAGTTCATTCTACCTGTATATTATGGGATGTGAGTTCATTCTACCTGTATATTATGGGATGTGAGTTCATTCTACCTGTATATTATGGGGTGAGAGTTCATTCTACCTGTATATTATGGGGTGAGAGTTCATTCTACCTGTATATTATGGGATATGAGTTCATTCTACCTGTATATTATGGGGTGAGAGTTCATTCTACCTGTATGTTATTGGGTGAAAGTTCCTTCTACCTGTATATTATGGGATGTGAGTTCATTCTACCTGTATATTATGGGATGTGAGTTAATTCTACCTGTATATTATGGGGTGAGAGTTCATTCTACCTGTATATTATGGGATATGAGTTCATTCTACCTGTATATTATTGGGTGAAAGTTCCTTCTACCTGTGCTGAAAGAACATCTTAGAGAAGTGGTGAGAGAGCTGCTCTGACAGATCTGTGAGGGCTGTAGGAAACAGACCAGCAGAACGAGCTGCTGCTCCTGGGAAACAGGTTTCGCTTCACAACCCTCAGCACCAAAAAGGACTCAAGTTAAGGAGTAAGTGGGAGCTGAGAGTTCAGGTAGGGTGCTTCAGTATGAAGACTGGCTACCAGGGTGCTTCAGTATGAAGACTGGCTACCAGGGTGCTTCAGTATGAAGACTGGCTACCAGGGTGCTTCAGTATGAAGACTGGCTACCACGGTGCTTCAGTGTCTGTTAGATTAAACCTCAGGCTGTTCTGAGAGGCTGTTACACTTGATATTCAGGGTACATCAAGTCTTGTTTAAATAGCTGATATGCACACATGGATATACTGGTGTGTTAACATTTTGTTATTGTTACTGCTGTTTGTCAGCTGATTCTAAATGGATGAGCTAAACAGACCCAGAAACTCACACTGGCTCATATTATTCTTTTGCACATGTTTTGGAGGATTTTCTGTTCCTGTCTACCCTCTTCATGTATGTCTGTGCCTGGCATTACTTTTGTACTTCTCTTTCAGTTTCTGCCTTAGTATGGAGCTTGTGGCTATTTGCCAGTAAGTGTGAGGTATGTGTAATAAAGAGCAAAGACTCTGTTTCCTGTCTCTGAGTGGGTCTGCTTGCCATATGGCCACTACAACATTGAATGTAACTGCAATATTTCAATATATCTTTGGTGGTTGCAGGTTTTCATTCCAACCAAGGAGCAAACACATTGCTATTACACTCAACCAGCTGGTTTCAGTCTTCATTAAGTGGATTAATCATATTGGGAGTGGTCATTTTAGCTGTGTGCACTACCTTCAATGCACTTAACATCTGCAGACCCACTGGCCCGGGTGAATAAAACTGCCCACCTCTAAACGAAATGAAGATATGAGTATGAATCACCTTGAGCTTGTACAATGCAGATGAGCAGAAGTAGCACTAGAAATGTGGAGGAGTAAACAACAGTATGTATTAATATGAAATATTCACTTCTATCACAAGCTCCAAGTGTCTAGAAAAGCTGAATTTGACGAAGTTTCACAGAATCTGTATTAATGCTGTTTCAAACACTATGCTACATTATTCTCAGGTCCACATGTAAACTTATCCAAATCAATACTTGTTCATTTTGTACCCTGTTTTATCTGTTATCCTGTCAGTCACTCTTGTGAACAGAAATGTCTTCCAGGAACAGACTAAGTAACACCAATTTTTGAATATTTGTCACTAATGCATGATTAAAGTCCTGAAAACATTAACATACAAATGTACCAATATAAAAATATGCCAACAGATAAATCAAACACCTGATATAATCAATAAGTAACATTACAATCCAAATCTTTTCATTCAGCACTAGAACAAATCAGTTGGTCCTTATATTTCTTGAATAAAAACATGTCAAAAGTACCTTAAACTGAAACTCTCTACACTGACTTCAGCATAAAAATAACTTAAAATCCAGCTGAGCTACAAAGCTTGATTTAACCACACAGAACTTGATTACTCAGGATCCTCAGGCTACATATTAACAACATATTAGCATTCACTCTAATAATAACATAATAATGCCATAATTCACTCACAGAGCAGCACAGAGAGAGGACAGAAGTCCATACTGTCCTGCTAGCGACTGACTGACAGAATGAGAAATAATGAGCATTAAAGTCTCAGCACTTCCTGTTTTCTTACAGTTAGAGACAGAGAGGTGCAGATGAAAATTCACACATTTCTCATTTTTAGGAAATCTTATTCAAGTTACATTTGAGTACTGCAACATTAGCATATATAAAATATAAGCAATTGCTACTTCAGCAACTACTTCAATCCTTTCCAATAAATAAATAAGTGGTTCATCTTATTAAATGCAGGGCATACATTTTTGGAGATTATTAAATGAAGTCAGTCATCTACAGTACCTTACAGTCTGATACAGTAACAAAGTCAACTGGTCAATTAAAAACAGAACTGGCAAATTAGGGATTAATATAATTGCATATACTAAATACAAGTCAAGTAATGGCCATCTTCATGCACAGTACTTTGAAATCAGTGCTAAAATGTAGAATCCTAAAACTACATGTCCAAACATGGTGGTGAGGAGCAATAGCAACAGTAAGTTGCAGAGGAGGTACGGAGTGAACTGTTGCTGGCTCTGCATGTGTAGTGAGAAGGTTCTGACACCTCTAGTGACACCTCTAGTGTCGTGTCAGAGTGTGAAATGTCGTAGTATAAAATCAGTGTTTAAATATGTTGTGTTCATGGGGTTAAACTCTAAACTGCTTGTTGCTTTTACCCATAGAATTGTTAAAATGAGGTGTGAAATAAACTTTATCTATCCAGCTCCATCTGTCCTTACTGCGGTGTTCACCATGGAGATGCATGCTGGGACTGAGTGCTGCTGTGTGTCTCTGTTCTCTGTCCTTTACCTGGTGAGTTGGTGCTGAGGACCAGCATGTTGGTAAACTGAGACTGGCCAGTATGTAGGTGACAGTCTGGACTACCAAAACTATTTCAGGGTTGTATCCTTTTATTCCATAATGTGTAACTTTATATACAGGTATCTGAAGTTTAAAAAATAGATCAATTTAAAGAAGTCATTCACTGTGTTTCAGTTCCATCTCTGCTAGACCAAAATAGAACCTAAACCACATCCTCTTATAAAACAGTATGTCTCTGTCCAACATGTGAATGTGGTATGTAAGTTTGGATGATGTGCTTGTAACTTTAACTAAATTGGCCATGGGTGCTTTTTTGTAAAGTTATAAACACAAATATATTAATACACGTATTGGATGGTGGAATGCTTTTGTGTTCATGTCACTGATGACTTCACTGATTATCTCACTTGTGCACATCGGTCATGGTGCACTGAGCTTGCTGTGCTGACCTGCCTCTAATAAGTAAGACACTATAGTGTTCTCAAATATTACTGGTTGAAATAACAACAGGTAAAATTAGTGAACCATTGGTTGCTCTGCCACTCTGTATGCTTCCCATCCCCAGACCAGAAGCCACAAACTGCTAAATCAAGGTTAACCTCCCCACAAACGACTAGCCACTGGTTTCCAGTCACTTCCCCATTACTGATTTGTAGCCTAGTTCTTTCTGTATCAGTGTTCAGAGAAATACAACTGCACAACAGGAGGCTTTTTAGATGTCTGTTGAAGGCATCATTATGGCTGTAAGAACTGCTTCTGTGTCCTACACATCTGCAGAAACGTTCGTGCCACCACACACTACAAAAAGGGAGCCATTATGCCGACTGCCTCTCCTCCAGTGCACTACATTTTTGTTCTATTACTCCTCTTCCCTGCCCCAGCTCATATCCTTTTATCTCCATCACCTGTGCCTCATTCCCAGACTCATTTACCCGCAGGTATACACTCCTCATTCATCTTCACCAGTTTTACCAAGTCTTTAAAGTAGGGCACTCAGTTACTGAGCTGTATCCAACTATTCTTGCCTGTTGTCTCCCTGGAACGTGGAGGAACATGGAACACAACTAGAGATTCTTTGTCCAGACTCTGTTCTGTGAAGTTCCTCTACAGCGGTAATGCATGTCCATGTCCTGTCAGAGATGAGGGTTATAAAACCACAATGTTCACTGTGGTCCTGCCCCACCACAAATGGTCAACTCTTATTCTGGACTGTATCAATATCAATATTCTACCATATACAAATTGGAAAAATGTGAAGCTCAGCTCCTTATACAGCATTATATAACATAATATCATAATATCATAACATAAATCCTAAATTTGTCCATTTTAAAAGTTAAACCTGACATACCAGGCTGTCTTAGCAATAAAGAAGTTTATAAAATTGGTTATCCACATTCTCATAACTTGCACTGTGGTATACAATAGCTCATTCTCTGCCCAAATGACTTATTTATTACAATTAAGATACATGTTTAACTTTCATCTGCACCTGTTTCTGGTGTTGGCTGCAAGTGGGATTGGGGTAATTAAAAACAGAAACCTCTACATGTGATACTGAAACATGATGCTGCATTAGCTACATGGACATCTGCACAGTCAGTGAAAAGTCCATTCTTTGCCTATTTGCTCATGTATGTGGGTTCAGACACCTTGTTGTGCTGGCAAAATACAGGAGATGTCACAGAAGCTACACATGGTGTGAATGTGCATGTGTAGCTGTTTTAGTTTTGTCTTCAGTGAGAAACTGAATGAAAAAGCAAAACTGCTCCTCCTCTTTTTCAGTGACTAAACCCAGAGAGCTCTCTTAACACTCTCTTTATTAGTAAGTGTAAAACCTTGCCAAAAGAATTACAGCTCTTTGTTCAAGAACACAAATGGCAACATTTCTGTAAGGGTTGGTGCCAGGGGGAGTCTTTGAGTCAGGCACATGACCAATCAGGTTTGATGCCCAACAGCTGTGCTAGGTCTATATAAGCCCAGTGACCCTCTCACTCATCCTTTGCTAAAGTGTTGAGCCAAGGTCCTAGCTGGTAACTGCATATTGAGGTCTGTGCTACACCTTGTTAGACATTGGAGCCTTTCTGTCTTCAGGCACCCAATGAAAGGTCTCTGCTTATCAGCATGCCTCACTTTTCCCGTCATCCCCTAGATTTAGAGAGTAGATTTAGGACATATGTACACTCTGTACTTTCCTCAATAAAGTGGGACTCTCTTGATTCACTACCTTGGTGTCAATGTCTCTTGACTTCCCCAGATTGATCCGGCTAAAGAGGACGGAGGGCAGAGGGTAACTTGGAGATTGAACCTGAAGGACTGGTCACTTTGAACCAGGAACACATGCAGCAATCAAACATAGCACATAACACTTTGCTGAGCTCCACCCCATCACATGTTATTTGGTAATGATTTATGTTTTATAAAGAGTCAAATTCTAGTTGTAATGAGTAAAACTTGACATTACATTACACTGTTTTTTCCCCCGTTTGAGATTCCACCCTATTCCTCACCGGGTTTCCAGGCCAACTGCTTCGGCTATCTAACGGCCCATCCCAGAAGAGGAAAGGAGGAAGAGAAGGGAGACTGGTTTGTTAGTTTGGAGTTTGTTGGGCTGTGATTGAAATTGACTTTTTATGTATGACCTAGAGAGAGATTGTATAAAGAGCATCAGTATTGTTTGTTTGGTACTTTGGTGTTGGATACTGGTGGTAGGGAGTGACTGCCATTTTTGTTGGGTGTGGGTTTTGCCTCTGTTTGTGTTAGGAAGGTCTGTTGTATGTTTCTTTTGTTTGGTAGGATTATTTAGTGTGTGTTTTTCAATAGTGAGGGTTTTGTTTGTTTTGGCCTGGGTCACTCCTGAAGGAATTGCACCAGTAAGGTTATTTGTAAATATCCCCCAAAAAATACACAAAAAAAGGAGACTTCCATTTATGCTTCTGTTTATTTTTTTTGTTGTTCATTTGTTTTTTCTTTTCACTTACATTCCATTAGCTGTTCACATTTTTATTTTTCCTTATGACCTCACAGCCTAGATGGGGTCGTAACAAAAACAAATGCCAGTTCTTACACTGTTAATGAAAACTTACATGCAATGCAAATTTGCAGGCACACAAGATACTGAAAGAGCAGCTCGGTGGAAATGGAGCAGAGGATATAAAACTCAGACAAAGCTAAAAAGAGAGAAAAGACAAAGTAGAATCAGCAACAAGTCAAATAAAAACAAAAGATAAGAGAAACAGAAAATAAAGTCAGAAGGTGAAGAGGCAGTAAGTAATTATGACAAACAGCAACAATGATGTTAAAATTCACAGGATGTGTGAAGGACATATTTGTAAGAGATATAAAGACATGGTGTGTAAGATAAAATAGCAAGAACATGTTTAACATTAACTGAAGCTTCAATCTGGAACTACAGTAACAGCACCACAATCCCATTACTAGAGCTGCAATTAATGCCGGGTTTTTATAAAAGATGACGATCCAGAATGGGAGGTCTTCTTACATGTTTCTCATAGTGTTGTGGGAAAGGAGACCTCGCAGATTGAATGATTCCTATGCAGAGGTTTATAACACACTGGATCCAAATCTTGTTGAAGAAACATTATTCAGCATTATATTGGAAATATAATTTCCAATATAATTTCCTTAAACAGACGTTTCAGCCTCTATCACTTTATAAATTCAGTTATTTTTAGTAGTCAATTTCATTCAATGAACTATTTCTGAAGTTTGGTAAATAGATGTTCAGGATATTGAGAGTTACTTTCAGCTCTGTAGCATTTCACTGCCAAAACAATGGACACTAGCAGATATGGAGAGGTTGCCAGTAGACTAGTGAGGAGTCTGAGGACTGAGAATGGGGCTTCACACACACACAGTTAAATGTAGCATTGTCGCATTGTCAAAAGTGGCCAGCAATCATGAGTGGTGGTCCGTACAACAGTGCTGTGTAAAACATTAGCAGCAGTGCAGCATACATCATGCAATGTAAGCACTACTATGTCAGCATGATGCAGGTGAAGTAGCATGTTAACATGATTAATATTAACATTGCACACATACACTCATTTTACAAGATAATCTTAAATCTTTATAATTTGTGGTGTCCTGGTGGATTGGTTCAGGATGTTATTCACTTTACAGACTGTTTCTATCTATGGGGTCTGAACTTTCTGTAGACTTCAAAGACATTTCAAACCAGTTGTTCCACTAAAGTGGGTAATGAGCTTGTTTTCTGTTCTGGAGACAACAAATCTAAAACATGTCTTATTAAATATTAAAATATTTAAGATGTCAAAATTCTGAATTTGGAAAAAAAAGTATTACTTTATACAGTCACATTTCTAATATAAGGCAACAGACAGTCCAGTTTGTGAAGCATGCAAGGAATCTGTAGCTTGAATAAATTCAAAGAAACTTCCATTGTACATAAATGAAGTCGTTATACAGGTGTATTACATCCATTAATTGCCAAGGTTAGCTAGCTAATGTTATTTGCATATGTAACTTATGTTGGTTTGTTTTAGGTCTGTGGATGCATATATTCTGTGTGCAAGTGTAGATTCAGTTAAATTTGTCAAAGAACTGCACTTTTTTTTAAGTCATCTTAGGGTGTTATAACTATCTAAACCCGCTCTCGTCATCCTGCAGTAATCCTGCTCCTCAGATGTTATCACCGTGCTCTGTATCTAACTGCTTCATGTTCCTATATCATCCTCACAGATTTTTCATCCACAAATATGTATTTAAGAACTAAATGTGTGGAACATTAATTTATAAAGTGCATGTTAAACAGTAAATATAAGATCAACAAATCAACAGTGTAACTAAACAACATTTGCATTTGTTTAAAAGCCTAAGGCTGGAATGTTCTCTATATGTATGAAAGCATTGTTATGACCCTGTCTAGGTGGTGAGGTTGCAACAGCACTGTGAAAAATACTGGTAACAGGATGGTATGTAGAATTGATTAATCACTAGACTGAACTGGCAGATGAGGTGGAATTTTGTGTATTTAAATGGAGAACACACACACACACACACACACACACACACACACAGAATAACTTCAAGAGTGGCTAACTGCCAACATAAACAAAATCCACACTACCAAAAGAAACACCACAACTAACTATACTTTACAGGACAAAAATTAAATACAATCCTACACCAACTCCCTGACAATAAACAGACAATAACCCCAAACCCAAACAAACAGGCACCACTCCCTACAATCAATAATTATACATATAAACATACACAAAAATCTTTCATCTATCATAGGGATTACAACAATAAACAAAACACAGGGAATACTCACATACAGATCTACACATATACAAGCTAACTAGGGATATCAACAAGACAGCAAAGATTACAAACTCACAAATCATACAGCTGTACACCCATTCAGAAATGAGCTTGAGTAAACCACCGTCTTCTTCCTGCAGGGTCCTTATATAAGTCACAGCAATCACTCAAGGAAAGGTGGGGCCAGCAACGAGGTGCACAGACACTCCGAAATCCCGAACTGGACCAGGAGCATACTGCAGCAGTCCAGGAGTGTAACAGCATGTATCTCAGAACATTGCTGTGGAAAGAATGCATCAGAATGACACAAAATTCCAACCTAAGCATTCCCAAGGGATTGAGTGTGAACAAGGCTTCATGTTTCATACTGTTGAGACACAAGCTGTGCTGTAGCTGGTCATCTGATGAAACTAAGATTGCTTTGTTTCTTGTTTTAAAGGGAGCCATTACCATGCTAAACTAATAAACATTTATATTGGATTTTATTTATAGTTTTTCAGTAATCTAATTCATACCTGTATCTTAAGAAACTGGCTGTTTCTTTAGATTTATGTAGTGCCTTTCTTGTTACAGATGATTTGTGGTGTCTTTCCTACAGTCTTAGCCATGGAATTTCAT
This sequence comes from Electrophorus electricus, assembly GCF_041902795.1. Classification (NCBI taxonomy): domain Eukaryota; kingdom Metazoa; phylum Chordata; class Actinopteri; order Gymnotiformes; family Gymnotidae; genus Electrophorus; species Electrophorus electricus. The sequence goes on from NC_137509.1 coordinate 4,653,042, forward strand.
GGCCGAAACTAATAACAAAAAATTTGTTTAATCTAATTTAATACATTTCATAAATGAATAAATTGAATTTAAACAGTGTATGTCATGTGTTTGTTTGACAAAGTGCTACACCAGAGGTGACAGCCCTTCTTCTAAACTGTTAGATGCATTGATCCTTTAAAAATTTGTCATGGATTTTAAAAACATTCTGTTTTTAGGCAATGCAATCACTTTTTAATTTTTGATAATTGTTCAAAAGTACAAGTACAGCTCTCTCTTTCTCTCTCTCTCTCTCTCTCTCTCTCTCTCTCTCTCTCTCTCTCTATATATATATATATATATATATATATATATATATATATATATATATATATATATATATATATGTATTGATGTAGTATATATATAAATCAGGTCAGTTTTGTATCTTTAGATTTAGAAGGGCATTTCTGTTTCTGACTGTGAAGATGCTGTGCTGGTCTGTCTCCTGCAGTTTTTTGTCTTACTGCATGTTGCTTAATTTATGATGCTGATTTTCATAAAGTTACAGAAACCAAAATGCAAACAAACCCATCTACACAGATTAGTCAGACCAAATAAAATATATGTTTATGATAGAGTTTGCTTTCAGCCCACTCGGTTTATCTGAAATATCTGTGATAAAGTAACAATGAAAAAAATGTATTATCCACATCCAAACTGTCACGGAACTGTCGCCTCTCGCGAGTCACGTGGTTTGGCCCGCCACATGCAGTGGGAGGATCTTCGTTTGTAACCACGCCTGCACACACCTGCACATTATTTGTCTTTGTGTATTTAAATCCGCGTCACTGTGTTGGTCCTTATTGATGTAGCGTGTGTGTATCTAAATTTAACATCCGTAGTTATGTTTGTGTTAATGTTAAACGTTGTTAGTATTAAGTGTGCCTGTGTTCAAAGTTTCTATTTCACATAAGTGCCACTTTAGTCTCTATGTTTTATGTTAACAAATGTTTGTCCGTGTCGAGAGAGTCTGTGCGTCCTGCTCCACGCCCTTCGGCACTCGGGTCAGTTGTTACAACGACTTCATCCTTCGCGACTTCAATGTCAAATTAAACCACAGCTGTGGCTAGCTAGCAAACTAAGAGTCATGATCGCTATTATCTTCAGATACGACTGAGGTGCAAAATCGTTAGGGACAGCTGCCTGTAGTATTTAATTAGCAGATATTAACTTAATTATGTGGGATTTATGTATTTTTATATTAATTTGAGAATGTTCCTGAAAACACTATTTCCTCCCTTCACTTGATACCATAATAAAACATAATATTGGACACTGTTAAAAGATTACATGCATAAAATGGCATGGAACGCTTGCCTCTCGTGAGTCACGTGGTTTGGTCCATGGGCGGCTCTTGTCTGTGTGTTGGTAACCACACCTGCACCCGGTTAGTGTTTTGTCTGTGTGTTTAAACCCCTGTCAAAGTGTGTAGGTTGTCGGTCATTGTCGTTGTTCACATTGTCTATGATAACCGTATTTATATTCATGTTCACCTCTTGTATTGTATGTTAAACGTATTCGTATCCGAGATCATCGTTTATGTTATGTGTGAGTGCCATGGTTGTTTTCGTTTTATGTTAATAAACGTTTGTCCGCGGCACGGAAGTCTGTACGTCCTGCTCCTCGCCCTGCGGCACTCGGGCAATGTCACATTAAAAACTACTCCTGAAAACACTTTTCAATTAAAATGCACAGAAAAAGGAGCATTCAAAAGTCATTTTTAAAAATAAGAATTAAAAAAAAATATTTAAAATCAATGTTTAGAATTCAAAAATATATAAATGGATGTTGGGGCCTCAATGATTGATGCTAATGAATTGATTTTCTCCCATCCCTATTTATGCTACACTCAGAGTTTTGTAACGCGTGTGGCCCGAGTACCCAAGGGCGAGAGGCAGGACCTACAGGCTCCAGTGACGTGGACGAACATTTATTACCATACAAGCACAACGGCCCTCACACGTATTACAAACAAGGAACATGAAACGGTTAACGTTAAACAGACACGATAAACAAGAATACATCTTAAATTAACACGTTACGCCAACAATAACCGACAACACTGCCCACAACGACTAACACAATACAGGTGTGGCTACGAACTCCTACTGCACGCGGCGGGCCAAACCGCGTGACTCGCGGGAGGCGAGCGTTCCGTGACAAGTTTCCCTTTTAATATTACGTACTTTAACTTAATCAAAAATGTACATGGGGTACCTTTACTTTTACATTTATGTTTTAATTTACAAAATTTAGCAGACACTCTTATCCAGAGCAACATACGTGCTTTGCCATTTACTCATAGAGTGTATCCTAGCCAGTCCCGTAGGTTAGAGTCCAAGATACCAGTGAACTAGAATACTGTTGAAACATGGGGATCAATGCGGATAGCTAGAAGTGCAAAACATGTATAAGCTCTAGCTCAGACAACAGGCTGAGTATGAGTTATGGTAGGTCTAATTATTTTCTGCTTTTAATGTACAGGGTTACTAAGGTACTATTTGTTTTAATATACAAGGAATGCTTCATTTCTATTAAATCTTATAGAAAGATATTACTCTGTTCCAGATATTTTGCTTGTAGTTCACTAGCTAGTGTTAGCAATGTACAGAGAGGAAAAGGCTTCTCTTGAGATGCTGTTGCTTTATCAGTTCAAGACAATTTTCAATATTATGCATGTAAAGCAGATATGATCACAGCAGTGCTAGATTACTGCTCTGTGGTGAATAACTCACTATTTGAATCATCCCTGCATGCATGTTGAGGAAGCCGTGCTCAAGAATAAAGGAGTTGTAACATTAGAGGTCTGGATAATGTCTGATGTCTGGTAATGTTGAGAGACTCAAGTGCAGCCAAACTTTGCAGTATTTCTATAATCAGTGTTCCCAAGGCAGTCAGCATGTAGCCTCAATAAGCATTAATGAAGTTGAATTCTATGTTTCATACATAAAGACATAAGGGCAGGATTGTAATGTATGGTGTTAATATTTATCATTGATGCCATATTTCACATATTACACACTCCAGTTTTTAAGTGACCCTAAACAAAACTGAAGACACTCAAGCCCACACTGTGTAATTCAAAGCATAATGCATGTTTAAGCTTAGTACAGTATAATTGTTTGTCAATGTTTAATTAAGGCAATGAATTGAAGACCTTCATGATGCTGTAGTGGAAAGGTAGCAACTCTATGGACCAGGTAATTGGAAATTAAACCAATAAGTGTTTAATTAATGTACAAGGCAGTAGGGTCAAAAGTAGCACAGCAGTAACACAACACGAATAGCAAAGACCAGAGTCAGAACAATGACCAGTTGGTCAGATGCAGGCCAGCATCCACAGCAAAAGGTCCATGGCTGGGGGTAGAGGGGAGGTTGGGGCCTGCATCTTCCCTGAAGACAGCATGGTACGGTCCTTGGTTCGAGGCTGAGGTGCCAGAATGGAACGGATGTGGGGATCCATCACTACACAGGCAGGAAACTGGACGAGAGGGAGAACCAAAGGCACAAAGATGGTAACAGGGATGAGCACAGAGACAAGGAGAGGCAGAGACAAAAAGGGAGAGACAGGAACACGGACCAGGAGTGACACCAGGACCAGGGTGAAAGGCCAAGCAGGCGGCGCTGATGGGGCGAAGGGCAGGGTCCAGTAGTAGTTCGGGGGATGAAGCAGACCGGGCTAAGTGGTGTCCTGGGAGCCAGGCGCACTTCGGCTACTGACGGTTCTGGTGGTCCATGGTGGCGTCAGGCAGCAGCATATCTGTCCGCACCAGGGAAGACGTCACCCCAGGCGGTGATGGGCCAGGTGCTGGATGAGTGTCCACGGTCCTGGAAAACATGCAGGTGGTTGCGCTTGCCGTAGCACAGAGCACACTGGATGGCGTGTCCTCTATAATGCCGGCTGCACTGGGAGACCCTGGGCTCGGGGGACATGCAGGACAGCGTTCCCGCAGTAACAGCGGGTGAAAAGGGAGAGCCTGTCCCAGAGAGATGAGATGCAGAGGCAAGCCGTGCACACAGAAAGACATTTGTTCAAAATAAAACGAAAATGACATATGGATAACAAGGGGCACGTGCAACACATGACACATTTAATAAGGACATGTGGCTACAAATGAGGGAAAGAATCACATGGGCAAACATCACAGACAAGTGACAACTCTAACACAACCACGTAGGTGAGGAGTCTGTGGGGCACACCGTGACATGTTTTAATGTGAAAATTGACATGTTCAAGTCTCATTTACAGCATACTGACTCTCCTTTTCATCAGAGTGAGCTGAAAAACACAACACAAACAAATGAGTCACTTCACATTTTACTATCATCATTTTATTTAAAGTAATACATTCTTTGTATAGAGAATTTTTACCTTGAGCTCTGTAGCATTTAACACCTAGAATGATGGACACTAGCAGATATGGAGAGGCTGCCAAGAGACTACTGAGCAGTCTGAGGGCTGAGAATGGGTTTAGAGCTGACAATAAAAACCAGAGAGAGCAGTAGCAGCAGTAGTAGTACATTCTCTAGTTTATTTCAGTAAGCAAAACAGCAACAGGCACAGCTTACCTGTTGTTGGCTGCTCTTTGCATTTAAGTGGTTTGCTGGCAGTCTGATTGCTCAAATTGTTGGCCGCAGTGCAGCTCAGGATAATGTTGCCATCTTCAGGTGAGAAAGTGAAGTGCAGAAAAGCATCACTTCCATTCTGGTACCCTCTCCATGTGTAAGACGCACTTGGATCTTCAGAAGTTTGGCACCAAAGATGAACATCACAGGCCTTTATAGAATCCAGCCAGGTCTGGTTACTCTGAATAGTAATGTTTTCAATCCGGGCTGCATATGAAGAGATAATTCAATGAAGTGTTTTTGTGTGATAGGACATATTAGGAGTTTGTAAAATATACAGTGATGCTTGAAAGTTTGTGAACCACTTAAAAGTTTCTAGATTTCTGCATGACTTTGACCCTAAAACCTCATCATATTGTCACTCAAGTCCTACAACGACCAAATCAAACAAACGAGACAAAAATATTAGTCTGTCATTTATTTATTGAGGAAAAGTAAACAATATTACATATTTGTGAGTAGCAAACGTATGTAAACCTTTGCTTTCAGTATCTAGTGTGACCCCCTTGTGCAGCAATAAATGAAAGTTTAATGTTTCTGGCAATTGTTGATTAGTCCTGCACATCGGCTTGTTAGCACATTCCACAATATTTCTATTGGATTAAGGTCAGGACATTGACTTGGCCATTCCAAAACCTTAACTTTATTCTTCTTTAAGCATTCTTAATAACTTGTGTGCTTAAGGTTGGTGTCTTCATGCAGGACCCATTGAGAGTCTCCTGAGCTTCAGCTCACGAAGAGAGGGCCTGACATTTTGTTTTAGAATTTGTACAATTCAGAATTCCTTCATTATTTATTCAAAGACCTTGCTTAGAAGTTACTTTGGATTCCTTTGTGACCTAATGGACTATTACACACTTGCTCTTGGTGTGATCTTTGTTGGCTGACCCCTCCTGGAAGGGTAAATTCCTTGAATTTCCTCCATTTGGACATAGTCTGTCTGTATGTGGATTGATGGAGTCCACATGAAACCAACTCTTTAAGCTTTGGTTTTGTAATCTTTTCCAGCCTGACGAGCATCAACAACTCTTCTTCTGAAGTCCTCAGAAATGTCCTTTGTTCATGCCATGATGCACATACAGAAACGTGTTGTGAAGGTCAGGCTTTGCTAGATGCCTGTTCTTTAAATAATAGGGTGCCCACATGCACCTTATTGTCATCCCATTGACTGACAACTTATCTTAAATTTATCTGCTAATCCTTAACAATATAAATTGGCCACTCAAAGATATGTAATATTTTTCTCAATAAATAAATGTCTAATATGTCTAATATTTTTGTCTCATTTGTTTGATTTGGTTCTCCATTTGACCCTGTGACAATCTGATAAGGTTTTAGGTGCAAAAACATGCAGAAATATAGAAACTTGTAAAGGATTCACAAACTTTAAGCACCACTGTAGGAGTATAATATACCTTCATAAATGAGAGCAGAATATTTCTAAAGCCCAGAAGAATGACATAAGGGTTAAGGGCATGAGGGCCTCCAAAACCCATAGACCGAGTTCAGAATAGAAAAATACACACAGCCATGGCTTAACCATAACCATACATGCTTAGCCATAACCATACATACTTAACCATAGCCATACATGCTTAGCCATAACCATACATGCTTAACCATAGCCATACATGCTTAGCCATAACCATACATGCTTAACCATAGCCATATGTATTTTGTTTGTATTGCATGGTTTGTATGTAATAGTGTCATAAAAATAAACAGTCCAGAAATAAGTGGGAATAATCTATACAGTAAAACCAAAATGCTACTAACTGTAGCTTTAAAAGCAGCCTGAAGGTCAAGAGATGACAGATAAAACTTATACAGGTGTACTCACCATAGACTATCAAACTGATAAACTTTGTTGGAAACTGTGAAGTCTCATCTGCAATAATAGAGAAGGTTCCAGAGTCTTGAACTTGAAGGGCTTCCACTTCTAAAGTAACATTAATATTGTCCACCTTTAATCTTCCCATGAACTGGTGATTCAAACTAATATGGATTTGATTTTTGCTATAGCGAGCAATTTGATGCTCTTTAAATTTCCACTGTGCATATGACACAGATTCTTTTTGGAGTCCAAGTGGTAACAGGAGGGAGCTCCCGGAAGCCCTGCGTACTGTCTCTGTGTTCTCATCAGCCAGAACACACAAACCTGGAGCAAGAAGGAAATTAATCAAACCAAACACTATGAATAGTCTCACAGTCTCACTTCATAGCTTTATTAGCAGAATGACACCAGTAAAATGTTGACTGAAAATTGCTGTCATCACTAATAATGGTGATTACTGTTTTTTTTTTTTTGTTTTCTCTGCCACACAAACACATTTTCTTGAGGTTTGTAGAGCTTCAGAGATGGAAGTTACCAACACAGACGATACAGCATCAATATGTCAATCATTCTGCACAATACTCCTCTTCTACTAGTGTAGTCATAGAGGTCTTTATGCATTTCAGTTCAAAACAAACTAAATTGCACTTTTAATAAACATTTATGTATGTATGTATTTATTTATTTATTTGTAGTACACAGTTTACTAAATGTTGGAGTGCATCTTTTAGGGCAGTTTGAATGTTTTATAATACAAGTGTCTGAGTAGACAGTTTTTAAACACCTTGTGTAACTATTTGTTTTCCAGGCTAAGAATAAAGAAGTTGACTTTTATGTGAATCAATAAAACAGAAGTGTGTTAACTGTACGCATACATGTACATACCCTGAATAATCCCAAGCAGCAATATTCCAGAGTATGAAACACAATATCCATGAAAAACGTTCATTGCTCTTTGAGCAAAGTTGACAACTGTTTCTTGCTGCAGCTTGTCAGAAATGGTTGACTCAACACTACGGAAAAGGGCCAAAGAAAAAAATACACACACACACACACACACACACACACACACACACACACACACACACACACACACACACACACACACACACACACACACACTTCCTCACTCTCTGTAGGTCTGATGGTTATTAATCGTTAGATATTTTCTGAAGAAAGACAAAAAAGAACAAGTGAGTGTCACCCATATGAACTGAAAAAACTGATACTGTCCTTCTCATATGTACTGTCTGAAAGTATGTGTGGTTTAGGGGCTTTCTCTATTCTTGTTAATTATATCTACACAACCCACAGTGACTGGATTTCACAGACTGGGTCCATTAAAGCTGCACTAATCCAGGTGAACATGTTTACTCCCGACGTAGCTTTTCTACTGACAAATGTGCTAATAAAGTTTTATTTATTTGTTAGTTTTCTGAATAAATACTCTACTATGGAAAGGACTCCACTTTCTCTGTCCACTCTTGATTAACTGGTGGCCTCCTGATGGTGCAGTTAGAGTTTCAGACTGGTGGTCTTCCTGTCTGTCTTCCAGTATCTCACGTCAGCTCTGGATCATCAGCAGGCAAACGCAAAAGTGAAATATGGTCAGAGTAAAGGAGGAACTGGTGCATACACCACGCTCTTTAAAAGCAGTTTTGTGTGGGTCAGTTACCCTCAATATGCTGATCTGTTAGCAGTCCTGCTTTACTCCTAGTCGTGCTGAACATCCACAGTAAACCTTTGGAAAATGACCCTTAATCAGTGCTCAACATGCAGTGATCATATGAATGATGTCGCTGTATCATCTCCTGCTGTGACTTCCTATGGCCTCCTGAAGCACATAGAGCAGTAAATGCTACCCTGGTCAACCACAGGGCTTACTACATGCTGCTTCGAGAGGACCTGTATGACCCTACGTACATATGTTCATGTATACATATGTGATACAAAGTTAAAAACTTGTGTGCAAAAACAATATGCATTAACTGCTTCAGAGCATTTTTAAACATGAAAAACATTTATATTACATGCAATTTTGCAAACGTACATGTTAAATGTACTTAAATGACATTTTTAGAACAGTTAGATAGCTGGAGGAATGCCTACATTCCTTAGTTCTGCTCTGACCACATTTACTGTAAGGCTGAAAGGGGAAGTGATACTCACATAAAGTTTAGCTTTGGTGTGGAGAGAGAACTGACCATTTTAGGTAATCATGCACACTGAAGATTATACAGCATTTAACACATACAGGGCCCCATGAAACATGGAGTTCTTATTAGAAATGGAAGACGGACTTTGAGTTGTGAAACTCACAGCATGATTGACTAGTATAAGGGTCTTACAGAAGCCATCTAAAATGTCTGATCCAGAATAATTAGGAATTGTAAACGTGTTGAAGACCTATATTATAAAGCATTTACTTTAGTGTGCTGTGTGAATGTTGTCTGGACAAAAACACTTTGTACTCATTAGCCAGAATCTATAATTGTCAAACTAAAGTTTTGTATGATAAATAATTGCACTAATAAAATTGTCAAAATATGGATTATGTATTCATCATGTTTTTGGACATATCCTACTCATAATTATTACCTATCTACCTATTAAGACACTGAAATACATTTTAATAATGTAATGGAAAAGTGACATCAGAATGGCAAAAGTTTTATTGTAAATTAAGGTGCAGTGTAGTGCAATATTTGGAATGAATTAAAGCAGACTTTCACTGTGTTCACATTAGTCAGAATCTGTTATTGTGTCAAACAAAAGTCTTGTTTGATAATCATGCAATCGTACAAATAAAATAGTCAAAAATATGGATTATGTATTGATTGTGTTTTATCTTTGATACAAATGAGTATATTATGTACGGGGAAGAACTAGCGGTGCGTAACCTAATCCTGCTGTCACGGACCAAGAACATGCAGATAACAAAGGAGGAAGCAGAGGTGCAGGTCTCCAGCTGAAATGTTTAATGAAAGGAAGAAAAATGAAATCTAATATAAAAGTGTAAAATATGCCAACATAACATTCAATGACTGACAAGGTCATAGAAACAAAAGCAGGTTTAAATAATGAACATCATGATGGTGTAGCTGCTAATGACCAACACACACCACCTGAGGTGACATATGACAATAAACACAAGAACAACATAAACACAAGTACACATGCTCAGTGCTGCGGGATGCCGGTAGCAGTCGGCAGGGTAATAGCACCGAGACACCTACACCCACCCCCCCCCCACAGTCTCTCCACCCTCCATCACTGTGGACGATCTCTCCCACCCCACCCACAGTCTCTCCACCCTCAATCACTGTGGATGATCTCTCCCACCCCACCCACAGTCTCTCCACCCTTCATCACTGTGGACGATCTCTCCCACCCCACCCACAGTCTCTCCACCCTCCAGCACTGTGGACGATCTCTCCCACCCCACCCACAGTCTCTCCACCCTCCATCACTGTGGACGATCTCTCCCACCCCACCCACAGTCTCTCCACCCTCCAGCACTGTGGACGATCTCTCCCACCCCACCCACAGTCTCTCCACCCTCCAGCACTGTGGACGATCTCTCCCACCCCACCCACAGTCTCTCCACCCTCCATCACTGTGGACGATCTCTCCCACCCCACCCACAGTCTCTCCACCCTCCAGCACTGTGGACGATCTCTCCCACCCCACCCACAGTCTCTCCACCCTCCATCACTGTGGACGATCTCTCCCACCCCACCCACAGTCTCTCCACCCTCTTGTCTTACAGCAGAGGTGTCCATGCCACCACTGCTAAATTCCACAGCAGCTTCTGCCCAGATGCAGTCAGACTACTGAACCCGCTGTTACCTCTTACATTCACCTGGACCCTCAAAACTCAGCCCATCACCCAGCGCTAAGTGAACATGACCCCTGTTTTACACCTGCACTTTATCTTGTGGACTGTTATGCCATTAGAGGCACTGTAGTTAGAGACAGTACAGACACTCACCCCCATCCTGCTACTACAGATACTCTCCCCATCCTGCTACTACAGACACGCACCCCCATCCTGCTACTACAGACACTCACCCCCATCCTGCTACTACAAACACTCTCCCCATCCTGCTACTACAGACACTCACCCCCATCCTGCTACTACAGACACTCTCCCCATCCTGCTACTACAGACACTGACCCCCATCCTGCTACTACAGACACTCTCCCCATCCTGCTACTACAGACACTCACCCCCATCCTGCTACTACAGATACTCGCCTCCATCCTGCTCCTGTATAGATTTGATATCCTGCTGTTTCTGTACTTGTTGGTCAATGTTGTGTAGTACATTCACATGTATGTAGTCTTTTGTACTGCTGTACTGTTATTGTGTGTTGCACCACAGACCAGCAGAAATTACATCTCAATCCAACAAAAAAGTACGACAAGTAAACCTCTCTGAACTAATAACATTGTTAAAAGTTAGAATAGCAACTGTTGTCCATTTGTTAATTTCTAACATTATTAATGCTAATAAATCATTTAATTAATTGTTTCAAAGTTTGAAATGCATTGATTAAGATGTTGGCTTATTAAGAACTTCAATGTAACTCATTAAGACATTCACATCATGCAGTATATTTAGGTTTGAAACCTCAAGAAGAAGCAATGCTCCAGAGTATAATACGACATTCATAAAAAGGCTCTCTGTGCCTTTATCACTGTTCTGTTGATGAAGGTCCCTGCTGCAGTTTGTAAGAGATGAGGGAGAAAAGTGAAAAAAAAAAACACTTCCTCACTCAATGAGTGTCATTTACCGTGGTCTGATATCTCTTAATCTAAAAGTATTTGAAGTAGAGGATGAACAAGCATAAATAAATGTCAGCAACATGCGTGCAATCTGTTGTGAAGCAAACGTATACTGCAATACTTTTATAGGTGGTGTCTCGAGGTGTGTGCAATAACAGAGTTTTCGCAGCACACTGGATTTCATCTAGACAAATATCTTAGGAGAATATGTTTGCTTTCTTTACAGCTTTTCTAGTGGATTAGTGTTATTTTATTGAGTTTTATAATGCAGACTGCTCAGCCCTCTCTGGTCAGCCTTAGTTGCTGTCTTTACATCACACAGATAATTGACCTGACCTGCTGTGAAAGATAAGGAGACCCTTTATACATTGTTATACTTCTGTGTAAAAATGCATTTCTGCTGTTCCAGTTTGGATGATTTGACCTTTTTGTTCATGCATGTTCAAAGTCCAGAAGTGGTAAGAGCTGCAGAGAAGGAAGTGGTTCATCGATGCAGCTCTCCAAACTGCAATGTGGCAGGCTGATCCTCTACATGCTGATGTCTTTGTTTGCTCTAATGCTACTGCAGGGATGATCAACCATTCAGACTGATCTGAGGGCTCTTTGTGCACACTGAGCAATACACAGTGCACTAGTCAACCACAAAGCTTTACACAAGCTCACAGTGTGTCACTGTGGAAGTCATATATACAAAGGTCACACCCTCTTAGATGATATATAACCTGTAACTACTCTGGCCTTTTAATGATGAGTTTTTCAACCACTGCTTTAAAGGATCAAAACATTTTTAGATCTCTTTATTAAATGAGTTCTTAAAACATGTATTTACATAATAACCATTACATAACCATAATGACTATTCTATAACAATTATATTGTATAGGAACTCTTAAACCAGGGGTGTCCAGTACTGGTCCTGGAGGTGTACTACATAGTAGAATTTATTACAGACATTTCTCTACAGAGGCTACTGAAGATCTTGATTAGTTACATACAGCTATTGTGTGTGTGTGTGTGTGTGTGTGTGTGTGTGTGTGTGTGTGTGTGTGTATGACTGTATGCCTGTATGCTCAGATGGTGTTTGGTCCTGGCTGTTGTCCTCTCTCCTCTTCCTGTGCCTGATTCAGTCCCCCCAGGGCTGTGGTTTCTGGACTCTGGTTGAGAGTACACTGTGTGTAATTGGCTTCTGCTTCTCACCGGTGTGTTGACTTGGTGTAAAAGTTGCTTTGGGTACTTTTATATGGTGCTATAAAAGTGTAGGTTCATGTCATATACAGTGTGAAACCAGACTAGCCTCCTTTACTACCTATGGCTTGTCCTTGCTCACTTCCTCTCTCTTTCTCTGTTCTGGTAAACCCGTCTGATCCAGGGGCGGAGCTCCCTCCTGTCCAGGTGTCATTTACTAGACAGTGCAAACATGTGCACTGTGAACCAATGTTATAACCTCCGTAAATAGTTTTAGTGCACCACTGTCTGGCTGAATTTGGGAATTAATTTTCTTAAACATAGTAGCATGCAGTGATGCAAAGCAGCAACATGCAAGTTGCCCAATAACTACAGTATAACTTTTTTTTGGCTGTACCCACAATGCATTGCATTGACTGTTAATTAAAGGTGATTAAAATATTAAACTAAAATTAGATCTTTATAGACAGTTATCTATGTAGTATTTAATTAGATTTGAATTAAATTATGTGGGATTTATGTATTTTATATTACATTGAGAATGTTCCTGAAAACACTATTTCCTCCCTTCACTTAATACCACAAGAAAACATAAAATTGGACAAATATACCCAAAGTGGTATGCTGAACAATCACACAGCAGTTACACAGCATTAATAGCAAAGACCAGAGACAGAACAATAACCAACAGAGTACAAGGCAAACACGAGTGTTTAAATACATACACTCATGATGTGGGTAACAAGGAGCAGGTGCAACACGTGACAAATTTAATAAGGATGCGTGGCTACAAATGAGGGAAAGAAGCACACGGGCAGACATCAAAGATAAGTGACAATTCTAACACAAGCACGTGGTCGAGGAGTCTGTGGGGCATGCCGTGACATGTTTTAGTGTGATGTTTTAGTGTGAAAATTCACATGTTCAAGTCTCATTTACAGCATACTGACTCTCTTTTTCATCAGAGTGAGCTAATGAATACAACACATAAACAAATGAGTCACTTCACATTTTACTGTCATCGTATCATCTGCTAGATACACGAGTCAATGCTGATGGCTACTTAGAAATAATTACTATTATTATTATAAGTGCAATACCAAACAACAATAAGCATTGATGGCTGGGTAGAAGAACAGTAGTTCAATTCAGGGTATTTCAAGACTGAAATATAGTGAAGTAATATATTTCAGTAAGTGCAGGATTAGTGGTCATTTAAATACTGCATAAATAGATAAGTGTTCAGTCTGCCTTTGAAGACGATGAAGGACTCTGCTGTTTGGACAGCCAGTGGAAGTTCATTCCACCATCTGCAAGCCAGGATGCTTGGTGCTTGTCTTCCATGACACTTAAAGGATGGTGTTTCAAGATGAGCCGATTGGGTTTTGACCATTGCCATCGTGCAGAGAGGAGCTGGTCCATTTTTGGCTTTGTAGGTAAGCACTGGGATTTTAAATGCTTAAACGCAAGCAGCTACTGTAAGGAGGGAACATTGCAGTGGAGTAAAATAACATGGGAGAACTTTGATAGATTGAACACCAGCCATGCTGCACTGTTGCCAGAGCTCTGTCAGAAGCTGACTTTTTTCTCAATGTTAAGTGGTCATTGACTCTCTGTTGCCTGTTCTGTTGGTGCAATGATCAAAAAGCACAAATATCAGGAAGTAATAGATCATCATAGCCTAAAAACAGAACAACGCTCTTAGTCATTGTCAGTGTCTAAATCTTCCCCAACTGCTGCACGGCATGTCTTCAACCTCCACAAGTTCTCCCCTGTCAATTCCCTGCTGCATTCTCTCCAGTGCCTCTGTGTAGCATCTTGGATCAGATTTAAAGCACTGATGCTCACCTTCAAAGCTATGACTAGACCAGCTCCCACATACCTAGAAGAACTAATCAAACCCTGCTCTCACCACACTGACTTCGAGACTCTAGTACTGCTCAACTTGAACCATCATTTCTCAAGACACATAGAAGACCTGCATCAAGACTCTTCACTGTCCGGGCAGCCAGATAGTGGAATGAACTTCCTCTGGCTGAAACATAGCTGAAACATCTTCTTCACTGAGTCACTAAGTACTTAAATATGCAATTAAAAAACACAAACATTTACTGTCTTCTTTTCCACACTAGCCAGAACTTTAGCCTGATAGTATTAACACTGAATTATCTATTGTCACATGAGAATATGTATTTTATAGAGACTACAAAGCTCTAGAAATCACTCTAGATACGAATCACTGGCAGATGCAGTAAATGTAAAACTGTTCACTCTGTCTCTAATGCTTCCAGATCTCTGTCTCTGTCCTAGTTCCTCAGCTTCTCCTCTTGCGTCCGTTGTCTCCATGGCATCTCTCTGACTCGTGAATGTTCAAACCAGTTTTAAAGATACCTTAATAAGAATAAAGATAACCAGCATTGTGTTTGTCTGTCATCCCTGCATGCTCCTTTAGGGCAGCTAGGCACCAGCCCAAGGAGTAGAACATGCTCCTTTAGGGCAGTTATTCACCAGCCCAAGGAGCAGTACATGCTCCTTTAGGGCAGTTATTCACCAGCCCAAGGAACAGTACATGCTACTATAGGGCAGCTAGGCACCAGACCCAGGAGTAAAACATGCTACTTTAGGGCAGTTATTCACCAGCCCAAGGAGCAGTACATGCTACTTTAGGGCAGTTATTCACCAGCCCAAGGAGCAGTACATGCTACTTTAGGACAGTTATTCACCAGCCCAAGGAGCATTACATGCTACTTTAGGGCAGTTAGGCACCAGACCCAGGAGTAGAACATGCTCCTTTAGGGCAGTTATTCACCAGCCCCAGGAACAGTACATGCTACTTAAGGGCAGTTAGGCACCAGCCCCAGGAGTAACACCTGCTCCTTTAGGGGAGTTATTCACCAGCCCCAGGAACAGTACATGCTACTTTAGGGCAGCTAGGCACCAGACCCAGGAGCAGTTAAGCTGAGCTCAGCTTTCTCCAACTTCAGCACCGCTCTCTCCACTCGATGATAATCGGTGTGCTGTAAGGCTTTTCTTAGCTCTGTTGTATTTTCCACCAGGAGCCTTTAAGGTGGTTGACTGAGGGCAGAATGGGAGCTGAGGAGCCTAACGTTTAAAGTGGCAGTGCTAGTTGGGTTGAACAAAGTAAACAAAATAAACAAAAATCAACGTCCACAAGCCCTGTGAGAGAACTGTGAGAGAACACTCTTGCCCTCCACATTTCCTTCCTTTGAAGACATCTCTCTGGTGTCTGTCGGCTGTAACAGCTGAGGGGAACTCGGTGGTGGTGTGAGGGTTTAAGGAGAACAGCTATTCCAGAATCAAATGGTCTGGCCTGACCTTTCAGAACTGTATGTTCAGTTATTGGGGTTTGAAATGTTGACTAAAATGAGCAGCACTAAGGAAATAGACTTTGCTTGCCACCCCACAATAATATTGTGTTATAAAAATATATAATTTCCATAATGTATTTTGTCATTTTTTTTTTACATCTATTCTGAGTCATGTGTATGTATATTACTGTTTATGTGAATATTATCAGGAGAATTTAGCAAAAATTAATAAATGAAATGTATATAATAAGAAATGTATATAATTAGAAAGTCAGTTTGATTGGACTCTGTACATCATGCAGTTTTTTTAGGTTTATTTTTCTTAATTTTATTCAAATTTGATTTGTGCAAAATGCTAGGAGCCAGGAGGAAAACAGGAAGGGACTAAATATTCAGCGATGGGTCTGTGAACACTGCAGCCCACTGCTAGTCATTTGTCAGCCCTGGTTCCATTCCATCCCACACGGCCCACATCTCATCCATCCTGAGACGTGGTACACCATAGCCTGCTGGGGACCTCTAGGCCTGCTGTTATCACTCTGCTCTCAGGCTGCTATCTGTGGCTTTCAGCCCTCTGTACAGACATTCCTGCCTGCCTTATCTGGCTGTGGAGAGACAGAGAGAGAGGGCCACCTCCCGTATTGATCTGGCTCATCGATCCCTATTGGAGCACAGATGTCGGTGTGGGAAGTGCCAGTGTGGTGGTGGAAGGAGAATGGCAGCAGCATTACTGGGCAAAGACCAAAGCACCATTCTGCTTCTCCGCATTGCGCTTCTCGCTTCCATTGGTTCTGTTCTCTCCTTTGTTTCTAATTCTGTGATCTTTCCTTCTTTTTTTTCCTTATTTTTTCCCTTCTCTTAGTTTCTGTAAAGAACTAAGACATATTTGTTTACTCACCTCTTCTTTGTATTAATGGAGCAATAAAACATTTTCTCTTATATCTTCTACACACCTGTATTGAGCTCATTGCCTTTTTACATTCATTTGGAACAACTTTCGAACATCTGAGTGGATGTTCTCCAGCACGTTCGGATTTCCTGTGCGTGTGTGAGTAAATCGGCATTTGCGCACAAAAGATCTTTGATCTCTCCCAGTACCTTCGTTACTTGTTTGTGCTTTTATGCTTGCTTGTGTTGCGTAACAGGGCACCACTCCAAGCAGAGAGGAGCTCGCCGCAGATGCTTTTGCACAAGCAGTATGTGAAATTTGCACCGCCTACTCTGCCTGGAACCGATGACAGTCTTTCTCTCGCTGTCCAGACGTTCAAAAACCATGTCAAAGGTGAGGGGTCAACAGCAGTCAAAACACCTCTCTGGAATTTGAGTTGGGGGAGGGGCTTGAAGCATGGGAGTGGAACAGAGGAAAAGCATTACAGCACAAGAGTCCTCTTCTCCCCCTTCCTAGAAGCTGAACAACGCACACAGAATGAAACATTTTGGCTGTTCATTGCACTATTGCATTTTGAGAAGACCCAGCTGCTCCTAATGTGTGTGTGTGTGTGTGTGTGTGTGTGTGTGTGTGTGTGTGTGTGTGTGTGTGTGTGTGTGTGTGTGTGTGCGCGTGTAGCAACACTACAGTTCTCTTGAAATATAATATGTGAATTTTAAAAAATGTGATGAAACATATTACAATTACTGTCCACACAACAGACCTTCCAAATCCTCCACACAGGAGAAAGGTGTTATGTGTAATGTTAATATTGAAATCCACTCAGACAAAGTCTTTATATGAGTCTTCTGGACTTAATCAGTAAATTGGCCAGGTGAAGAATTTGGAGAGCATAGGAAAGAATTCATGAAGAGAGAGAGAGAGAGAGAGAGAGAGAGAGAGAGAGAGACAGAGACAGAGACAGAGAGAGAGCAGGATGCAGTGCCTAACGAGCACTGTTTTGACTCCAGTTTTGTCAGGGGGAGAGAGTTGAGGGTCGGGGAGCAAATCCTGGCTGCTCTAGAGAAAGGAAGAAGGAGATCCAGAACTGCAGCATAATGGTAGGCACCATGTGATCTGAGTCTCACATTAAAAAAGAAAGAAAGAAACAATGCACAATGCCTTGAGAAGCTGACTGTGCAGCAAATGATAGTGCTACTACCACTGTCTCCTTAATCTCACTATCAACCTGAGAGAACCAACCAACTAAACTCAGGATAAGCTCAGGAATTCAATGATTACATGAAATCAGTAAAAAAAAAAAGTTAATCCTTTGCTTACTACTATGAGTAAGATTACAGAGTTAGATGGGAGTCTTCAACTACTCAAGGTCAATCAAATGTTCACCCAATGAATTACAGGCTGTTCAAGGCTACCTCAAAGAGCAGTGGGGCACCACTCACCTAAAACTGCAACAAATGTTTTTGTTTGTTTATTTTCTGGTGAATGCCATCAATCCCTATCGCTGTAAACTGTACTCAGTGCAGAATTCAGGACTCTTCTGGCTAACCTGCTCCTCTTCTGGTTAACACAGTCCTTTTCCAGGCTAATCCTCTCCTCTTCCAGTCTGACTACCATTCCTCCTCTTCCAGCTAACACACTCCGCTTCTGGCTAACCTGCTCCTTCCTCTTCCAAGATAATCTGCTCCTCTTCCAGGTTAATCCACTCTTCTTCCAGACTAACCCACTCCACTTCCAGGCTAACCTGTTCTTCTTCCCAACTAACCCAATCCTCCTCTGCCTTGGCTCACACTATGATAGTCTTTTAGGATAGTCAATTTTGGCAGAGATTCTTAGTATGACACTGTTTATGAAGCCTTCCTGGATTTTGTTTTGTGTCACTCACTCTATTATTGCAAAATAACAGGTATGACACAGCATTGTCTTTTCTTTTTCTTTTTGTGTCATATGTATTTTCTCCAAAAACTGAAAACTACTTCCTTAAGAGAGGTCACTCAAACACTGAACAAGGGTATGGTTAGAAGAGACTCTTAAGTGGAAAATTACTTTGGTTTGAAGATACACTGAAATGAACCAAATCAGTTCATATTTTTAATGCTTATGAATGTTTTTATCGTGTCTGTCCAAACCCAGAGCAGAAGTGCAGTTTCCTGCTCCTTTTCCTCAGAATTCTCACTGAATTCCCTATCCTGAGCCTTTATTCCTTTTAAAATTATATCTAGTGTCTTTTTTTCAGTGGCTTGTTGGTTTTTCCCCTTAACATTCTGCCTTTTTGCGATCCCAGATCTGGTCACACTGATGATGTCCTCTGGCTTTTTTTTTTTTTTTGGGATTTAAGTTTAGTACAGGCATCGTTGTATACCAGAGCTATTGCCATAGAGAATGATACAGAATTCAAATTAAGCTGCCTCTCTCTCTCTCTCTCTCTCTCTCTCTCTCTCTCTCTCTCTCTCGTCTTCCTCTCACACATATACACACATGCACACACAACATCTATCTCTTTATTAGGACCTACATGCTTCTCTTTCTCTGCACCCATTGCTTTGATAAATGGTGTTTTGGCAGGAAGCAGCTAACCATGCTCTGCGAACCCTCTGGTCCGGCATTCTATCCTTGCCAATTACTCGAATGGTCTTCCCACTCTTCGCACACAAATGGTGCAGTAATAAGGATAGAGAGGCTCAGTGGAAACTGAGACAGGCTGCTGCTATATGTACCTTTCTGTAGCTCTCCTCGGAGCATGTCTGACAAGCTGGAGGGACTAAACTAACCAGATTCAGTCAAGAAGAACTCATACACAGTAAATGGTTTTAGTGTCAATCATCCAAACTTCTGGTTATGGGCACAAGAAAGTCTGGTGCAGGTCCATTACAGTCGCTGGCCGTACATCCAATGAAAAAATACATCAGAATAGATGGAGGTTTCTGCAGGTTTTTATGATGTGCACTCAACACTATGGAAAAGGGCCAAGGAAAAAAATACACACACACACAGACACACACACACTTCCTCACTCTCTGTAGGTGTGGTAGATATTTTCTAGAGAAAGCCAAAAAGGAATTGCGTCAGCCACATGCGCTGAAACAACTGATACTGTCCTTCTCATATGTACTGTCTGAAAGTATGTGTGGTTTAGGGGCTTTCTCTATTCTTGCTAATTATGTCTACATGACCCACAGTGACTGGATTTCCCACAGTGACTGGAGTCCATTAAAGCTGCACTAATCCAGGGGAACATGTTTACTCCCCACGTAGCTTTTCTAGTGATAAATGTGCTAATGAAGTTTTATTTATTTGTTAGTTTTCTGAATAGATACTCTACTGTGGAAAGGACTCCACTTTCTCTGTCCACTCTTAATTAACGTCTCCTGATGGTGCAGTTAGAGTTTCAGACTGCTGCTCTTCCTGTCTGTCTTCCAGTTTCTCACGTCAGCTCTGGATCATCAGCAGGCAAACGCAAAAGTGAAATGTGGTCAGAGTAAAAGAGAAACTGGTGCATACACCACGCTCTTTAAAAGCAGTTTTGTGTGGGACAGTTACCCTCAATATGCTGATCTGTTAGCAGTCCTGCTTTACTCCTAGTCGTGCTGAACATCCACAGTAAAACTTTGGAAAATGACCTTTACTCAGTGCTCAAAATGCAGTGATCATGTGAATGATGTCAACTGTATCACCTTCTGCTGTGACTTCCTATGGCCTCCTTCAAGCACACAGAGCAGTATATGCTACCCTAATTAACTGCTTCAGAGCATTTTAAAAAATGGCTCCAATTGGTGGTTCTGTCTGTGTCCATTTCATTCTGTTAGTAATGTTTCTATCCGTGATTTTTTGTTGCTAATAAGTCTGGTGTCATTGTAGGAAACAACACAAACACCACAACTTTGCCTCCAGTAAACGGTATTTATTATAATCTACTGTTTTACATGTTCTTCATATAGAACTATATACATTAAGACAACTAATGGTGTGAATAATTTTTAAAGCTCATTACCTGAACAGTAATGTGACCTATCGTTAGTTTTCCTCTCACATATGCATATTTATTTATTTATATGCCTACCAGGTAACAGTGAAACCACATAAATAGAATTTGCTGTAACACATTAATATTTTGCTGCATGTGTAGTCTGAGGTTTAGTATTTAAATGTAAAATGCTGAGGGATCTGTTTCTCTGTTCAGGTGTAAATGAGAGCTGGGTGTACAGACACTACATCTGGCTCATGGGGATGGTTGTGGTTGTTGTGGTTGTCGTGGTGTTGCTATGCTGCCTGATGAAACACTGTAAAAAAAGTCAGGAGAGGAGCACAGTGCTTTAGAAGAAACTGTTGTACGGTTGAGGGAAAGTGTGATCCTTCTGCCCAGGAACACACCTTTCAGTGTGCAGCTGCAGACTCTGAAGACGCCGCCTTCACGACAGCGCTTTAAGGTTTATGCCATTTGCAGGACTTGAAAACATGGTTCATTCCTCACTTAGTGACACGTAATGATCTGTGGTTTCTTGGACCATCGTGGAGCCTTGCCACAAACCAACCGATCTGAGCAGAGCTCATTCAGTTATAACAATTTTATAAGTTTATTTTTAAAAAGTCGTAAAGACAAATGTTTAATGTACAATTACTGTTTGATTCTTAAAAATACTAATAAATCGTTTTAATATAATGACTTGCAGTTTTATGTTGAATTTTTCATACTGAACAGAATCTTATGAATATGTAAAGAAATCTAACAAATTGTAAATATTTCTAAATGATTAACTTATTGTTCTTTCATTTTAGCTCATTTAGCTCCAGCTCAACTTGGTATGTGGAAATTTCAAAGATACTGCATCAAGCTGAAATAAAATGCGGCCTGTGTAGGGATGGTACCCAAAGCAGGACCTGATAGCTTCTGTGGGACCTTCTTAGCATCTCACATCTGTGGTTATGCAACGGGCTGAAATGAAGGGATGATATTATATGGTCATCATACAACTCCAACAGTTTTGCTTAAAAAATTCTCAGTGTAGTATCAGTAGGAACATTGCATTAAAAGATGAATATTTTTAAATTGTACATTTATTTATAAACATTTTGTAGTTTTTTTTATTTATTTCACAATCAATAATTACATTAAAGGCAGGGCCTGGGATGGCAGAGAACCTCCTGAAATACATGGAAGTCTAGTGGAGGTCACTAGACAAAAGCTTGTTTTAATCACTTTTTTCATTTTATACTCGACCTATTTATAATTACTATAATTATTATAATAATGTTCAGGTGTAAATGAGAGCTGGGTGTACAGAAACTACATCTGGCTCATTGGGATTGTTGTGGTTGTCGTGGTGTTGCTATGCTGCCTGATAACACTGCAAAGTCATAAGAAGAGCACAGTGCTTCAGTAGAGGCTGTTTTATGGTTTCAGGAAATGTGTGATCCTCCTGCTCTGAAACATGCCTCTTTCAGTGTGTAGCTACAGACTCTGAAGATGTCCCCTTGATGACAGTGTGTGTAGATGAAGACCCTGAAGATGCCCCCTTGAGGTGTCTGTTTTGTCTATGTTGACTAATATTCTTGTCTCGTGTATTTACCTTTATGTATATTTGCACATCGGAGTTTGGAGAAATGTAATCTCGGTCAGCTGTACACTACTTGTATAATCAAAGTCAGTCAACTTTACTGTCATTCAGACATCAGTTTAATTTATCATTAATCCAATTTAACGTGCTGTAGTACTTGATTCCATTCCTTTAGCACTAATCCAAGCTGTATTTACATATTTCCAATATTACTTTCTTAAAAATATCGAAAGTGCCTTTGTAACATCCATTGAAGGGAGCATCACACCTTTCTCTGTGAAAACAAATTATTGAGTAGAAATAAATCTAGAAAAGGGGGGATCATCTCAAGTTTCAACTTAGACCTCTTCCTATATCTGAGATATATAGCTGTTTGTCAAGTGCACTTCATACAATTCATTTTGAATTTACACTTCTGCATATATTCACACAAGCATTCTGTAAGGCTTGCTTATTTTTGGAGAGATGGTACCAAGTACCTGTGAACTGTGTAAAAGAATAAAATAAAATCCTGGATCATATGACCAGCCGGTGAGTTATGATGGACTTCCAATTACTGAACATTTGACCTCTGTT
Source organism: Electrophorus electricus (assembly GCF_041902795.1). Lineage (NCBI taxonomy): Eukaryota > Metazoa > Chordata > Actinopteri > Gymnotiformes > Gymnotidae > Electrophorus > Electrophorus electricus. The sequence goes on from NC_137509.1 coordinate 4,675,845, forward strand.
GTTTCTCATCTCTAAAAATATATGACAATATCTTGAAATATATGAAATATATCTTGAAGTTTGTTTTTGACTCCTGTAGGTATAAAGTCATTTAACTTCTTAGTCACACTAAGAGGCCTTTGAAATATTTTTGTCATACCATAACTCGAATTCAGTCCCTCTACTGGGGAAATGTGTGGCTGCCTGATTTGCGACTACACAAGGCTGTTAAACCAGTTGAATTGTGCGTGGTTGTTTGCACATGGAGGCAGTTTACATAACTGGACACTAGAGGGCGCTAAAAGCCCACAGTAGTTGCTTACTATGTCTCGGCACAATAAATTAAACTGAAGAAACTCCAACACCGTGTCTATTCAATTGCTGTGGCTAGTTACTCTGTCATGTACTTTAATGTGGCCTTACAGGCTATAGATGTAATAATTACATTTACCTGATGCTTTTATCCAAAGCGACTTACATTAGGCCTGAGTACAACTTGAGCAGTTGCGGGTTAAGGGGCCCAACACTGGCAACCTTCCGATTACAAGTCAAGTACCTTAACCACTGAACTACCACCGCCCTAATTACGTATATAGACCTACAATCATGACGTAGACCGATTCAAAGACCTTACATAGACAAACTACATGTACTTAGTTATTGTATTAATAGCCTGTATGCCAATTACTCTTCATTTATATATAAACAGATCATAAAGTGAAAGTTTTTCTGTTGATTAGATCAGGCCATAATTTTCAAACAACCACTTCAGTCCTGAACGATCACGTCTATGTAATGTCCATGTTTGTTAGATATGCATTTCCTGGCAATCGACCAAGTAATGCAATAACTATTTTGCTTTTGCGTGCAAAGCTCAAATCAGGTATTGCAGTACAAATGTAATATAGTATGATGTTCTGCACATGCGCAATCCAAATCAGGCGGGTTCTCACTGTGACATTTGGGTATTTCTATGGGAGGCAGGATAAGGAAGGTGCTAAACTGAATTTTCAGAATACCTAAATAATGTCTTATTGCTGATAAATGTTTGCACTGTTGTAGGGGTGAACGCTTTTATTGATGGGTCTACATAATTTAAGTTGCAAAACGAATGGAATAAGTGTCGTACCTCAACGTTGATGGAAACAATGAGGTTTATGGGAAAAATTAAAGCATATTTGAGGTAGAAACCTTTTCTAGATGATTAAACACAGTAACATTATTGTTGTTATCGTCTCATATACATTTTTTTCCTGACTATCACTGAATCCTTTGATTGCGAGGCCATTGGATTATTGCTACACTCACCAGTTATTAAGCACCTTACACCTACAGATGTTGCCTAGTAGGTACTCCTGTTGCATATATGCATTATAGACCTTTGCACTTACAGTACTGGATTTTGCATGGTGCCATGTACACTAGACCGTGGTCACGACATCTACACTTCTCAAAAGCAGTGGCTTATTTTATAGGTACTTGCAGCTCTGGGAATGTTTAGTCTTGGAGCTGGATTTCTTTCCATTATACCCCCCCCCCAGCCCGCCCACCTCTCTAACCCTGAGCCTAACCCTCCCACATCTCTGTTAGACTCGATCTTTAGCTGCACATCTTTAAATTAGCATATAATCTCTGAGACTTTCTCTAGGATAGTCACCATATAAATGAAATTTTACAAAACATGCAGTCACTGGATCACGGAAGTCACATACCATCTCAAATCGGAGAAGATCAGATACCCTGTCAGAATGTCTACCAGAGTTTTATAGTATTTGGCAACCTTTCTTAACCTTTTTATTAAACATTTCTCTATGTATTATATTGATATGCTTATGTCGGGTATGGGAAGGGGAGTTGGGTTTCTTTTCATGTAGAACACCCGTGATATAATGTGAAGACCCCCATCAGAAAGCTGGCTCAGAAGAGATTTGGCAGCTTGTACATATCGACACTAGAAGATAACTCGCTCCTTCCAGCTAACGTTAGCTTATCCGCCACTGAAGTACAAACGATTTGACATGTCTGTTAAAATCAGTTTTGGGATCTGACACATCCTTCAACACAGCTACAATTGGATGCTTAAAGGAGGATGGTTTAAATGTATTTTGTGTTGAAGAGATCACGACGACCGCTCTTACTTACGGGGAGAATCATTTTATTTTACTGCCTGTGTCCCATTGAAGGAAATGGTCTGTTGTCATATAAATCTACAATAAAAGATCAATCTTTGTCAATCCTTTTGTCAGGTAAATGTGGCATTTATATTTCAAAAAGACAATACAATACACGGTTCATTGTTCACTTAGTGACTAATCACGTAGTGATCTGTTGTTTCTTGGACCATCGCGGAGCTTCGCCACAAACCAACCGATCTGAGCAGAGCTCATTCAATTATAACAATCTTATAAGTTCATTTTTAAAAAGTCATAAAGACAAATGTTTAATGTACAATTACTGTTTGATTCTTAAAAATACTAATAAATCGTTTTAATATAATGACTTGCAGTTTTATGTTGAATTTTTAATACTGAACAGAATCTTATGAATATGTAAAGCAATCTAACATAAATTGTAAATATTTCTAAACGATTAACTTATTGTTCTTTCATTTTAGCATTTTTAGCAAGACCAAGTCCAGCTCAACTTGGTATGTGGAAATGTCAAAGATGCTGCGTCAAGCTGAAATAAAATGCGGTCTGTGTAGGGATGGTACCCAACGCAGGACCTGACAGCTCCTATGCGACCTTCTGAACATCTCACATCTGTGGTTATGCAACGGGCTGAAACGAAGGGATGATATTATATGGTCATCTTACACCTCCAACAGTTTTGCTTAAAAAAATTCTCAGTGTAGTATCAGTAGGAACATTGCATTAAAAGATGAATATTTTTAAACTGTACATTTATTTATAAACATTTTGTAGTTTTTTTATTTATTTCACAATCAATAATTAATTTAAAGGCAGGGCCTGGGATGGCAGAGAACCTCCTGAAATACATGGAAGTCATGGTGGAGGTCACAAAAGAAACTAGACAAAAGCTTGTTTTAATCACTTTTTTCATTTTATACTCGACCTATTTATAATTACAGGTTTAAATCTTGGGCAGCTTTATCTACAAGCATGGTGCTATATTAACCTGAGAATTAGGTTAATATCTATTTTATCTTTTTTTTTTTTATATCTACGTGTTATCTATTTTATAGAACTAGCTTACCTCCTGGAGAAGTGAATATTTCTAAACAAAGGTATTTTCATGCTGATGTTAAACAGAATGTCATCCAAAAACTTCAAGGTTAATAAATAATTTCAGATATAAAAACAAGGACATGATTGCTTCCTTGATTAAAATACACTTTCAGAGTTATCACATTTGAACGTATTTTCACGTTTGATTTTTGCTTCCAGTGGTGTTTTCTAGGGTTGGGGATTATCTGTTGATTCTGATTAGGAATTGGAACTATATAGGCTTTTTGGAGACGTAAATTGCTGTGTTATTATGGATTATTAAAATGAAAATATGTATAGATTATTTGGATGATTAGATGTGAAATGGCAGATGTAAAACAATACCCTGGTGTTATATTTGTAAAAGATATATGTTCCTTATCACAGTGGTTCCCAACCCTTGCCCTGGAGACCTTCTGCCCAGCACATAGACTGTATATATGAATCTATATATATGCCCAGCACATAGACTGTATATATGAATCTATATATACGCCCAGCAGATAGACTGTATATATGAATCTATATATACGCCCAGCACATAGACTGTATATACGAATCTATATATATGCCCCAGCACATAGACTGTATATATGAATCTATGTATATGCCCAGCACATAGACTGTATATATGAATCTATGTATATGCCCAGCACATAGACTGTATATATGAATCTATGTATATGCCCAGCACATAGACTGTATATATGAATCTATATATACGCCCAGCAGATAGACTGTATATATGAATCTATATATACGCCCAGCACATAGACTGTATATATGAATCTATATATATGCCCCAGCACATAGACTGTATATATGAATCTATATATACGCCCAGCAGATAGACTGTATATATGAATCTATATATACGCCCAGCACATAGACTGTATATACGAATCTATATATATGCCCCAGCACATAGACTGTATATATGAATCTATGTATATGCCCAGCACATAGACTGTATATATGAATCTATATATATGCCCAGCACATAGACTGTATATATGAATCTATATATATGCCCAGCACATAGACTGTATATATGAATCTATGTATATGCCCAGCACATAGACTGTATATATGAATCTATGTATATGCCCAGCACATAGACTGTATATATGAATCTATGTATATGCAGTCTGTGCGCTTGCACATTTCAGTGCCTTGCCTGCTATAACACATCCACTTCATCTTCGTGAGGATTCGTTACCTGGTTAGCTAACACTTGAGTCTTAAGTAGAAGACACTTAAATGTGCATTGGGCCTCTAGCTCCACAGTCAACACAGTCAGCAACAACCTTTTGTTTTTAGAAAAATACATATTCTGTATAAATAAACAAATGTTTTCCCTCCTAATGTGTTAATTTGTCAACACAGGAAAGAACCTGTGGCCATGTTGGACGGCACTGAGTCCTTGTGCTGTAGTGTTAAATCTGCATGCAGAAGGATTGATGGAACAACATTTTGTTGAGAAAATTTGTGATCAGCTCAGCCTCGCGCACTGACACACTTTTCATTACCCTACTCACTTGTACAGGTTCTCTCACTTCCACACTCAACCATTCCTTACACAGGTTTTGTCATAAATAGATACCCACTTGAAACCCACTTCACTTGTAACTCAAAGAATGTAATTTATTTTTTATTCTGTCCTTGTTCAATAGGTTATGTTAGACAGACATCAAGACCTTTAAAATACAGATAATTAAAACAAAAGAGTTGCATTAGAAGAAAGGATGTTAATTTGCCAGTATCCAGTCCTTTTATACATTTGAATCATAACATTTAAATACTCAAAGGCACTGCGATAGACACAGTTACACTTGATAAAACAGGTGGGAACATTACTAATTGTATATTAAAACGGGAAGCATTTTGGATACACACTACGGCTCTACTGGATATGAATGATGAGTTTAACGCCATACCTTTCCTGTATTACTTAGGATTTGATCTCTCGTCATTTGTGTCGTCTCTCTTCCCTTTTTGGATGAGGTTGAAATACAGATTGGCGATGGCATAAAATGAAACATGTCCGCCTTATGAATAAATGAGTTATTCTCTTGCTAAATCGAGTGGGCCTCCGAGTTGTTCTTGTAAATATACTTGCTGTTCAAATTTCTTGCAAGCTTTTCCTCCAACTGTTAATGTTAAGGAGATAAACACACCAGTCAAGAGTGTAACTGGGTTGAATATTGGAGAGTATTTTGGGATGAGGTCATGCTACGATAGCTAAATTTAAAGCCATTAACACTAGCTGCCACAGATACAGATACTGCTGATGTTAGCTAATGTTAACTAAGTACTAGAGTGCTATCTTAAGTTACAATTTATCAAAGTGAACTATGCCATTACCAGTGTAGGCTACAATGTGCCAAAACACTTTTGCATTTTAAATGATTAAATTTATGCTTAATTTCCTACTTGTTAGATTATGCTGTAACAGAATATTTTCTAAAAATGTGGTAATTATTTTTTAAAAAAGCTTCAGGCCGGCTTCTTGGCACACACAAAGGGATAATTTATTGTACATGGAATGTCATTCCATTTCTTCTGATCTGGGGGCAAATGAGGAAGGAAAATCACAGACTTGGTATTCATTTTGTAAAAAATGGAAATTGAAAATATTACGCAGACATTGAGTTAGAAGGTAAAAGAGGCTTCTAAATGAACCTACCAGACCAGTTTGTGTGCACACAGCACTCATTATTTAAATGGTTGGGTTCACTGGGATTCCAGTTGACGTAATTTAATTCTGTGCCATCAGACCAGATCCACTTTGTAGCCTGAAAGGTTAATTAGTTAAATATTACAGTCAAATCTTGTATTCAAACAACAGCCTTAATGTAGTGGAAGAGCATTTGGACAAGCTGTCAACATGCAATACTCAAATCTCCACCAAACCACAAACCCTCTGCTATGTTAAAATAGAATCAGGCTTTAAAACAGTGCATCTTGCAAAATTAAGGTAGCACGTTCAGAACCCTAGCCCCAAGCTTGCACTTAATTGTGTTGTTGGGTATTCTGTTTCTTCCAGGTACTGAAACTGTTCAGGATTCTCATACCTCCTGACAATCAGAAAGCCCGATCCAAGTAGGGTTCTCCATAGGGTCGTGAGCTCGAATAAAGGCCTTGACCAATTGAAATTCGTCTTCGCTGTGTGTCGAGACCAAGTTAGCATGCAGTTTTAAACAGTGTTTCTATGAAGAGAAAAAAAATATGACAGCTTTGCATTTTTCTTTCATGTACTGAGCGTCGACAAAAATCTTTCCACCAAAAATAAGAAGGGCAAAACACTAAGCATATCTTTTAAAAATGTACATAAATGTTCTTCCACTCAAAAAACTCAACTGGAATCAGTTATATGGATGCTAAAGTGGTTCTTGTAATTCCAGGGTTGGAGTACCTTGAGACCAACAAGTAAATATCTTAAATTTGATCAGTGTTCAGTTTTAAAAAGTTGCATTATTAATACGTCAATATATTATTAGGATTAATATTTTATGAAATATTATATAAATTGTTATTATTAAGTGTATCGTTCATTTATGCTGACAAAACAATCCAATAATTTATTAATTCTGTAAAACATTAAAATAAGGAAGGAGGACTGGTAACAAACTGGCAACAAACAAAAAGGCTTTTAGCTCCTTCCCCCTCATTTCACACATTTTGTTTGTGATGTCAAGAATACACACACGCGCGCACACACACACACACACACACACACACACACACACACACACAAACCTCTGATACTTTCCTGTCTGACTCAAAAATCATCTTTCAAACACCTTAACTGAGGGCTTCTTTAGAAGGTCTTCTGGTGCAAAGTTTTGCCCACATATAAGTCAAGATGGCATACATGGACCAGCAATGTTATTGCTGTTATTGTAGGATGACAGGATAAGATGGACAGATAGGCTCTCTCAGCAAGCTGCTCTTCATATTCTGTTAAATGGTTGTGGTTTTTATGGGTGCTGCATCAGAGATAAGCATCTATTCCATTAGAGGTGTTAAGTGCACATGACTACTAGACATAAGACCTTTTTCTAGTAGTCGTCTAAATAAATAGTTATGACTAGCAAATAATACACATTTTTGGATGAAACAGGCTGCGGAGAGACATTTGGAGTTAAGCAATATTTATGCGTTTATTTATTTGTGTTTGCAGTTCTCCTGTATGAAGGTGAATGTGATTATTACATACTGTAGACTGGTTTAATCCAATATTTTGTTAAGCAAATGACTGAACAAGGAAATAGTTGAATATCAGGATTTTTAAAAAAACCCTAGCCATGAATTCTTCTTCAGATTAGTTGAAGTTAGCGTGACCTACCTCAGCAGAGACCCAGTCTGTACTGTTGGCAATGTACTTGAAGCAGCGGATGCCATAGGAACCCCACCCTGATGTACAATGTGGTGAGCACGTGGCTTCATTCACTGAAAAGTACTCTTTTTTAATGTGATTGCTTTGCCAGGACCCTAAAGAGAAAAGATCAACCGTAAGCTTAACTAGTTGTTTATTGTTTTTGCAGCAGAACAATTTTAGATACCAATTCATTTGAAATGATGCATTATTTGTTCACTGACTGGACTATTAATTGGAATAGTTGGAAAATAGACACAAATAAAAAACAAAAAACAAAACAACACCTAATGCTTTTCCAGTCGTGTCTGGGAAGCTGAAATAGTGTTTAATTCTCACAATTAGCTGGTACAGATATCACAAGCACAGCTTAAAGAAGGAAAAAAGGTGAATAACATTGAATAAAATTCTAGATCAGAATTCTAGATTTTCTGCTTTTTATAAAATGGAGAGAATGCAGTTACTACCTCTCTAGAAATTCAGTACTATTCTAATTTGCAATTTCCAAAAGTATTTCTTAATTACTATTTGTGTTGCATCTTTGGGTTTGAACTGAGACACCGAGATCTGAGACTTACCAAAAATCTCTGAAGCTATGGAGACAGCAAAAAGCAGTGATTTGACCTGCCACTGGCCATTTTAGCTTGAATACTCCTTAAAAAGGTCACAGTAGTCCAGGTAAGTGCTAATGAAATCAACCAAATGCTAAACTCCCACAATGAACCCAGAATAAACCATCACAGTGTTGCTGTACCTGTCTAGGAGGTCTGTGTGGTCAGGAAGTCATTTGCGAACTGTGAAACCCAAGGAAACTGCTGCAGTTTTTACACACCTGGAGTTTGTTCATGGAAACTCCCCAGTATACAAGTTGAACTGAAACTATTGGACCTAGTACAAATTAAGTTAGAACTAATACTAAGCTAGTTCAAACTATTGATTTTATTTATTTATTTTTTATTTTTTGGCAGGGGGCAGGGGGCAACACCCCACTAATTCCCACTCACACTAGTCATGTAATGTGTTGGGTTGGGTGGTGTGAGCAGTCTCTCTTCCCCCAAAAAAATAAAGCTGAAATGAAACCTACGCTACTGGAATACTAAGTTAGTTCAGCTGGCTGAATCAAATATTGCAGCTTTAACAATGTCATGTCCAGGCTTTCAGGATACACTCTAAACTCTGCTTATCACAATGTTTCACCTAATGCGCTCTAGGAAAACAAAATTAAATTGGTTGGGTCTATTTATTCAGTCAGCTAGGAGCTAAGATCCTATGAGACATCCCGATCCAGACTGACAAAATCCTAATGGCTAACCAATCGGACATAGTAGTGATGGGTAAAGAGCAGAAGCAGGCTGTAGTGAGAGACGTAGCAACCCCAAGTGACTGCAACATCAGGACCAAGGAGCATGAGAACCTTGAAAAACACCAAGGGCTGAAAAAGATTGCAAGGGCAAAGCTGGTTCCCGTGCTGATCAGAGCACTAGGGGCTGTGAGCCTGGAGGAGGCTGATTGGGGAATGTTTTTGAAAAACTCTTTACTGGCCATTATGATCTCGCATTCAGAGCTTGTTCCTGTACTGACAGGATTAGTGCTGGGCCCCATTTGCCAAAAGCATCATAGCATTGAGATTTGCTATTTTTTCATCTATGTCAATCCAGTTATGGCATTTAGCTGATGCTTTTTATCCAAAGCAACTTGCAATTCTGACTGAATACAACTTGAGGGTTAAGGGTCTTGCTCAGGGGTCCAACAGTAGCAACTTCGAAGGAGTAGGGCTTGAACCAGCAACCATCCGATTACAAGTGAAGCACCTTAACCACCGAGCTACTCCTTCCCAATCTAGTAGCAATATATATAAACTGTTATTAGTTTTATTCTTCACACCTTTGAAAACCATTATTTTATGGTCAGTGTTGCTGTTGCAGATGCTTCTGTTTTGATTTTTGCCCAGGCCCTGTTCTCCAGGAGCTCTCCACTACACGCCTGACCGCCGTGTTGACCTGGAGGCCCGCCCAGGCTCATGTTGGCTTGTCGTGCTTCGTGTTGCAGTTGGGAGCACGGAGGCGGTCGCCCGGTCAACAGAGGAGCCCATCAATAGAAGAGGCCACCTGCTCTGCTCGTAGTCGACCTGAGGGCGGCTCCATCGACGCAGAGGGCCGACACCTCCACGCCCTTAAGTGAAGCAACCGGACGCACCTCTGTCGATGAAAGAGGGACCCCTGTAGAGGAGACAGTGGCTGCCTTTCTCCAGGGATGCAAGGTGTCCGGGTGGTGTGATGTTCTCCGCACACAAGCGCTGGGTTGGTGCCCTCCTTTTGCTGGTACTTTTCTTTTGGGGGTGGGGGTGTGCATGTGATGTTTGTTTATATTGCTGCTCCTGTTGCATGTTGTATTTTTTGACCAATTGTTGGTCATTGTATGTCTGTATTTCAGGAGATCTCATTTCTTTAAATGTACTTGTAAGAGTCAAGGAAAGAAGAGGTGTTCAGGTTGAAGAGACATGTGCATCCTGATTTTTTTTTTAAATTTTTTTTATGGTGGCACAAAATGGATGCCTACATTATAAATTCTCCACCTCCACCCACATCTGTTTCAGGTCAAAAGCCACGGTGGAACATCTCCTCACAAATGTAATTGTATTTGATTCCATCATCTTTGTTTTTTTTTCACTGTGTTGGATATTTTGTCTAATTGTTGGTCCGTTTAGGTAAATGTTAATTCAAATAGCACCTTTTGGGGTTTTAGCAGATCTGTGAAGTCAAGTGACAGGTGACACAGCTACAGGTGATATAGCAGGTAATATACTATGAAAGTGAAGACTGAACAAGTACTTCTCATTTCATTAGTGGGTTTGACATTATTTACACTAATATGTCATATAAATTACATTTATCATGGCTAGAAATTGTTTCAGAGGGAATACTACACTGGTCTTCCACATTGTCACACTCTGATTAAGCCTCTTCGCTTCAGACACCTTGTGAATTAAGCTTATGCTTTCCACACAACAGCTGTTAACATCTCAGTCCCTGTGAAAGATACTGATGCATGTAACCTACGAAGTGTTCATTAGCCTCATTTACTACATCTTCTTTTGAGTTGAAATGTTAGGTTCAGAATGCTCAGATAATATTCTTACTATGCATCCAGAAATACTGTTATTTGTAAGAAACTTAAAGGAAACCTGCTCTTGTTCTTACGGAAATTGTAATTCCACAGTCATAGAATTAAATCTGGATTTCCAAGAAACAAACCTGCTTCTGCCCTAGTACATCCCAATAGATTTTCATGCAGTCTTCATGAGTTTAATAATTGCCTAATAATTGTCAAAATTGATTTATTTGAAAGTGAATTATAAAAACTTAGTTTTCAACCTTGATACTTTAGCTAACTGAGTGTAATGTATTGAATGCTCCCCTGAAGGTAGTCACCAGTTCACTGGTTCTAACGCTGCTCTGTGCATTTAGAGTCCACTACATTCTGATGGTGCTCCTCCCCTTTGACTGGCTGGGACCTGAGTAGAATTATCATGTCAGATATGAAAATAATTCTTATTTAATGAGGCATCTTTCTGCTTCAAGGGTAATTGCTAAGTGCTAAGCTTTCATCACATTAATTATCTGTTTATATGGTAGTAAACGAGTCCATGGTTGAAAACAGGTGCGGCTGACCGCGTGCGAGGTAAAGGTTGAAGGTTGAGGGTAATAGGCCCTTAAGGCGGAGATAACGAGGCCAGAGATGTGCCTGAGGTGAGTCCATGAGTCCATCCTCCTGTTATCTGGGCTGACTTACAGAAAATGTCAGAGTTCTGGCTCAGGCTTCTTTATTTGTCTCTACTGACATGAACTTTGCGGTTACTGTATTTCCATATTATCACAACCAGAACTCCTACAGTGGACAATCCCCACCACCACAGTGACCTTTCAGATGATTTAAAAAAAATAGTTTTAAGCAGTCTGGCTGAGAGATGGGAAGAATTCGATTCACTATAGTTAAAATTTACTATGGTTAAAACGAGCAGTTGTCAGTAGATAATCTACTACTGGTAGAAAAGAAAGCTGACGGAATGCATAAACCATTGTTTATTTCATGTAATTTCAGGTAATTATTTGGAAATGTAACCAGAATTGTAATGGCTAAACACTAAAAGTGAAACATTTGTCATTCAAGTTAACATGTCTCATAATTTGATTATTCTGAAACTCAAGGTCAATAAGTAATGTTTTCTTTCCGTTTCTCTTGTAACAGAGTTAGGCACTGAATGGTCGTCTATTCACAGAGTTGGTCCTTTTTTAAAAGAAAGGGAACTTTATTCCTGTGTTTATAGCTCATCTCATAGTCAGAAAAGCTACTGCAGGCTTAGAGAAAAGAGAGCAGCAAGATATTAAGTAAGAGATCAAGGATTTCATCTAGTTTCTTCCTCAGCAAGCTTGTTTCTCATCTAAGGACTGAGTCACAGAGGAGCCGCCAAACATGCCCATCCTGAATGAGATCAGTGCGTTGGTGAAGAGGATCCCGACTTCAATGCAGGAAATCCTAAACGAACGAGTGATCCAAATCAGGGCAGAGATTCAGCAGGTAAGACCCAGCAGTACATCATACTGGAATCAGTATCACTCTGTGTGCTACTCCATTTTTTTAAAACCTTGGCTGTGGTAGACTTGACAGTCTTATTTCACAGCATTTTGTGTGATATGACTAACATTGGACGAGCCACCATGCTAAGTAGATCGAGATCTGTATAGGTGACACCTGTTTAGGTGTTTGATCTGTTTGAAGTGTATGTGATTTTGTCCTTGAATTAAAAGCTCAGCCTTTGCCAAGAACACAAAAGGAAAGTAGAATTGCTTACAATTACTTTTTTTTTTTTAAATAACCAGCAAATAAACAAGGGTTATATATTAAATAATCCTTTAATTCAAGATACTAATGTGTCCCCTCATGTGGGAAAATGTTCTGATAATTCCTCTCATTCATTTAACTACAGATATGCAATGAATTGGTCAAAAACCAACACACAGAAAAAAAAAAACACTGACACAAATGTTTAATCATTTGTATTATGCATATGTAAATTAAATAAGAAATAACTGTTCGGACTACATACATTATTCATAGTGGATTTTTCCATGAATCTACAGTGTCATGATTATTTAGGACCAGACAGCAGCAACTAACTTTTATAACCTTTGTAACTTTACAGAACTGGATCCTTTTTCATGTCGCAGTTCAATCTGCAAAAAACAAACAAACAAACAAACAAAACAAAACAACAACAACAACAACAGAAAGAAGGGGTCAGTCAGGCCTTTGGACAGAAACCTGGACGTTTGAGGGCGTCCTGCCCTCCTCCAGCACCTCCCCTGGGACAACCGTTGTTTTAACCTTCCACATTCTCTCTGCTTCCTCCTTTAGTTCAAGGATATTTTTCCAACTTCTCATATTCATTCCTTCTGTAACAGGTGCCACCTCATGCCTTAGTCTCCCACCAGTCTCTTCTCATTCAGGATGCAACCTGCTCCAAAGTTACATCATAAAACAAACACGTCAGAACTTAAAAAAACCCCACTTTACTCCGCACCTACCTCAGGATCAGGTCTTATTAAAAAGAAACCTTCCGAATCACTTCGCTGCAATGGTGCTATTTTCAGCCCCAAACATCACGGAGCAGGGCAAATGGGGAGGGTGTGAATGCTTTCTGCATTGTTCTTTTTAACCTCAGTTGACTTCCCTCCTGGATCTTATGTCGATGTCTATTCGTCGCTTGCTTACATAGACCAGCTGACCTGGTTCCAGTGTTTTTGCATGAGAAGGGTTGCCACTTAATTCTCTCCCGCTTCCAAGAGGAGTAGGCTTCTCCCTTTTCCTCCAGAATTCCAGGAATGGACCTGTTACTCGGTCTGACCTCTGAAGTCCCCAAAGCTGGACCGTAGAAAACTCAGGGAGTACCTGCAAGGAAGACAAGATTACTTCTTCACTGATGGCTTGCATCTATTCCTGTGATCTCTCTCTAGCCTCTGTTGGAAAGGTGGTCCCCCTAGTGACCACTTCCAGCATCTCCTCATCTGATTCACTGTGCTCCCCTCACTGCCTAGACAAAGAGTCAGCATTCCCGTTCTGCTTCCCTGGGCGATAAACAATATCAAAATCAAACATTCCAAGTTGTGCCAGCCATCTCTGCTCCAGGGCTCCCAACTTTGCTGTTTTAAGATGCCTCAACGGATCATTATCGGTGAAGACACTAAATCTCCGACCCAACAATAATCCCTGCAATTATCCAACACAGCCCACTTTAATGCCCACTTTAAACTCTAATTGGTTTGCTTGTTTTTTTAGGCCTCCAGTGTTTCATTAAGTTCTGGATGAAAGGTCGTGTAGTTTGTCAGCTTTGTACGTGGCTGTGGGCATGAGTATCCGTATGTGTTTGTTATATGTCTTCTATGGTATGTCTTCTTGAACACTGCACAAAGAGGGTTTTTTACCTGTTCATGCACTTGGTGAAAAAAGTGTTTCATGATTCACTTTTTAAAAATCTTTTTATTTACATGCATACAGTCCAAAATTTAATACAATACAATAAACATTTGATTAAAAATGTAAATCTTGCATTTAAATACACACTACACCTGTTGATGACATTTTAATTTGCTGCAGCTTCACTACTATACAGGCAGAAAATAAAGTTTCTATGAGAAACAAGAAAATAAAATCAAAGGTATGAATGTCTGACTTTTACTCTTCTATTTTACAGGGTGTGAAAAAGCCTTATAAACAAGTGCTTAACCTTTCATCTGGCGATCCTCAGGCTTTGAGCTTAAAGCCCCTCACGTTTGTTCGACAGGTAGGCTCAGCCCTGATGGTATACTGTTTGTTGACCTGTCTGTTAATTACCGAGCCCTTCATGAATGTCGGGGGCGTCATCACCAAACCAAGTATTTTTATTTCAGGCGCAACATAGCTGTGCAAAGTAAGGTACTCTACACGGTGTCTGTGTGTTTGTGTCACTGTGGCGTCTGTTGTCACTAAGAGCATCTGGTTATTCTGGATGTTTTGTTTGTGGCGATGCAGGTCCTGGCTGGGTGCTTGTATCCCACTCTCCTGCATGGCGACACCTTACCTGCAGACGTGAGACAGCGAGTCCAGAAGCTTCTGGGCGAGTGTGCTGGAGAAGGCACATGTGAGCTTTTCAACTTCTTGAACTGCAGGCTTATATGCATGTCGCCATATCACCAGTGAGACACTTTTTAGGAAAATGAGAATACTGCTTAAAAACCTTATAGGGGTGAATTAGCATTATGCAAATTAGATCATGCTAAGTGACCTCCTCTATTTTAAATTAGTTCTTAAAGCATTAAAATGCTTTATGACTTTTAATACTGTAGACATGTACTTATTGAAATTGACAAATTTGGCCTACTGGTATAAACTGGAAGTATAGAGTGGTTAAGTTTTTTGTGGTATTTATTGTGGTGTTTTCTATAAATCACTAGGGTCACACCTTGAAACACATGGGATTAGAAAACTCCAGCACTCGATATCTGACTTCATCAGCAGGCGCGATGGTGTTGCTTCCGATCCTGACAACATCTACATCACAAACGGTTCAACAGCAGCCTTCATGGTGAGAATCCACTGCTCTTTACTCTCAAGCCTGACTTGGCTCAGCCAAAAGTAAATGACCTTCTTCTCTCGGCAGACATTGCTGAAGTTGTTTGTTCCAAACGGGAGCTCTCTGCAAACCGGGGTCCTCACGCCCGAACCGTCGTACAACGGCTTTAAGTTTGCGCTGGCTGCCCAGGGAGCCCTCGTAGTACCTTATTACCTGAGGGAGGAGCAGGGCTGGGCCGTGCAGCTGGATGAGCTGCACCGAGCTGTCCTTACCGCTAAGGGGTACTGCAACCTGATGGCGTTATATGTCATTAATCCAGGGAATCCAACAGGTAAATAAATGACGTCACTCTTGTGAACCTACAGACCCTCTAACATACCAGTCTGCCACATGCTGCCCCCCCCTCAAAAGGTTTGAACCACCACTATTGGTTTTCAGTGACACAATACATTTGTATTATATCTCAGGTCCATACCTACCTCAAGCAGGTCGGTTTTTAGACAGGCTTTTAAAATGTCTACTGTAGGAGACGATCTTAGAAAGAACTGTAAGCTGTTGTAATTGTAAGCATGATTTGGTGACGATCACTTTTTAATATCACTCAAAACTATGGAATATTTAAATGATTTAAATTTGAAAATCTTAAAACTAGTAGTAGAATGTGGACAAAAGAATTGAGAAATGTAGCTTGGAGCCATTGTGCATCATGGACTTGGGGTGTGGATACTCAGCCAAATGGAGTTTTCAGGCCTTTGGATCTGACCAGTAAACATTTGTTTATTGAAACAGTGAATATTTTTGTTGCACAAATGACTTGTGTTAATGAATGCTCAATCAAACTTGTATCCTAGTGGATTTAGAGCTCAAATAACGTAGACCAGCTGCAAGCAAAATGAAGGTAAGGGAATTACAATAATCAATATGTGAAAAAATAAAATCCTGAATCACGTTTTCCGTATCCATATTCGGCAAAACACGTTTAAGTGTAGAAGAGCTCTCAGCTGGAAAACAATACCTCTTGCCACTGCGTTTACCTGTTTTTCTCATTTCAAAGCGAAGTCAGTGATGATGCCAAGATTTGTGGCATAGTTTTTTGTGTTATTTGATAGTGGTTCCAGTTTATCAAATGCAATATTAGTGGTGTCAGGATTACCAAATCATTTAACTTAAGACAATTTACATGAGAATGTTTTAATGCGTTTGCGATTTATTAACAGGCATGAGCAATTAGGGAAAATGTTGCATATTTAAAAAATGTAATTAAATTATTCAAAATGTAATATATTAAAATTAACCTATCAATTCGGTTGACTCAACTGAATGCATGGATCTCGTATTTTGAGAAAAACTAGTAGTGAGGTAGATAAAATTTTAAAAAATGGTTACATCAGCTTGGAATAAATAGGCATAAATTGTTTAGATTTATTTTTTAAAAATCAGTACAAAATAAAAAGGTAGATTTAGCCTGGAGTATAGGTGGTCAAAACCTGTGCGATCAACCTCTGCAAATGAGTTGTTTGTGTTCCATTTATTTAACTGAGCATAATATATCTTCCATCAGCACTAAAAAAGTGCCACTCACCACAAAAGCTTATTTCTTTCATTCCTTGAGTTCTGTAACCCCAGACATCCATCCTGTGCTGTCGCCAGGCCATGTGCAGACTAAGGACTCCATTAAGGACGTGATCCGCTTTGCTGCAGAAGAAAGACTGATCATAATGGCAGATGAGGTGACTGACGCTCATAAAAACATGATCGTATGCGTAAGAAGTCGCAAAATATGTTATAGCCAAGGTGCTTTGGCTGATACATTTAAAGAGGACAGTAGACCATAAAGCAGTAATCTAAATTTTTGTACCTTTCCTAGTTAGCAAATAATCAGGAGTTAAGTTTGTAGCGCAAGAAAAAACAACAGTTCTTACATCACAACAAATAGCCAGGCAGTATGTTGGATAACATACTGCCTGGTGCTTTTGGTGCTTTGATAAAACTGCCTGGTGCTTTTGGTGCTTTGATAACACACTGCCTGGTGCTTTTGGTGCTTTGATAACACTGCCTGGTGCTTTTGGTGCTTTGATAACATACTGCCTGGTGCTTTTGGTGCTCTGATAACACTGCCTGGTGCTTTTGGTGCTTTGATAACATACTGCCTGGTGCTTTTGGTGCTTTGATAACATACTGCCTGGTGCTTTTGGTGCTTTGATAACATACTGCCTGGTGCTTTTGGTGCTTTGATAACATATTGCCTGGTGCTTTTGGTGCTTTGATAACATACTGCCTGGTGCTTTTGGTGCTTTGATAACACTGCCTGGTGCTTTTAGTGCTTTGATAACATACTGCCTGGTGCTTTTGGTGCTTTGATAACACTGCCTGGTGCTTTTGGTGCTTTGATAACACTGCCTGGTGCTTTTAGTGCTTTGATAACACTGCCTGGTGCTTTTGGTGCTTTGATAACATACTGCCTGGTGCTTTTAGTGCTTTGATAACATACTGCCTGGTGCTTTTAGTGCTTTGATAACACTGCCTGGTGCTTTTGGTGCTTTGATAACACTGCCTGGTGCTTTTGGTGCTCTGATAACATACTGCCTGGTGCTTTTAGTGCTTTGATAACATACCGCCTGGTGCTTTTAGTGCTTTGATAACACTGCCTGGTGCTTTTGGTGCTTTGATAACATGCTGCCTGGTGCTTTTGGTGCTCTGATAACATACTGCCTGGTGCTTTTAGTGCTTTGATAACATACTGCCTGGTGCTTTTAGTGCTTTGATAACACTGCCTGGTGCTTTTGGTGCTTTGATAACATACTGCCTGGTGCTTTTGGTGCTCTGATAACATACTGCCTGGTGCTTTTGGTGCTCTGATAACATACTGCCTGGTGCTTTTGGTGCTTTGATAACATACTGCCTGGTGCTTTTAGTGCTTTGATAACATACTGCCTGGTGCTTTTGGTGCTTTGATAACATACTGCCTGGTGCTTTTAGTGCTTTGATAACACACTGCCTGGTGCTTTTGGTGCTTTGATAACACTGCCTGGTGCTTTTGGTCCTTTTGTCATGATGCTATAGGTGTATCAGAGCTGCATGATTGGGGAAGGAATGGAGTTTTGCTCCTATAAGAGGGCCCTGATGGAGATGGGTGCTCCATACTCCAACATGGTGGAACTGGCTTCCATCAACTCCATCTCCAAAGGACTGATGGGAGAGTGAGTTTCTTAAAATGGAAATAACCGATTTCTTATTTCTTCCCTGATTCCTTCACCTAATTTCTAATGCGTTACACATCATAAATGAATGTGGATTCAACCCAAACATGATAATCTTTTTCAGCTTTGGGCTGCATAATGTTTTTTGCAACAATTAAGCCTGCAATTAAGGTACTTGTGCAGGATGATGGTCTAAAGTGCAACATTCAGGGTTAATTTTTAAATTTACACTTCCACAAAGAATGCACAGAAAGACTATGTGAATTGTGCTACATAACTAAACCTGTTTATAAGTAAAAGAATATTAACATTTTGTAGGGTTCTCATGGAAGATAACACAGGAAACAAATTCTATATCTGTGCCTTCCTTGCATCGTCTCTCTCTGGCTAGCGGCAGATACCACAGTATTCCCAACACATATTATTTTCACGTTTTCAGACTGTACGACAACACAGATAGTGCTGATTTAAAATCATACCTTAATATCAGTAGAAGGAGATATGTGGTAAAATACCTGGCCAAGAAAGGAAAGGTAAAAAAAAAATGAATGGCAAACTTTTGTTAATCCCCACTGTCTGGAACTCTCCTTTGGCCAGGTGTGGTCTGCGTGGCGGCTATGTGGAGCTGGTGAACTTTGACCCTTCTATGAAACAGAATATCTTTAAGCTCTTCTCTGCAATGCCATGTGCATCCCTAATGGGACAAATTGCCCTGCACGTGATGGTTGACCCTCCACGACCCGGACAGCCCTCGTACCCTCTCTACACAAACGTGAGATTAGAAGGATTTTCTCTGGTTTTGTAGGCATCATTTTCCCCTTATTTCTTATTGGATTGGCTGTTACACTAATTCAGAAATCTTTAAAAAAAAAAAAAAAAAAAAGACTAGCCAACTAAATCTGAATTTGAATCTCGCTTCCTAAAAGCTTGTGCTTGAAGTGTAAGGAAAACCTTTCTCTTTAAAATGACTGAACTGTGTTTTCAGGAAATTCAGTCAAACAAGAGGGCAATTATCAACAATGTGCGGAGGACTTTGGGGGTTTTAAACAGCTTGCCTGCCATCACTTGGCAACCCGTGATGGGAGGGATGTTTGCCTTCCCTCGAGTCAGCTTCTCCCAGGCTGCAATAAATTACTCCCAGGTCAGTTTCACGCCAGGCACCTATATATGCTAATGCACTAGATTATGCTAATTGTCCACCACATTTCATTTAAGGGTCCCCATTGTCTCATCTAGGGATGTACTCCTTTATTTGCCAGAAATCAGAGTTTAATATACATTAATGCTAGGTTCAAATCACTAAGACATCACTCTAAAAAGAAGAGCTCACAGCCGTCTCCATAACATCTCTCCTTAACCCTTCCCCTCCTTCACCGTCAGCCCTCAGTGCTATGATTTTGCCACTTTCTTTGATGAGAAGATTAACAAAACATAACAATCTTTTCCTTTTACTACTGCTTCTAAATTACAATATCCCTCTCCCCTTCTCCTGCCTTAGCTTTTCACAGAAAACATACGACAACATATGTTCAGTAACCCTCACACCTGACCTTTTGGATCCCATCTCTTCTATATTGTTCCAGTCTATGAATGCTTTTTTCTCATATGGTCATGTACCGAGAGTTTTCAAAACATGGAAAATCATACTGATCCTAAAAAAAGCTGTCCTCAATTGACATAACCATCCACAACTACTGATTGGTAGCAAAACGACTGACTGGCAGGCCTCCTAATGTGATCAACCACAAGATTCTCCTGTCTATCCTCACAAGCCCTGGGATTAGTCGCACAGCATATCATCAACGGTTTGCTTCATACCTAGAGGAACTGTTATATCGGGTGATGTGGAGGACATCCACATCTGCTTAAAACACTCCACTGACGTCCCACAAGGCTCAGTGCTTGGTCTTCTTTTGTTCTACTTCTATATCTTCCCTGTTAGTAAGGGATGTATCCTTGTATGATTTCTCATATCACTTCTAGGCTGATGACTCTCAACTGAGTTTCTCCTTTCCATCCTTGTACTGCTCATTTTAAAACCATCAAAATGGGATGACACAGAAACCCCTGGTAGCTGTTCAGAATTGGTCAGGCTTGAAATATAAGGCATTCCATATAGACCTCTGGCAAAAAAAGCACTTAAGTCTCTCCCACTTATTATTAACTGTTTAAGCAAAATTATTTAATTACCTTCAGGGATAAGATGCCATGTACCTCACAAACCGCTTTTAGTCCTACAGATATATCTTGCTCTGAAAGGCTCATTTTAACCCCACTATGAGTTACTTTTTGATAAGGCTGAACTTAGCTGGAACAACAAGAACAAAAAAAAACCTGATTCATGTGGGAGCAGAAAAAAAAAGATCCATGGAAGTGTGTGGCTAGCCAGTCAAAATGCAGCTGGCATAATCCAGACAGCTGAAACGCACTACAGATATCAGACTCTCCATCTCTGCGTAAGGAGCGTCCGTTTCGGACTACGGCTAGCAGCTCAGCACTTGAAGGTAAATCTCAGCAAAAATGAGCTGCTATACATCACTGGAGATGCCTCCCCAAGTCGATACCATGGAATCTTACTAGAGAACTCTTGGATCACTTCGACTGACGAGGCACGCAAGAATTCTGGATCGCCACCATTCTTTCCTTGTATTGCTAACTCCACTGCGTCACACGGTTTTCTTCAAGGAAGCCATTCTGGTGCTTGTTCTGTCCTTTGTCATCTCGATTGGATGGCTGCAACTAACCCCTGGTAGACCTTCCCCTGTGTGCCATCGGACCCCTGCAACTCATCTAGAATTTAACTGCTTAGCTTATCAACTGTCCAAACTTCTCCCTTGCTGTGTTCCCTTCATATTCTCCCTATTGTGTCGCCGATCCGATTTAAAACACTGACGCTCACCTACAAAGTCATAACTGGAGCAGCTTCTACATGTCTAAAGGCAGTAATCAAACCCTTATTCTGCACCACGCTACATTAGAACATAAGATGGTTCAAACCACTATCCCTCAAGGAACAAAGACATACATTAAGACTCTTCTCTGTTGTGGCCTGAACTTCCCCTGGCTGACTTCAAACAAAGATTTTAAAAAACCTCCTTTACTGTCATTTTCCACTCTAGTCAGGGGTATAGTCTGATAGCATTATTAACACCAAGATATCTACCCAGACATGTGTACTTTATAGAGAGTAGAAAGCACTCCTATCATTTGCTCTGAACAAGGGCCTCTGCTATATGCCAGAAATGTGAATAAGTTGAAAATGTTCTTTAGCCTGTAGGTGTGCTGTCTCACCTTGCCCAGGTGACATGAGATGTGGACTACAGTGCTGGCATGAACTCTGACCTTTGTGCCCCTAGGAGAGAGGACAGGAACCCGACGTAATGTACTGTTTGCGTCTGCTTGAGGACGAAGGCCTGTGCTTTTTGCCTGGCTATGAACTCGGAATGACAGAGGGCATCTATCACATCAGGTGACCTAAATGACTCCTCTGTGTTCAGACACACGGCCACAGGCCGTATATTTTTAGTAACGTAATAGAGCAGAACCTCTGAGTCAGATATATTACAACTGAACATGACACTTCAGCAGAATACACAGACGTTACCCCTGGGATGTTCGGTAATGTTACTTGATCATAGTTACGGGAAGGAGAGCATTCACCCACCAGAACGCTTCCTGTGAAATTTGTTTTGCGTTGTGTATGCTTGAACAATCACAGGGTGTCATGTGGACAGTGTCTCTGTCCACACTCAGTTGTCATGTGCACAACATGGCGACAGACGTATGCAGTTTTCCTTTTCTCCACAATCGTGTCACGTTCACGTCTCCGCAAGAAGCACCCCGAGGCCTTAAGACATCTTTGCCTTGCTCACACTTTTAATGTGTTTTTTTTTTTTTTTTTTGAGTATCTGGAGGCCCGATGTCTGAGGACAGGTTAACGGCCACAACCTTCTCTACACAGCACACATCTGTATACATTTGGGGTACAGATATAAAAATTCTGTCTGTCTAAAAATAATCATTAGTCTTCACTTTTGAACCCACCACCTGTGCTAACGTCATTAGTATCCTTACTAAAAGTCATATTGGATCTCATATCCATATGGCTGGATAATTTATTGATGAATGTGAATCAGGTGTGCTAATAAAGTCAGGAAGTGCAAAACATCAGCATAAGACAATCTCTCAGCAGCAGGGCTGGAAAACACTCACTTGCAGGGTTGTGTTGTTGTACTGACAACAAACCTCGCTGAAGAATACGTAACCCATGAATTTTCCTTTGATGAGCTGATCCTACTACGTTGTAATACATGGCAAAAGAACATTAATTACCAGTAGGGATTCTACAGCATGGTTTTAAACACAGTGTGCTAAGAAGCAAGATTGTGCCG
The DNA here is from genome assembly GCF_041902795.1 of Electrophorus electricus. NCBI lineage: Eukaryota > Metazoa > Chordata > Actinopteri > Gymnotiformes > Gymnotidae > Electrophorus > Electrophorus electricus. The sequence continues at coordinate 4,698,629 of NC_137509.1, forward strand.
TAGTCTCTGACTGAGCTGTATGCATTTGTCTGTTAAGGATCACCCTGGCAGCTCAGGAGGAGATCATGAAGGAGGCGCTGCAGAGGCTGAAGAATTTCCACTTGCGCTTCCTCAAAGAGTTTCCCACACTCGAGCGCCCTGGAGGAAACACTAACCCTGACCCGTTAACCGCCACTGCCTCCTCTGTGATGGGTCACGCTGACCCCAACACTCCGCTGGGCTGGCGTCACTGAAAAATGGGTCACTCCTGACCGGGAGCGTCAGCTCTCGACACGATAAAGCAGTCACGAAAACAAAAATCTGACACTATACATTTCATTGCATCATTATCATTCAGTATCATCATCAATTATAATGACAAAAATAAAAAAAGGCAATAAATAAATGCGCTTTCAGCACGGTAAGGGTGACAGGATGAATAACATTAACGTTTGATCTTAGTTCAAATAGCTTCTGCTTTTCAATTACTAGGTAACTGTTGCCTCACATACTGTCCCCTCGTCCATACATTCAGTTCTTCTTCACAGCTGTAGGGCCAAGCGGACTGCACATGCCTTCCATGGAAGGTGCTACTTTCGCCTTATTCACTGTTCATCCATCTGCAGACACCATTCTGGGGTGAGAGGGCAAAGCATGGACATGCTCAGGAGATCCCAGCAAAGGAGCAGTACCAGGATAAAAACACGCCCAAGTGCTTCGCATGTTCTTTCTTTTGGGTCATACAGAATGCTGTAGCTGCATGTAACGTTGCCTTCCACTGTCCCAGTGAAACACTGGCAAAAGCCCCATCATTCGGCATCACTCTGGTCATCACCATTAGAGTCTGGATCGGTGCTGTTCAGGAGGTCCACCAGTAAAGAGATCAGATGACCATCTTGAGCGGTGCTGTCTTCACACACCGAGTCGCAGGTCAAAGGTCGGAGGTTGCGGTAAATCATGGCCTGAATGGATGTGCGGAACTCCCACAGCAGCTCCCAGCTCTGAGCAGACATCTCCCATCGCACGAGAGAATGTTCTGGCAGAGACACCTCCGCCCTGTCTTCATACACTGAAAGAGAGAAGTCAGTCAGTCATGGATGTCCCTTTTTTCTGGAGCAAAATAACTGGGTCGATCTTTAAAAGACACGAACTTCACACACCAATATAGTTCATTGACTTAAATCAGATCCATCATGCCTGCATTTTACCGCCTTGCAGGGGGGGGGAATTTTGCTTTTTCTTTGCATGAGGTTTCAAAATCCTCTAGAACTTTGATTCTAGAATGTAATCAACTACTTTGAGTTAGAGATTAGGTCCAGGGTTAGAGGTAATTATTTTCAAAGTCATCTGTTAGTGCTAACAGAATATTCTAGAAGATATTAAAGTTCATCAAAGGGTTACGTTTGGAGAAAAAGGACCCATCTCCTCAAGTCCTGGACAGAGCAGCAGTAAGTGGGCAAGCAGATTGTCCAAGACAGCCGCCTGACCGTGCCAGTCCTCGGTCCGGCCGTGCGGACAGGCGGGGTGGGGTTACCTCTCTCCACCAGGTCACAGTCGGTCAGGAGGAGAAGGGCCAGTGGGTGCACGGTGGACGAGTCTCTTATGAAGACATTTCCGTTTGATTTGACCGCAGAGAAGAACGTGAGCCAGCGGCTGGGGAGCTGCTTCTCACCCCTGGATGAAAGACAAGACAGAACAGTGTGTGTGTGTGTGTGTGTGTGTGTGTGTGTGTGTGTGTGTGTGTGTGTGTGTGTGGATAGACAGATTCAAAATTATAGTAAAGTACACAGAGTTTCCTGAGAAACAGAACTTTTCGGACAGAGCGCCTTCATCAGATATGCAAGAAAAGTACTTCATAACTAACACTAACACACACAGCGATGGCTTACCTGTTGACCGTTGACCGGTGGAGTAACACAGGCCCACTCTTGGTGCGGTAGGACAGGTTGTCAGGACGAAACCGGCCTCCTTTGGTCACAGTGCCTCGTTTCACCTGGAAATAAATTGCAAGGTGACTGAATGTGTGGCTGAGTATGACGCAAGATAGCAGTCAGAGACAGCTCTATAAAACCAGACATCATACCTCACTCTATAAACGCCAACTCTGTGGATAAGGTTGCATTACTCAACACAAACCTGGCAGCACACAGCACCTGCTGACTGGCGGGTAATTATGGCAGTGTGTACGTGTCTGGGCAGGGCTGTGTGGGTCCTGAGGTGGATTTCGTACCTGTATGAGGTTTGGGTAAAAGCCTGCAAACAGCACAGCTTTAAAAAGCTGCTCCTCACGGCTGCAGTGGTTGACCCGGGTCGAGGGGCGGAGACAATCGGCAGAATGAGCCACAAGCCCCGCCTCCACCAGATTCTCACTGAACTGCTGAGTGAGGCCTGCCGACAAACAGGATTGTGCAAACAGTTAAACGAGACAGAAAATCTCTAGTCCGTGAACAAGGGACGTCACAACACAGTAAACTCTGTTTAGTACGATCTGGAGTGAGCGGGAGTTTGAGATCTAACTTGCCACGGATAAACCACAGGCTGGCTCCTGACAGACTGTAAGAGTCCAGGTATTCCTGCCGACTGTCTCTGTGGGACGTCTCCCGCCAGCCCTGGACAGCCCTGCTGAACACCACATAGTCACTGCAGCTAGAGCCACTCAGGGCCTCCTTAGCCTGAGGAGGGAGGGAGGGAGAGAGGGTGTGAGTATACGTTCCTAGGGGCACGATACCATCCCACTTCTGACCGTGACCATAACGAACAACACGGAGGAAGGTTTGGCCGGATGCCGCCTCCGGACGCGGGGCCAGACCTTGGCCACGAGGGCGCGGTTCTGCAGGCTGTTGTAGAACGGGTCTCGGGTCAGGCAGGCAGCCACGGACAGCATGGGCAGGACGCAGCGGAACAGGGCGGACAGGACGAGAGCCTTCGCCAGGCGTGGGTCGCAGGACACGCACGCCACTCGCTCGCCCAGTGGGGTAAGACACTCTGCCTCGTCCAGCACCCCTGTGGAGTGGAGGACGGAGCAGGTCAAAGGTCACTACCACAGAGGCCAACAATACCCACAAGCCCCACCTCCACTTTGCCTTCCAACTTGTGACTTCTGTAGATAGGAGTCATATCAGGACTGGACCAAAGAGACAAAAACGCTTGATGTTTTCAAAAATGAACACACTACAAGACGGCGCAGGAGGGGGAAGATGTCTGAGAGACGGGCTGAGCAGTGCCGTGTGTCTCACCGATGTCCTGCAGGGTCTTCACGGCGTCCCTCACTGCCCCTGCGTCTGGAGGGTCCAGCACCTGGGATAGGAAGTCCTCAGCCTGCAGGACAACACAGCAGACTGACAAACGCCTGGCAAAAGGGATCTGAGTCGTTACATGCAGAATCTCACCTTTATCTAACGCTTAAATGCTCTGTACACCAAAGAAAGAGAAAAAAATACAATTCTGATATCTGAAACGTTTGACTTCTTCACGTCTTTGCTTATAATAAAACGCTATAAAAAAAAAAAGGCTTCTTACTTTTAAATTCTCTTTGAAAACCCAATGTAGGTTTTCTGTACACCCTTTTCAAATAGAAGCTGTGTATATTCATAAAGTGACATGTTAATATTTGAGGACTCTCCCCATACATCTCATGAATGGCCCGCTCCACTTACCTTAATATGTGGACTGTGGATTTTAGCCTGAACTACAAGGCTCTCCAGGGGGGTGCGCTGAATCTCAGGGACAGGAAATGTGGTCATGGTCTCCAGCTGCTGCCGTGGAAACAGGTGGTAGGCGTGGCCAGGCTGGCATCGGCCTGCCCTGCCTCTCCGCTGAATGACATTTGAGTGCGAGATCCAGACTGTGTCCAAACATGAAACCTGCACATGGGCAATTCAGTAATATATTATTTATGCACACACACACACACACACCATGAAGTTCTGTGTTTCTCTGACAAAGTCTATTTTTGTTATGACAAAAGACAAGAAATAACAGTAAAAAAAAAATTAAATAGATAAAAACAATATAGATAAATATACGATACGAATAAATACAAGTCAACAACATTCAGATTTTTGGAATTCAAATTTTGCCATGATTAACTCTCGGGGGCAGGTCTGGGCTACCGTAATGACCTCACCTTGGTCCTGGGGTCATAGCTTTGCTCCTTCTGAGACCCCACGTCCACTACGTGCACTATGTCATCGATGGTAATAGACGTCTCTGCGATGTTGGTGGCCAGGACAATCTTGCGGCGGCCCTCCAAGGGACGCTGGAACACAGCCTGCTGGTCTGCCACCGACATGCTGGAGTGTACTGCAAGAGTGAGAAAGCTGCGTTATTTTAACATGCGTTATGGGGCAGACAAAGGCACTTAAGCAATTTAAACCTCTTTTTTATAATCTCAGATGTCAGAACGAAAAGACGTTTGTACTTTGCGAGTTACAACGTGGGGCTAATCACGAACAGCTCTAAAAACAAAATGGCAGCGGAACGTGGAGTTAAACTCCGAATAAAGCTAGACAGAAAGGTGCGCGTCCGAATGGTGCTCACGTGGTAGGATGACCTGTGAGCCCGATCTGAAGGCCCGTTTCTCCTCCAGCCTCTGCTGCACAGACTTTATGTCCTGCCAGCCAGGCAGGAAGCACAGCACAGCACCTGACAAAAGACCACAAACAGGCAGATGAGGGTGGGGCGCGGGAGGAAGCCACGCCGCTATCCACGAGACAAGAATTAGCCTCGTGGGGGAATGACCGGATGTTGAGGTTAAAGGTGAGAGCAGGAGAGAGATTAAGTATGACAGGAATAGCAAAGAGAGAGAGAGAGAGAGAGAGAGAGATGCAGGTGAGGGGGTGAATGTGCAGTCATGGTTACCTGGTTCTCCCTGCAGGTGAATGTGGTCGATCACATCTGCTACCAAATCAAGGTCAGGACCCGCATCATTCTGTCCCTTAAAAAGAAACAAAAACAAAAAAACCTGCATAATTAACTAGGACAAACCTGCATAATTAACTAGGACAAACCTGCATAATTAAGCATTATTAACCACCACCCATTAAAAACACTGTCAGTAGCATCACCCAGGAACACAGGCTCCAGTACTGACAGCATATGTACTGTAGCAACTATACAGGACACACACACACACACACACACACACACACACACACACACACACACACACACACACACACACACACACACACACACACACACACACACACACACACACACACACACACACACACACACCTGCATGCTCCCTTTCGCCACCGGAGGGCGCCCCATCTCCTGTAGCACCTCCTCCAGATACCTCTCCCGCACGGGGTGCATGGACCCAGGCACGCGCAGCACAGGGCATCCGCCGAAGTAGTCGGCCAGGCGCTGCGTGTCGCCCGTGGCGCTCATGAGCACCACGCGGAGGCGTGGGTTACGGGTCAGCGCCGTACGCAGCAGCGCCAGCAGCAGGTCCGTGTTGACGTCCCGCTCGTGCACCTCGTCCACCAGCACGTGGCTCACGCTCCGCAGCGCCCCGTCCGCCTGCAGCTTGCGCAGGAGCACGCCCACCGTCAGGAAGAGGAGCGCCCCGCCGCTGCGCTCCGGAGGCCGCGACTCCAGGCGCACCTGCAGGGCGAGCAGGAGGAGTCACGGGGGGGTCTGAGAGGGCAACAGCTCTGAGCTTGGGAAGAACATTAATAAGTACTTAAAGGTTACAGACTGAGCCTACAGGGGTCCAGCACAGTTTAACTGATACACTACAAGAGTAACGTGTCTCCATCAGGGGGGGGTCAAAGTCTGGTCCTGGAGACCTAGCACCCTGCGGAGTTTGGTTAAACCCCAGTGTGTTCGAGCCAAACTCAGCAGGGCGCATCTCGGCACACGGTAGGATGTGAATCCATATGTTGCGTAATACCCCATGATTCATAGTAAGCCAAATCATTCCACTACACTGAGCATATACAACAACACGCGTTTGTTGCTGCTGCCTGTTCTGTCGCGTTAAATGTTTGTGAGCGTGGCACCTGGTAGCCGACAGCGTGGCGGAGGGCGGGGCCCATTTCCTGAGCCACGCGCTGAGCCACCGAGACCGCGCTGATTCTGCGAGGCTGTGTGACCAGGATGTTGCAGTGGGCACCCTCGCCTGCCATAATGTGCCCCTCCAGTAGGAAGCGTGGGATACGCGTGGTCTTCCCGCAGCCCGTCTCCCCGGCTACCACCACGACCCGGGAGGCCTCCGACGCCGCCACCAGCTTTTCCCGGTGAAAGTCTACTGGAAGCTCCGCCCCCTGCGCTGGACCCGCCTTCTCCCACTGTCTGAGGAGGCTGTCGCTCAGATGTTTGGCCTCCTGTGTGCTCAGGGGGCGGTACGGTCTGCCGGTAATGGCATCAGGGACACGATCACCCTCGTTGTCCTCATCTTCCTCACTGAGCGAGGAAGACTGCCGCTGCTCAGATCGCTCTTCCTCTTCGTCCCACAGTTTCTGCGCCTCTGCGTTCACAGGATACTGAGCACAGCAGAGAATTCAGACTTCACGTTAGAACGATCGCTGCCACAGCTCAGGTAGAATCAAGAACTTTCCACATTCAAACTTTAATTCCTGAAGTAGCCCCAGTGTGGAGGTTCCTGACAGCATCTCTGCTCTTTATTCTACACATCTCTGAACCAGCTGAACCCACAAAGCTGGGATCGTGGCCTACAGGCAACCCATCAACTTAAAGCCCAAATCAGGCAGATCTCGGACGGATGACTTTTTTTAGGTTGCAGCTGGCGTGATCTTCATGACTCAAAGTGGACTGGCAGCACCAGTTTGGATTTACTTGAGTAACAAGCCCATAATCCTCTAATAGGCTTCACAATGCTGGCAGATTTCCTCAGCGTTCCTTAAATCCTGTTCTGCTAATGTGCCATTTCTGTTCCGTCTAGTCTGGAATTGTGTCACTGACCTATTTACATGTAATTTTGATCTATAAAACCTCACAACCAGGGTTTCAAGGTACCATCGAACATTATTCAACTCAACGCTACATTTCACTGTGCCAAACATTCGCTTGCACACCCAGTAGTACCCGTACCCATCCCTTGCTAGCGCCCCCTGTTGGTGACCCTTTAGATAGCGGACCTCAGCGAGGTACTCCTGAATGCCGCGCTGCAGGTGCTCGGGTATCTCCAGACGGCACGGCCGCTTCTCACGCCTTCCTGCCTCCCGCACCTCCTCCTGGTGGTACTTGGCATGGGTCAGAGGACTGTTCTGTTCATCCAGCAGCTTCAGATCCTAGAGACAGAACAGCGGACAGGACTGTAATCTTAATCCCCAGGCGCCATGACCGTTGGTGACGGCAACGTGTTGCCGCGGCGACACTGCGTTGTCACTCTGTTGGGTTTGGGATCCTGATGTTTAAGCTATTTTTTTTTAGCACCTTTTTCTAAAAAAATGACACGGCTTGTTACGTGACGATTTTTTTTTTTTACTCTTTGACAAGGTTCAACTGTAACCGCAGAAACGCCTGACCTTCATCCGGAGGCACGCTAGCGCAGCGGCGTGGGTCTCGGCCTCCAGCCTGCGTCGGCCGCACGCGCGGAAGGTCATGGGCTGGGGCCAGCGCACGGTGAGCTCACATTCCTTCACCTTCCCGCCGGATGTCCTGTAGTGTAGCAGCTCCTAGGGTAAACAACAAACAAAAGACAAAGGGCCGTACAGTTGTGTTCTCCATTAAAAACTCACCAAAAAAAAAAATCAACTGAAATGAATGTTACTTTTATGTGGTGACTACTGATTTCACTCCAAAGTTACTTTGGTGCTGCCAAATTTGCAGAGGTCATGGCTATGTGTGATGTGACCTGCAAGGAACGAGACAGAACGTGAAACCGTCGAGGCTGAACTTACTTTGACTCTATTAGATGATGCGGCCACTTGGATGACCTTCACCAGAAGAGCCTTGGGATTCGAGAAGATGGAAAGAGCCTCTGCTACCTTAGGGTCCATCACTCTACAAAACACACATGCGCACGCGGGCTCCACCTAAATGCATCCAGGTGATTCGAGTCAAACCGGCTCTAAATGCCGGTGTTCTTCCTGAAAAGCATCTCTCTCATCATCAATAACTTGCACGGATTGCAGCACCGTGGCATGCCGCGCGGTGCGGCCGAGCGAGACCCCTACCCTGGGCTTCTCGCAGTCCCCCGGTTGCCGCTGGCCGAGGTCCGGCTCAGCTCCAGGTCTTCGGGTGCACCCAAGGCCTCCTCCGCATCCTCCCAAACGGACGGCTGCCATCCAGGCTTCCTGGACCGCTTCCGGCTGGGCAGCTGGTTCCCTGGACTCAGGATTCCCAGCTCCTGCTCACAAAGAACGCAGCGCCATTCAGGCCGGCTCCCATCAGCTCCGTGCACACGCCCGGTGTCGCAGCCACTGGGCAACGTTCAGTAATCTGGACTTCCAGTGTGTTCCAGTTCTCTCTGTTATCAGTGACAGCTGACTGATGAGCACAGCATGGATTTTCAGCATGAGTGGTGGCTATCGATGTGCCCAACTAAACATATTTAAGTGACAAATCATAATTTCTTTTTAAGGTACTATGACTGCACACTACACACTGCTAACACACCTTTCTTGTAATAAATAGGTATGTGTGTATGTGTGTGTGAATGTGTGTGTGTGAATGTGCGTGTGCGTGTGTATATATGTGTATGTGCGTGTGTATATATGTGTATGTGCGTGTGCGTGTATATATGTGTGTGTGTGTGTGCGTGTATGTGTGTATGTGCGTGTGTGCGTATGTGTGTATGTGCGTGTGTGTGTGTGCGTGTATGTGTGTGTGTGTGTATACGTGTGTGTATACACACGCACGAGCACATACACATGCATTGGTTTACATTCCAGTCCGCAGCCTTGTTTTCCATTCAGCAGCT